>NC_045607.1:24760000-25079375 GCF_009762305.2 Zalophus californianus
GTCAGTAAGTGCAGGCTGCAGATCTTAGGTCCTTCGTTTTAATAGGTCAGGAAAGCAGACCAGAGGAGATAAAGTCCAGGACCTGAGCACTGTGAGAAGTGATGATAGAAATTACTGCAAAGAAATAGAAATCCACCAAGATATGCTAAATGTGTGATATAAGTAAAACCTGCTCCACAGAGGAGAGAACAGTATCCTTGACCTTTTTGGCCTTAACTCTAGGTGGAGTGGCTGGACAGGGAGTTAGAGGGATGACAGTGTATGTTTCCCTTGAGAATATCTAAGCACAAACCTGCCTCTACCCACTTGTCTAGAATTCACTCTACCTCTGTGGCCCAAAAGCCCCAAAGTATACGTTTAATTTAATGTGGCCCCTGGTTAGCAGTTTCCAGTGTATGTCTAATTGGGATTCTGGAATGAGATCATAGAGACAGAGCCAAATTTGAAGAGATAATACCTGAGAATTTTCCAACATTGGTGAAAAACAAATAAACAAACAAATGCTCAGTGTCAGAGTCAATTTCAAGCAAGATCAATAAAAAGATATCTGCACCTGAAATTTCAGAGTACCAAAGATGAAAAAAATATCTTAAAAGCAATTATGAAGAAAAGATCATCAGCCAAGAATTGACAGACTGATAGCTGACTTCTTAGCAACTTCTTCCTGCTATCGATCAATATCAATTACTTCTGTAAGTGTGGGGACTTCTTTCCCCGTTTGCTGTTCTCTTGGTATGGGGATCCTAAAGTGACCACGTGATAGCCAGAGCTGAAAGTTTAATGGGATTTCCATTGTGTTCCCAAGCGGGACTATTTACCCTAGGGGAAGTAGGATCTCTAGACCTGTAGAGCCTAAGACTTCAGGGATGGGAAGTGTAAGTCCTCCAGGTGCGTCATAGGGGATCGTGGTAATTGAGTCCTCTTTAGATTCCATCCCTTGGCCCCTAGATCCATGTCTTCTATCTATTGAGGATATATCACCATATAATGATCATTGATTTAGGGTACAACCACCTCCTGGAGGACACTGCCTCATCTTAGCAGGATATCTTCTCCAAGATGGCACCTCAGCAGAATCTTCAAGAGTCTCTTCTACCATTTTGTCAGGCTGGTGGGTTTTGAGTGGCATGGATTATGAAAAGAACAGTGGAATCTCATGGTTATATGCCCACTGTTGCACCTCCATTCCTGGAAAATGGGACCTTTGATTTGAGACAGTCTTGTGTGGTATCCCACGTTGGCGGATCAAATATTCTGTGATTTCTTAGATAATTGTGCTGGCCAAGGCTCTGCAGGCAGGAAAGGAAACCCATTTCTAGAAAACAGCTGGACCTCAGTCAGTGTAAATCACTACTCTTTCCACAGCGAAAGGGATGGAACTGTAATCACACACAAAGCAAT
This sequence comes from Zalophus californianus, assembly GCF_009762305.2. Classification (NCBI taxonomy): domain Eukaryota; kingdom Metazoa; phylum Chordata; class Mammalia; order Carnivora; family Otariidae; genus Zalophus; species Zalophus californianus. The sequence continues at coordinate 24,761,402 of NC_045607.1, forward strand.
GTAGTTAGCTTACCTCCAAGGGACTGATTGGTTTTCTTGAAGGGCAGTACTCCATCAGGGGCTCGTTATTGGCTTCTGTTTCTAGATATTGGCAATGGCGATTGCAAGATCATCCTTGATGAGGCCATGCTGTTGGGCTCAGCCAGAGCCTCCATCCCTGCCTCTGTGGCACTCCTTCCCTTTCCAGCCCTTGCTTTGTGTAGAAAATCTGCTGGGTCTAAGAATTTAACATTCTCTGCAGCTGTCCATTGAGTAATCTATCTCCAGATCTCATTTTGGAGTATGCCTTTTAGGAGCACTTCTGGTGTAAACTATCTTAGATTGGTTTCTTAAAAATAGACTCCAATATAAGAGTTGACTAGGCAATGGTCTCAGGAGTTAACACTTGTAATCACATAGTCAGGCAAGCAGGATTGGGAAGAGGGAGGAGCTGCCCCTCAGTGTGGTTGCCAACGACACTTTAGCTGGCCCTAGGGAAGTTCTGGAGCTAGGATGACTCTTCAGAGTTATTCTAAGCTGAGGCAAGGGGCTGGGCATTTGTAGCCTTGCATTACAGCAGACGAGTGGGAGAGGAGGTAGCCGTTCCAGAGGCAGTTTCCCAAAGCTGAGGGCAATCCCCAGTGAGGGTGTAGCTGACATCCCCATCTTCTAGGGAATGATGCTTTGGCTCTGAAGAGCAGATCTGGGCAGAGCACTATGGCACCCACAGCAATTCCCTGTGTCTATCCATCTCCGCTGATGGGGCGGAGAGGTGACATTCACTCCACAAATTCCATTAAAAAAATAATAGATCAATTTATTATCTGTTCATTTCAGTTATGATTCCCAGGATGTATAGCAATTACATAAGTTTGACTGTCTCTTGGTATGTGTATCTAGTCCTTTAAGGAGCAAACATTTTCTGTTGTTCCTCACGGCTCTGTTTGGAATTTAGAATGAATCCCCATACCAGTCAGATTTGTGTTAATGCAGTACTGAAACGAATTTGTAGCAGGAATGTTTAATGCTTAGCAAGCTGCAGAATCCATGTGACATTTATTTGTGACATTTGTTAGTAGTATATTTAGCACCTCAATTTTGCAAATAGGGAAGGTTTTTTATATGTGTCAGGGTTGGTGGTAATCGTGATGTTTAAGAATATAAGAATTGTGGATTTTTTTTTAAATACAGGAATAGACAAAGCAGAAAGAGATTTACTCTGAAGCTGCTAAAATTTAAGCTTCAAGGCTACTCACTTGCTCAAGCCTCTTTCACATGGTCATATGATTTTGTAATATTTGCAAAGAAAGATTTTCTATTGTTTTGTGATTTCATTCCTCATTCCAAGTAAATCCCCCCCTTTATAATGTATGTTTTATTCATAATTCAGTGTTATTTTTCTTAAAGAGCACCCCTCCAATTGTATAAAAATAACAATGGAATCTACCCCTAGACAAAAATGAGCAGAGAGTTGCTCCTTGCCTGGTTGTAAGTATTTGAGAGACAGACAAGTCGGTGCTTATTGGCCTGAGACTGCCTCGGCTGAGTTTTTGAATATTAAAATGTTTCCAGGCTCTGGCTGACTATGCTTATATAATGGCTTGTCCTTTGAATCAAAAGTGTGTTACTAACAACTTACATATGAGCCGTATAAATGCCTACGTCATTGCAGTTTGAGTCTCTGAATAATTTACAAGTTAGGTATTACAGATGAGGAAACCAAGAATTAAAGCACTCCAATAACTTGCCAGATGTGAGGGGGTTAGAGATAGCCAGCCGTAACTCAAAATTAGCCTCTGACTCCTCCCCCACAGGGCTTGCTGCTCTGTTACAGTATCCTCTCAATGGACCACTTACCTAGATCTCTGTCACAGTGTGCTTTTCTTCCCTACTAAAATATCAAGAAAAAGTTTCCCAAACATGTCTCAAGATTTATATATTTTTATTTCAGGGCTTAGTACTGGAATCGAATTATGTAGAGTCAGCCTGAGCAGGAAAGGTTCAGATGGCACAGAGGAAGTAGGTGTGGGGAGGAATAATGGAGGGAGATTTAGGAGGTGGAGTTTGTAGAATTTGGTGATGACTTAGATACGTGTGGGGGAAACAAAACTTCAAAGATGACTGCAACTTACTAGCTTGGACAACAAGGTAAAGAATAGTGTCATCGCCGAAAAAGCAACCACAGATGGTATGGTAGGTAGCATAATGCTTCCCCCTCTGGCCCATGATGTCCATGTCCTAATCCCCCAAACCTGTGAATTTTACCTTATATGGCAAAGGGAACTCTGAAGATGTGATTAAATTAAAGACCTTGAGACAGGGAGATTATCCTGGTTTCTCTAGGTAGGCCTAGTGTCATCACAAGTTTCTTTGTAAGTAGGACACAGGAGCATCAGAATTAGAGGAGATATGACGACAGGCGTGGAGGTCAGAGAGAGGGAGAGAAATATATAAAGATGATGTACTTCTGGCCTTGAAGTTGGAGGAAGGGGCCATGAGCCAAGGAATGCAAGGAACCTCTAGAAGATGACGAGGCAAGAAAACATTCTCTCCTAGGCATGTAGTTGGGCAGTAGCTGAAGCCAAGGGAAATGAAATATCAACAGGGAAGTGTAGAGAGTCTTCTCCTTTGGCCTCTGGTGTCCACCAACCCTAAGGAATGGGCAGAGGAAGAAAAATTTGGGAAAAGCCAAAGGAATAACTCAAGGGGAAAGGAAAAACATGGAATCAGGTATCACCCAAACCCATTAATTAAAGTGGTTTCTCGAAAGAACTGGCAGTCAGCAGTGTCGAGCAAAAGGAGTTCTGAAATGTGCCTGTGTGCTTGGCAGCCATTGCACATGGAGGCCCCCGTGAGTGCAGCGCCGGATGCACGATGGGAATACAAAAAAAATCACTCAGATTGAGGAGTGAATGAGATGTCACTACATAGAAACGATGAGTGTAGATTATTCTTTCATGAATGTTCACTGTGAATCCACAGAGACCATGGTGTCCGTAACTCAAAGGGGCTGCAGTTTTCCAGGAGGGACTTGAGACTGAGCTGCCGGAAGTGACACTTGCAGAGGCGAAGTGCTCATGGGATCTGTCAGGAGTCTCAGGGAAGAAGAAAGCTCATGTTTGGTTGCTCTCATTTATTGCAGCTTTGTCATAGTACATCATTGCCACTTCTTTCCTCATAGTTGGCCACACTAAAGCAATTCAACTTTTCAGGCTCAGCTTTAATTCGAAATTCTCCTGTCTGTTTTGCCATGTGCAGCCTGTCTCCATCTGTAAGTCTTTTGGGATAGATTTCCAATTCTCAGCAGGGCATCTCCACTTAGATGTCCCAGGGATACGCGGCCAGGTAGTTGCAAGACGTCATGACTCATATGGCTAGTCACTATTTACTTATATCATCTCTTTGAATCCCTATTCTAGTCACTATTTACTTATATCATCTCTTTGAATCCCTATTCTCTGCATACAAGAAATGGGGATAATATGGAGCCCTGTTTTTTTTTTAAATGAGGGTTAAATAACAATAATTATATTTTAAAAATTCGTTAGCATATAGTGTCCAGCAAATAATAGGGTCCCTTCTACCCCTCTGACCATCGATGTCCTTATCTACCAATGAGGATACAAATGCCAGTTTTATAGTGTTGTTATACGGATTAAAACAGATCACATATGAGAAATATCTATCACAGAGACTAGCAAAATGATAGCAATTAGCGATATCTCTTCACTTATCCATTCATTTATTTGTTCAATATTATGTAATGGAAGCATTTTATTTACCCGAAAGCAAGCAAATCCCACCTTTGTCTTCTAGAAAGAAAATCTGACCTTCTAAGTAGCATGCATCAGCCCCGGCATGAGTGACATGGGACTAAGCAATCCTATAACACCTCTCTGTTCTTTATGTCTTCTCAGCAATCCATTCTAGTTCTTGGCACCCTGGTTTTGGTCATGTATGCCCTGCTGTTCTGAGCTTTTTTCATCTCCATTCTTGCAGCCTGGAAACAGTAACTCACATTCCAAAGGGCAGTTTATCTCTCATCACAAATGGTTTTCCCCTGTTTCCTTCTTAACACAAAGAACATAATGAGCATGGAACTTGTTTAATTCTCCTCAGAACATTGGACAAGCATTCAGGGCTGTGATTAGTCTCTCTAGAGAAAGAGAGAGGAAAAGAGGGAGAGAATGTATTCATTTTTGCTGACCCAGCTGAGCAGCACATCTTGCTAGCTTTTTGGTTCTGATGGGCAGCTGTGAAGTCAGGATTTAGTGATCCAAGCCCAGAACAACAGTGGTTCTTGGTCTGTGGTTTCCAAACCCCTAAAAGGCTGACCTACAAATCTTTTTCAAACTTCAAAATGACTGCCCAGAATTGTGTGCTTTCCCATAATTGGGAGCGGAATTTATCAGTTCAGGAGTTCTGAGTTTTCTGTATGATGTTGGTAAGAAAAAGATACATTTTTATGTATTAGGCTTTATTTCCTAGGCAGATGAAATCATTCAAAGCATTATCATAATATGGGGACAAGTGGAGCCAATACCCAGGTTGGAGGAACCATTGATGGTGGTGGCCGGGGGGGGGGGGGGGGGCGGAGAATCACACACTGGGCAGCAGCAGAGTCTTGCACATGGTAGATAATCAATAAATGTTAATTATATAGATGGGATCCATATCTATCTATAAGTATCTAAGTGCCCAGACTTCAGTACACTTTTCAGGAAACTGCATTGGATAATACCAGAAATGGCATATCCAAATATGCACAGGGGCCAGATGGGTCACATATGAGACATCCTGTAGGATAGGAGTCAACAAGGTGGCTTTATGACGTATTCACAGGTTCTGGGAATTAGGGTGTAGATATCTGGGGGGTGGGAGTAGGGAGGGGAGGGAGCATTTTTCTACCTTGTACATCTGGGTAGCTAATATTTGGGCAATCCAGACAAGTGCTGGGCTGTGAGCTCACTGAAAACAAGGACTCAACTCCGTTTATATTCATTTTTCTTCACTGCATATGGTTGATGTTCAGTCAGTATTGATTTGAACTAGTGCAAATACAGGATGCCCTAGTAACAATAACCTCAGCCATCAAGTCTAAGGCACTCATTCTACAGATGAGAAAATGGAGGCCCAGAGAGGAGAAAGGTTGTAACTGGGCTCTCCATCCATCACCCACTGTACCATACCCCTGTTTTCTAAGACCAGTAGGAACTGTAGCAACGTTCCTATGTGATGAGGAAACAGTTGACTGGGGCCATATTTAGAAAAAGATTGTTTGAAAGTGGCTTGTCCTTGAGGGATCAAAGGAGGACATGGGGCAATAGTGAGGTGCCCTGAATGAATTTGGAAAGAAGAGAAGCTCCCAGAAAGTTGAACTTTAAATAAACACACAATGCATTAGAGTAGAGTAGGGGTTGGCAAGCATTTTCTGTGAAGGGGCCAGATAGTAAATATTTTAGACTTTGCAAGCCAGATGGTCTCTGTTGCAACTACTCAGCACTGCCACTGCAGTACAAAAGCAGCCTTCGACAATACACAAAGGAATGGGCATGGCTGTATCCCAGCGATCATTCATTTATGAACACGGAAATTTGAATTTCATATAATTTTCCTGTGTCATGAAATATTGTTCTTCTTTTGATTTTTTTTGGACCATTTTAAAAAAACAAAAACCATTCTTACATCATGGACCGTACACAACAAACAAACAGAGCGATAATTTGCTGACCCCTGGAATAGAGGGGTGTTCACCAGAAAGAAGTAAAATGTCTCTCAGTCCATAAGACCTGATAGTGATCTAATTGAAGAGATCCCTGCCATTGAGAAATGAATGTGCCACTCTGAAGGGAATCTGGTTAACCAAAGAAACGATGGAAGAAAAGACGAAGAAGACTCATGAGGCATTCGAGGACAGTGTCCATTCCTAAGTGACTCAGGAAAGGGCAGTCATGGCCAGTGGAGATCGCATATTGGGAATCAATTTCTTAAAGTTCATTTTGTAGTGGGAAAGGATATATTAAGCTATGTTAGTTTAAGGTCCCTTTTTTGATTTAAAAAAAAAATGTATACATGCCTGTGGGGCACCTGGGTGATGCAGTCGGTTGAGCATCTGACTCTTCATTTTGGCTTGGGTCATGATCTCAGGGTTGTGAGATCGAGCCCTGCATCAGCCTCCCTCTTCAGCGGGGAGTCTGCTCAAGTTTCTCTCTCTCCCTCTCCTCAGCCCCTCCTCCCCCTCGCACGCTCTCTCTCTCTCTAATAAATAATCTCTTAAAAATGTATATATACGTGTATACATATGTGTATGCATGCATGTATGTGTCTGTGTATATACAACTGTGTGTGTATGTGTGTGTGAGTATCGTTATGTGGCTGATTCTTAACCACTTGCTAGCTCTGTGACCTTGGTTAAATTTCTTTACTTTTCTGAGCTTCTCTTCATCTATAAAATGGGGGAGATAATGGTACACATGTTAATGAGTTATTTTGAGAAGTAAATGAGATCATGCATGTGAAACATCCAGCATATAGGAAGTGTTTACTATAGAAAGTCCTATATACCTCTCACTGTATTTGATATTTATTTTATATAAAAATATACAGGCCTATGTACATATATATATGTATATATCCTATTATATGTCTGTCCACATACACCAAAGAAATATATCACACTAAAGATCCTTCTATATATGCTGTTCTGAAATTTGCATTTTCCCCTTAGTATGTCATGGCCAGCCAGGTGACTGTATGGAACAGGGGTTATGAAGAGCTTGGCTTCTGCCATCTGACTGCTTGGGCTTGAGTCCTGGTTCCATTATTATAAGAACTTGATTAAGTTACTTAAGTTCTCTGGGTCATAGTGTCTTTTCTCATTGAGTGATTTTAAGAATAGTACCTCCCATGCACAAAGGTGTTGGGATGATTAAGGGAGAAAATACATGCAAAATTCACCTGATTGCAAATAACTAACTAAATAGTTATTAGTACAAAGCTCTGCTTATAGTAAATAACCAAATATTATTCAAAAAATGAAAGTTTAGTATATAAGGAAGTATTATCATGATTTGGAATATTTATTCAGCTTTCTCATAAAATGCTTAGCATGGCAGCAAGGGAGGACACATGGGGAAAATCTGTTTGAGGGGAAGAACTATTAAAATTTCTTCCTGAAGCAAAGACAATAGAACATCTACAAAAAGAGACTGTTGCTTAACCATCAGGATGAAGCTTTGCATTGTTTTGTGCAGCATCATAAACAAAGCAGTTTTCAGAAGTAGCACCTTTTCAATGACATTACTGAGCATAAGCCTGAATCATCTCCAGATTACTGTGATAATTAGGCGGTGGGTATATTTTTTAAAGGTCAACTCAAGACCTATTCTAGCCATAAATGATTCACTTTTAAAAAGATCTCTCTGATACATAGAACTCTCTTCAAGACAAAGTCTTTAACTTTCTACGTGATATATAGAATCACCCTTGAAGTATGAGATTTGGTGGGTTGATTTATTGAAGCTTTCATTTTTACTGGAATTTAATTTGTGATTTGAGCCACTGGAGTTAATTTCAGAAAATGTGAGTGTCTAGAGGTGCAACCAGAAGGAATGTGTCAATGTCACTGAAGGAGTTTGTCCAAAAGTAAAAATTTCAATCACTGATCATTTTTCATGTGTTTGTCTGCAACATCAGGGAGTTATTGTGACCAGATTTTGGTTGAAATCCTTCAATCAGCTAATGCTGCAGAGACGCTAAATGAGATGACAGGCAGCTCCCTTAAAGTAGGTGCTCAATTAATGTAACAACTTGTTATACCGGTTAGTGAGGGTTTGCCAGGTACCAGCAGCCTCCAGTTGCTGTCTTCTGTAATTTAAATCCTTACAAGCCAAGGGGGGGATAGAAAAGCCATCATTTTACAAGTGAGGACTTTGAAATGCAAAAGTCTCATTCAGAGATCACACAAACTGGAATGGATTGGATGTGGTCTGCTCCCGGCTTCATGAGTCATCTTCCTTCATTCTTATTTTCAGAAAAGATTTTCCCTCCTTTTTTCCTTTTTCTTCCTTCCCTTTTCCTCCTCTCCCCCTCCCTCCTCTCTCCCTTTCTTCCTTCTTCCCTCAGCAAGTGAACCATTTATTAAGGATACAGTGCAAGGACTTGGTCTTTTAATATTTGCTGATGTACCTGTGTGAATTGGCATTCTTCTGTTTGGAGGTATGTGTTCTTTTTCAGGGAAAATACCAACCCCATAATAAAGCTGATGAGTAAATTAATCTCAATGAAAAGTATTTTTGAATCACTTACTCATTTTCTTCAAAGAGAAATGATGAGAGAGAATTACATGTAAACTTCACTGAGTGCTATATTTCTGATGTCAAAGACGGTTTTCAAATTGTAATGCTCATTAGAACCTGCCATATATTATAGTTATTTATTCAAGCATCTGCCTTTTGAGCAAGGAATGAATTCCTTAATGTCAAAACCATGCTTCAATCTCTTTAGCAGTTCTAATATTAAGTTGAAATGAAAGAGACTTTAAAAATGTGATGGCTTTATTGATAATTCACTGGGTTCCAGTTCCAACGAATACACTATTATACAGCCTCTGTGCCTTGCTAAGATCGAAGAGAACACTGATACCGTGAGAAAAAAATGCCTCTTCCATGAGAAGGAAGTATGAACATTTAGGGTAGGGATTGCTGAAGAGGAAAAGCCTCATCCACATGAAATATGGCAAAATTTCATACACATTGAGGCAGTAGAAAGCACTGTCTTGAAGTTAGGAAGCTAAGATTTTATTAACCCTATTGCTGTCTAGTTATGGAACTTTAGACTGAAGCCCAATGTGATGGTGTTAGAAGTATGCCCTACCAACACCTTGATTTCCGACTTCCAGTCTCCAGGACTGTGAGAGAATAAATGTTTGTTGTCTTAAGCCACTCAGTTTGGGGTGCTTTGTTAATGGCAGCCCTAGGAAACTAATATAGCCTATAATGAGTATGTTCATGCCTGTCAACATTGGTTTACTTGACCATGATTTATAATCCTGAAACCTACTTCATAAGAGTTATCCAAAGAAATATTTTAATAGAAACCTAGTTTAAAATATTCCCCCCCAAATCATGCCATGAATCGTTTTCCAGATGGGGGAGGTATGTTGCTGCAAAATCAAGCAATGGGAGGATACCACGGGTTTCAAAGATTGGGAACCACGATTCATTGTTATAAAGATTCTAAGACTTGACTGTTAGTCCTAGAAGCAGTGTAGAATCTAATAGTGCATACATCTAATAGCAGTATATTTTAAAATTTTATGCTCTCACTTGTTCATAGTATAAAAAAATAATTTATTGAGCTTTTATTAGGTTCTTGGCACCTAACGGATTAGGCAAAGATCTACTCTGGAGGAACTTGCCATCTTTTCGGGAGGTTAAGGTATTCAGCTAAAAACTATTTTTTATGATAAGAAAAAAGGAGGGGAAGCACAGATAAATTCTACAGAAATTCATATGAAAGAGAGACCACTTTCCGCAGGGATGAGCATGGAAGGCATGAAGGAAAAGTAAGTTGGGTCCTTAAAGAAGTTGGACGCAAGAAGAAAACCATCTCAGTGGAAGGGACACATAAACCAAAAGACAGAATTGGTGATCAAAAAAATATTTGAAGGACAGCAAGTAGAACCACTCATAAAATGTTTGCAGCCACTGTGTTCCATGAAAACACCCATTAAAACTGAGTAAAATCAGTGAGTCGGTTGGATAGCACCATTATCAGGATCAAGGCCTCTGAAGGTATAAAAGAGTTGGTAGGGTGGATTTAAGTAGAAAATTTGCTATCGTGACTCATGAGATGACATTTGGGGGAGAAGTGGGGATGGTATGTGTGCGATGGGGACTCGGCAAGCCTGGACTGGAGAGAACCAAGGAGCAGACACTATTGGGTCTTTGCTGGGGGGCCAGGAGTACACGGTTTCACTGGGCCCAGCACGGCACCACGCGTCCGTAGATCTCTGGAATGGCTGCCAAAGATCATCAACTTCTGAAGACTAACAGGGCTGGAATAGGTGTTCATTCCTTGAGATACTTCATTAATAAAATTTTTTTATTTCTTTTCAAGATAGTCTAGCGGAATCAGCCATCGTGTGGGGAAGGAGCTCTGGAATTGGCATTAGAAGGTCTAAGCAATGCCTGTTTGTTTGTTTGTTTCATACCCTATTTTCAAAACAGACTTGAAGCACTTTACAAGAGAAAGCTCAGACGCAGTAACGCTGAAAATCATTCAGACTCAGCTATTGTGAAGAAATGAGATACTGCTGTTGGCTAAGATGAAGAAGCACAAACGTGTTATTTTTTAAATTAGAATTCTCAACTTTCCTAGTCTTCTGTTTCCTAGAACAACGGGCCCACTTTCTTAAACTGATCGTAAAAAGAGTCATCTTATAGGTAGAGGTATGACATAATTCATTCTTTTTTACCATTTTTTGTACCACTAAAATTTTTACCACCAAGGGGAAAAAATGGACCTAACAAAAAGAAGTGGTCAGATTTAAAAGAGATGTTCCTTGTATTGCTCTGCAGGACTACACGAAAGAGGGATGACACAGATTGTAGCCAGTACTGTTTTTAAATGAAAAAACACAAATTGTTAAGTATCTACATTTGTTTTCAAACTTAAGATAAAATGCAGCAAAATTTCAAGACATGCAAACAGCTCGGTTAAAATCAAATCTCTTCTTTCACGAAGTTCAACTGCTATTAGTCAGCACTTCGGGTTTCCTTTCTCCTCTAGGGTAACTTCCAACTCCCAGTGCCCCTCAGCGTGTGAAAACCAGAGGACCAAAGTACCAATGTTCTTTTTCGTCAACTATTTGTGGTTTGGCACCGGGAGCCGCTGCAGTTGGGCCTCTGTTACGTAGAGTCCGCCACGGTCTGGCTTCCTCATGCTAGCGTTCAGCTCTCGCGAGTTCGCTCGTCCCACTTCTGCCTGTGAGCGCCGGGCCGTTGGCGCACGCGTGTTGGACGCAGCAGAAGCCAGCCGAGAGGTTCTACCGTCCTCCCATATACCTTCTTACTTGACTAATAAAAGAAGCGGCCTGTATCCTAGGCCTAGGCAATCATAGTTTCCAATCAAGGAAAAGTTATCCTTAGCAATTCAGTTCCTCAAATCTATTTTATAAGAGAAACTAATGGCTTCTTTACTAAGTCTTATAGCTGAATTAAATGACCGGCAGACCAAACTCTCTCTTAAAGGCATAACCTTTTCTTTTTCTTCTTAAGCCTGGAGTGTTCCATCCTCGCGCAGCAGAAGCACCAGCCCTGTCACCAGTAGGGGCTGTAACTACCAGGTGTTAAGAGTGGATCAAGACACTCTTTCCTCTCTTAGTCTTGCATCTGGTCTCAGACTCTTTTCAGCAGGAAGCTCCAGAAATTGAATTAACAGCTGACCTGACTGACATTATGCAAATTGGAAACAGTTATCTATCCTTGCTTTAAATTTTATCAGTATTTAAAATTACTTGTCTAGTTTTTCAATGTGCTTATTCTAGTGATTTTTTCTTTCCCTCTGTGCGTGATACATAAGGCCATTTGTGAGCTGGTGCCTAAGAGTTTTGTTTGTTTTTCTCTGTTTTTGCTCACACCTCTCATTTTGAAGTTTCCCTTTCAGGACTCTTAGAATTGTGTACAGAAAACCAGATTTGGTGTACCTGACTTAAACTCCATTGTGCTAAATTTTGTTCAGTTCTCTTAATAAATGATTATTGAGCATCTATTACACAGCCACTGATTCTCTATATAGAAAGAAGACAGATTTCCTGCCTCCAAAAATTTTATATTTTCAACTAAGAAAAGATATTTTAGGGAACCATTTATTCTGTTTTCAGGAAGGCCGCTTGGGCTTCAAAATGCTTTTACAAACTTTTCTGGAAAGAGTGACAGTCTCAGATACAAACTGTGTGTAGCATTCTCAGCCTAGCTCGTTGGCAGTGTCTGTGATCAACACCAACTGCTCTGAGGCTTTGAAGAAAGGCATGAGCATGTGTATGCTGTGTACAATACAGGAATGCCACTGAAATCCAACTTAATCCATTAACTCATAAAACGGATTCAGTGTTTGTTTAGTGCTTGGCAATACATTTTCTCCAATTTCAAAATTCATTGGAAATCCCACCCACATTTGAACATATTTTTTCCTTCCAAAATTCTTCAAAGGAATCTCTGCAGAAAAGGAACACCAAACAGCTCATGTAATAAGTTGAAATTCCTGTTGACATCTGACAACTCGGTACGCTGGAAAGAACATGGTTTTTGATGTCAGAAAGGCCTTCCAGTCTCTTTTATGTGAGCCTTGGCAAGTGAGGGGACATTTCTGAGGCCCGTTTCTTCATCTCTTGAGTGGGGATAATGATATCTACCTGCCAAAGCCATTATAAGGATTAAAGTGATAATGCATATTAAAGTCTTGGCACATACTAGGCACTTCATAAAAATTAGCTATTGTTACCATTCTTCTTATTATCAGTAGTAATTCTGTTAAGGGATCTAAGTTAAGCTTATGCTTATCACTCATTTATTCATTCAGTGAGTGTTTATTGCATGGCATCTGCTGTGCACAGGATCCTGTGTTGGGTGCTCTAGGGTGTGGGTGGGAGTGGGATAAACACATGAATTTTGCCTTCAATGGTCTTATTTTCTAGTTGGAAAAAGATAGTACATAAACAATTAGAAGAGAAAGTGCCAAAGAGAGGCAGACTAAATAGTATAAGGCTTAGATGGAGAGAAGAGTCCAGTTTTATTAGGAATGGAAGTGGTAGATGACATACAGAAAGGCTTTCTAGAGAAAATACAACTCTGTTTTCCCTCCCCTCTAGGTAAGTGGATCCTTCCGGATCAATTAGATCAAAACAAAACTACCCCCCTCCCTTCCTCTAAAATCTCTGACGTTCTTTGCCATGTTTCCAATGGCTGTTAGTGGCCACTACTTCTAGGGGTCCCTCATTTTGGCTTAAGCAGATCTGAAAGGGACATTAACGGTCAACGCCTTCATTCTCCTGAAGGACCCCATCAACAATAATAATAATAAGAGTTTATCTTAAAAAACAACTCTTTGCTTTCCTTGCGAAGTACGAAGCAACCGTATACCTATCCCTTACTGGCCCATGTACATCTTTATTTTGGTTTTAGCTTGTAATTCCCTGGGGTAATGAAGTTCCAGGTTTTCCACATAATTACTTGATCTTTGTTCAGTTTCATGACAATTATTTTGCTCTCCTTAGACAGTTTTTATGTCATCATTTGTTTCTTAAAGAGTACACTGAATTGTTTTTATAATGCATAGCTAAATTTGAGATTATTGGAGATGTGGCTTTATAGAATTAAAGATTTGTCCTTCCATGTTACGGGCAATGAATACAATATAACTAAAACGATTCCCCTATTTTTGCTTAGAAACTCCCTGCGAAATGGAAAACCTAGCTGTAAGAATGACTTTCTTGATGGATATTTAAAAGTCATTCAGGGGGTGCCAAGCTAGCTCAGTCAGTTAAAGCATCTGACTCTTGATTTCGGTTCAGGTCATGACCTCAGGGTCCTGGGAGCCAGCCCTTTGTTGGGCTCATGCTCACTAGGGAGTCTGCTTGTCTCCCTCTCCCTCTGCCCCTCCCTCTACTCATGCTCGTGTGCATGGTCTCTCACGCCCACTCTCAAATAAATAAATAAATCTTAAAAAAATAAAAAGGCATTTAGTAGGGATTCCTGGGTGGCTCAGTTGGTTAAGCATCCAACTCTTGATCTCAGCTCAGTTCTTGATTTTGGGGTCATGAGTTCAAGTCCCCCATTGGACTCCAGGCTGGCATGGAGCCTACTTAAAAAAAAAAGGCATTTAATAACTTTTATCCATTGTTCCTTATTAAAAGTCTAGGAGGAACAGAATTAAGATGCTATTTCCTTCATATGATAAACTTACATGTACATACATATTCACACACATGCGGACATACATTCATACACAATGCCATTTCCTTTAAAGTCAGGCACAAGCCAAACACACCTGTTATCACCACTGTTATTTCACACTGTTTTGGAAAAATAAGCCATGCAAGTAATTAAGAAAATAAAGTAAGAGAAATAAATTCAGAAAAAAAGTCAAATTTCTTATTTCATAAAAACCCGAGAAACCAACTAAAAACTTAGATATAAAAAGAGGAACCAATAATGTAGCTGGTTAAAAAATGAACTTACAAACTCATATGTAACAAGAAGGAGCAGGTAAGAAATATAATACAATGGTGAACATTCTGGTACAAAATATAGCTTAAGACAAAATATTTAGGAATGAGCTGAAAAACTAAAGGTTCAGAGCTTACATGAAAACTATAAAAATCCATCAAATATCATAAAAAGGGGAGAATAAATGAAAAGTTACACTTGGTTCTTGTGTGAATACTCTAGTGATGCCATTATTCACTGAGCAAGCCTATATGTTTAAGAGAATCTTGATAAAAACAATTTTTTATTAAATTATTGTAAAGTTCATCTAAAATAAACGTTGGCATAGTAAAAATTTTCTGAAAAGAAATAGCACTTGTTGGAGGGGGGGGGCACTGAGATGCCAGATATTCAAAGACAGTAATGCAAGATGGCCAAAAGCATTTGAATAGATGCCATACTTCACTAATAATCAAAGAAATGCAAATTAAAATAAAAATGGGAGTTTCACCTTTGGGTTTTTGGCAAATGTTAAAAATTATAAAGATACCTAGTGTTTGTAACTATAGGGATCAAGCATTCATATACTGCTAAGGTTAGTGAGTATAATTTTCTTGAGAGAAATTTGAGGATGCATTTCAAATTTTTTAAATGTGCATACTCTAAGGGTTTTGCACCCAGGTATGAGTGATATGTGATCCATCAGTTGTTTGGTCTGGGAATTTTTCCTATGTACATGATTAGATGAGTGATTCAAGATACATGAACAAGGATTTTCATTGCAACTTTCTTTTATAAGCAAAAAGAATATAAATAAATACAAAGAGAAAAAGACTTAAGATTTATGAAGAATTGACTTGATCATATATGATCTACTTAATGTAAGAGCAAGAGTCTTTAATGGTTAAGTGAAAAAAGCAAAAAACAGAAATATATATCATTAAAAAGAACACACATGTATACACACACACACACACACACACACACATATACACATAAAACAATATAGATAGTAAGAGAGAAGGCAAGCAAGCATTTGGCAGGCTATACACCAAAATGTTAATAATTTTAATCTCCAAGTGGAATGATTATTAAGAGCATTCATTTCTTTTTTTAGTCCTTCTTTTACTGTCTGGATATTTAAAAATTAGCAGTTAAGCTTTTGGGTGTCTTTGACTCCCGCAGTAACTATTGTTACTCAGCCCCCTTTCCTGCGAGCCCTGAGAAGATATCTCTGCTACCTCAGGACAACAGCCGTCTTCCTTCTGGCTCTTATCCGTAGATTTCCACTAACCTCTAGCCTTTCCTGCTGACTGTGAAGCCACAGGGGGTTGCATTCCCACTGCAAGGACTGGAATCCTCTTTGAGAATGCTGATTTCTGAGTTTTACCTGGCATTCCCAAAGCTGCCCTTGGCAATGGGGATGCATTCCCCCGAGTCTTTTAGGTGGTCACCAGCCTGATTCCTTTCCTTTGTGAGCACCCAGCAAGACTGCATTTCCCAGGCTCCCTCACAGTTAGATTTGGGCATATGACTGGTCTCAAACCAGGGGGTGTGAGTGGAAGTGAGGGATGTCACTTTCAGGCCTGAATCATTGAACTTCTCATGGGTGATCCTCTCTGCTCTTCCTTCCTCTGGCTAGATGTTAATGCCTGAGATGATGGTGAAAACTATGCGTTGAAGGTGAAAGAGCCTAAATCTTCAAATGACTTGTGACCAGAATCATTCTGCCAGACCAGACTGCCAACCTTGGACTATTTCTGAGTAAGTATGTGCATGTGTGCGCGCGCGTGCGCGCGCGCACACACACACACACACACACACACACACACCCCAAAAACAAAAGCAAGCAAACAAGAAGAAACACCTCTATGCTTGAGCCATTATACTTTTTTGAGTCTGTTTATTATTGCAGATAACTGACTCTAACTGATCCCCAAACCATATCATTTTCCGTGTGGGGCTAGTGTGCTTTCTCCAGCCCTACTTTCCATTTTATAATCTGGTCAGCCCAGCTGACACTCATGTATCAGAGTCCCTCATGAGAAGAGCTCCTTTAGCTGGTGTCCCAGCCTCTCTCCATAGGGCTTAGACATGAGTTCGTGGGGCCCAGCAGGGAGCATTCTGAGATATCTTTACTGTGGTAATCTCCCTTGCTCTTGTGTCTTCCCTTTAGAGACATATATTCTGAACCTTCTCTCTTCTAGCCAGTACTTTCACGACATCTGACTCATAGAGAAAACTCTTAATGTACTTTCGTCCTTACGGATTGGTGGTACTAGGATAGCTTGAAGCTGGACTAGGAATCCTGTCACACCTGAAAGAAACTGTTGCATTTCATAGGGTGTTTGTAAGCTGCCAAATCTGAAATAGGTGAATCCGGAGTCTCATGTACCATGGCATCAAAAAGAAACTGGGGTATAACATCAAAGGGACCTGGGTTCGAGTCTTTATCCTGCTCATCGGTTATGTTGACCTCTCTGATTCTCAATTTCCTCAGCAGCAAAATAGAAGAGAAAATAATTTCTACATGATAAGTGCATTCTAAAGTATAAGTGAGATGATCTTTGTAAGTCATTTGGTACTTACGTCCTGAAAACTAACAGATAAATGTAAAGATGGAGAATAATGACAATGATAGAAAAATTATGAAACAAGTTCATTGGCTTGAACTTCTACAGGATTGAGAGAGAGGCATTGAAAGAGAGAAACTTGAATACTCAAAGGATAAACACTGACCTTGACCAAATTAAATTGTAATCAATGACATTTTACTATTACATGTGACTCACAGTTATTAAATACAGCTTTAACCTTAGCATGGTGTTAGTATCAACTTGGTCTGCCATATCAGATTTTCATTCTCTCTCCTCCTCCAAATTTCCATTGTTCTCCTTTGCCGCATTTTATGTGGATGTAGGTATTTTCAGCGGGTTATTATGCTCCATTGAGATATTAGCACCTTCTAGAGTACTTTATGATTTCATCTCCTGAGTATGTATTCCCATGGAAACAGCATATAGTATAACACAACTGAGAAGGGGCCCCATATGCCTTTCCTGTGTATATCTTCAAGAACGACATTAACTAGGCTCAGAGTATTGGGTTTATTGTGGATTTTCACAGTGATTCCTTTTGCATCTCCTGAAGAGTTCTGTTTTTAATAAACTTTACTAGAAATGTAACATTACCAAAAAGTATAATCAAGTACATTGTATATGTATGAATCATAATAAATGAGGATTAGATAATGTTTTTGCTTACATAAATAGGCTGTTTTGCAGTTGATATTTATTTTTTAGTGGAAAAATTTGTTTGGGTGAAGCAAAGGACTCTGGGTGAAAGGCTTCAAGAATGGGATTGACTTATATTCAAGTAAAATTTATGAATACACATGAAGTTGACCACAACATTCGCTCTATCAGCTTACAGTTAACTTTACCCCATGCTGCACTCAAGCATGGGCTGAATTGGTGAGCTGTATGGGCTCTAAGGATAGCAGTCATCTGAATGCTCATGAAAGACTGTCTTCGTGATAGTTCTTAAATTTAGGGCATTGTGCACTTCATGTTGCTTAGTCTTGGTTTTCTCATTTGTAAAGCACAGCTGCTGAAAAGTGGTGAGCCTAGCACTTCTGACACAAAAAGACAGATAATTTTGAACACCCCCTTCTCTAATCAACAAAATGATCTTCAGTAATAATCATGAAATGCATGAATAATAATAGTGGCAAGAAAAGCAATACAGACAGTAAAATTTTTCTATGAATATATATATATATATATAAAATCATGATAATGAAAATACATTACCAAAAAAGGGGGAAAATTAGAGGATTAATACTTGTAAATTAATGTATTTTTTTAAAAAAGGGAAAAAACTAGGGCTCCTGGGTGGCTCAGTCGGTTCAGCATCTTCCTTCCGCTCAGGTGGTGATCCCGGGGTCATGGGATTGAGCCCCATGTTGGGGGCTCCCTGCTCAGCGGGGAGTCTGCTTCTCCCTCCCCCTCTGCTGCTCTTCCCTACTTGTGCTCTCTCTTGCCCTCTTTCTCTCTGTCAAATAAATAAAATCTTTTTTTAAAAGGGGGGAAAAGCTTACACCTACATTTACATGATAATAATACAGTTTCTGTTTTTGTCCCTTGTGCAGATATGTCAATGGCTTTGTCAAATTTGGTTTTCTTTGTTTATGTTCAATAGACAGTATAGCCAGACTTGTCAATCTATGTCCTCTCATAGTTGATCAAAAATTCTTTGTATTAATTTTAATTTCAAAAATTGTCTTTCATAAAAACCAGTAGATATACAAATAGTTAGGAAAATATTATACATAGAGTAAGTTTGGCAGATGCATAAAAACTCCATTTCACAATACGCTCCAGAAATTGTTACACCGATTATGTGTCTTTGGAGTCAATACTACAGTTTTAAAATCTCTGTGAAACTAAAAAAAGAAAATTCCACTAAAACAACTTCGCCAGAAAGTTCATCAAATATGTCTTACATTGGATAAAATCTGCGCACATCAGAGATAATGGCTCCATGAGAACTGATATTGCCATTATTCAATCAATTGCTGTAGAGCAAGTCCCCAGCTCCTGGAGAGAACGCCTGAGGCAGGCCGACATCCTTTTGTCCGTTTGATTTCTCCAAGCAATGTAAAACCAACATCTTTTATTGCTTCTTTTGCATTCTTCTTTGAAGTTTGACTTTTTTTCTTCTGCAAAATATACCTTTCCTTATATCTTGCTGTACAGTTAATGACCTTTTCCGCCATTGCTTTGTGCTGAACTTCAAGGACTAATTGTAAAGCATGGTGTTCCAAGGTACATTGATCGGGCTGATTCTAGCTGTTTCAAGCAGCAGTTTTGGTGTCTAATTAGCCTCATCGAAAAACGCACACCAGAAAATTTCACACTCAGAACAATATTGCATTTATGAGCTAAAATCTTCACTGACTAGCCAATAACATAACATCTTGTACTTTCACTCAGTTCTAAGTTTAAATGCAACTAATTCTCCAGCTGGTCACCCCGAATGTCAGATTTGTGATAACTTTTGTTTTATTCCTTCGTCTATTTTAATCACTATGTTGTTGATGTTCATTTGGAATCACCCATTTAAATACAAGCATAGGTAATACCACAAGTGCTAAGGATGTGAATTGGAATGGTTCTAAGCTTTTTAAAAAGATTTTACTTATTTATTTGAGAGAGAGAGAGAGAGAGAGGTAGTGACAGAGAGCACGTGCGGGGAGGAAATGGAGAAGGCGGCTCTTCACTGAGCAGGGAGCCTGCCTCGGGGCTTGATCCCAGGACCCTGGGATCATGGCCTGAGCCAAAGGCAGACGATTGACTGACTGAGCCACGCAGGAGCCCTGGAATGGTTCTAAATTGTCACAAACATAGCCTTAACATGAATGCCCATAGCTGGGTCTCTGCCTGTTGGGTGCTACCAGTAGACCTGGGAGTTCTCAGAATTAACTTCTGTGTGGAATGTTTATTGAAGGATAAGTAACAAAAAAGTGTTAATTTAAAGCTTACATATATATTATTACAACTCAATAGTCGCCACAACAATTGTTTAGAATTTAGACTAACAAAAGATTTTTCTCAAGGAGTATTTTATCATAGACATTGTTTAGGATTTCTGGCTCGTGGTGATAATAAAGAGCAGACCAACTTTTCAGTCCATTTGTGGTATTGTTTTAAAATTCCTTACAGACAATGCACTCCTTACTGCCGGCACCCGTGGTAGACAGCTCATACCATCTGGTCCTCAGTACCGTACTAGTTTGGGACATCCACTAGGATAAGGAGTGGCTTCTGTTAAGTTCTCAACAAATGCTAAATTTTCAAGTTTAATCATGCCCATCCCAAACTTTACTCTGCAATTTATTTGTCTATGTAGATATATATGTATTTATGCTTCACACATTTAAGGAGTATCCGCACGATGGCCGACCCTGACCTGGGCCTTGAGAATATAAGACCAAAAGGCTGGTAATAGTCTCTGCTTTTGAGGAATGTAGTAGTCCATTAATGAACAAATTTTCAAAAGTTTTATTTCCAAATTGTAGCCATTATTGGAAATTTTCTTTATATATCTTTAAAATAAGGGCAGCTGCAACTAACAATATTAATGGCCTAAACTGTAAGGCCATTTGCTGTTGGATTAGCATGCTATCTAGAGGTGTGAGGACCCAGATGTGGTTGCCATCAAGGACTCCAGTTCCTTTGGTTCTTTGTCTCTACCATCCTCAGTTTGTATGCAGTGTCTCCTCTCGTGGTCACAAGATGGGTGCTGCAGCTCTGAACATCATGAAGTCCCCAGTGACTTCTCTTTATGTCTCATTGGCTGGAACTGGGTTGTCTGCTCAAGTCTGAATAAGTCGCTGATGAAAGGACATGGGATTGTTGTGATTGGTTCACACCAATTATGATTGATTATCTGGACCTGTGCACACGGCCATGTGAATAAAATCAGAGTTTTGTTAACCAGGAAGAAATAGGGTCTGGCAGTTGAATTAGGTAGTCAATAGTCTCTGTATACCCGAGCCAGGTGAACTGTATGCAGACCTTGTGAGGGCATACTTTATCAAATTATTGCCTCAGTAAACAAACTGAGGGTTGCTGGAGTGGTGGGGGGTGGGAGGGATGGGGTGGCTGGGTGATAGACATTGGAGAGGGTATGTGCTATGGTGAGCGCTGTGAATTGTGCAAGACTGTTGAATCACAGATCTGTACTTCTGAAACAAATAATGCAATATATGTTAAGAAAAAAAAAGGAGAAGATAGCAGGAGGGGAAGAATGAAGGGGAGTAAATCAGAGGGGGAGAAACCATGAGAGACGATGGACTCTGAAAAACTGAGGGTTCTAGAGGGGAGGGGGGTGGGGGGATGGGTTAGCCTGGTGATGGGTATTAAAGAGGGCACGTTCTGCGTGGAGCACTGGGTGTTATGCACAAACAATGAATCATGGAACACTACATCAAATACTAATGTAATGTATAGTGATTAACATAACAATAAAAAATTTTTTTAAAAATTATTGCCTCAGTTACTTCTTTGTAATATTAATTACACCTGACCCTACTTAGCTTGTATGAATGCTTAAACCAGAGACTCAAACTCTGGGTAAGAGAAGCTCTAAATTCTGTTTTTCACAACTTGAGAAAAGACGCCCTTCAGCCCCTCGTCTCCTTCAATTTGGAGGCGTTTAGGATTAGATGAACTTCCAAGTTCCTTCTTGTTCAGACACCACATGAAATAGTTCACTGGTGCCTGGAATGTATCAATGATAGCAGCCTCTGCTTTCCTATGACCTTGTCACCATTCAGACAAGATTCTCTTATGGCCCTGCTGCATGCCTCTATCAAGAGAGGCATCCAAGACATTTGTCTCAGCCATTTAATGACTAATTGTGAACTTCCCTGCTCCATGGGTATGCCAGTTAGAGAAGCAATATTGCTTGCCTCTGGATTATTTCAGGCTAGCTACTGTCAAAATAGCATAAACATGTGACAAATCTTCCCAGCTATGTGAAGAATCAGGGCACTGGATGCAATTCAGACAGCATAAGTCACTGCAGAAGTTCAAGTACTTCCCCTAAGGCACTCCAGCCATATATATGCAATCTAGTCATATAAAACCCCTTAAGGAATGGACAAGACAAAGATCCCTCATGGATCTCTGCCTGTTTTCTCAAGAATAAAGTTTGCTACAGATCATGTTTAAAGGACACATCAAGATACATCCTCTCAGATGTCTAAGGATACTTCAAGGTACTTGAGAAATGAGTTTCCCTCAGGAGACATGAATGATTCTTAGCATTGATTTGTTCTCTCAAAACAATATAGCAGAAAAAAAAAAAAAAGAACCAGACATTCCTGGCTTAAATGCTTTCTTTCATTATTTATTATCTGCATAATCATAGGCAAGGTATTAAATCCTCTCCAGTCCTCTCTTGCCATCTTTGAGACAGGTGTGTTAAAGATGGTAGAGTAGATCCCCCAAATGAAGGCTAGACATCAAAAGACAAGGCAATGTAGTTGGGAGGACTAAGCCTGCCCCTAACCGTGCATTCTTAGTGAAGTACCTTTCCCTTTTGGGGTTTAAGGTTCCACATATGTGCAGTGAGGGGTCGCACCCAACTCAGGTAACCTGTATGTCAATATGGCAGTTGTCATATAAATGATCATAAGAAGAGGTCACATCTCAAAGAAGAAAGGAACCAGAGAGGGACTGGGGCCAAGCTGCACGAAGCCAGGTTTAGAGACTCTTTAGGAGATAATAGCAAGATCAAAGACAACTCTAGGACAACTCCTGGACAGCGTTAGGGCTATCAAGAACATAGATCATCTCCTCCTGACTTTTCATCTTTGGAAGTTTCCTTTACTCATCACAAAATAGGTCCTGGGTCAGCCAGGGATCTAACTATGGTGTAACTACATGGTAGCAACTCAGGGAGTCATCTTGCTTATCTTCACCATTCTATTTGCCACTTTTTCCTGGTGAAAGTAGGAAGATGAGGGGATTTAGAATGATAGGGGATGGTTTCTAGCTACTGCTCCAAAATAATGAGGTTGAATTCTGCTTATCTCCCTTCATCCTGCTTCAACATTCAGCCAGTAGAGTGAAGAAGGAAGTCTCCCAAGGGGCAGTCTTTTCTCTACACACTCATGCCTTCATGCTGACTTCTTCCTTCACCACCTACTCAGCTGTCTTGTCTGATTCCCAGAACGTACCAAAGAATCTTGCTTCAAGTGGCATTCAAACCAATAGGGACAGAATTTGGGGTCCTCCTCAACTCTGGGCATTCCCAAATCACTTTTCATATGACACATCTGGAAAAGTTTTTGCTTCTTTATTGACCTGATGAGTTCTGTTCTCCCTACATCAAGTCTTGTTATACCTTCCTCATTAGTTTCTAGCCTGTCTTCCCTACTTTTATACATACCTTTATCACAGCCCATCCTAATGATCTGCTCACTCTTCTTCACTTCAACAGACTTTGAGCTCTTTGATACCAAGACCTGAGTCTACCCTCCTTGCAGCACAGTGTCTGGTACAGCACATGGCAGAGGAAGAAGGTGCTAAACTCAGTAACTGGTGCATGAATGTGTAGTCTGTGAGTCTGACCCCATTTGTTGACTGGTGGTTCGGCAATCTCCTTGACAGCTGAAGAATTCTGCACCTTCCACAGGCTCCAATTTTGGAACACTGGTGTAGTTTGTGAGGAAGCACTTTCTCTATTAGATAGAAATCCCCATCTGGACCACATTCCATTGCCTCAAATGTCAATAAATAATTCAGGAAGTGATAAGTTGACTGTTTGGACATGAGCTCAAAGTGAGGAATCTAAAAGCAAATAGAAGATGAGATAAGCTGCTACATCACACACACACACACACACACACACAAACACACACACAGACAACACACACACACACACACAAGCATATCCATCCAAACTCAAACCACACTGAAGCACCAAAAGAAGTCTCTCCAGATGGGACAGGAGGCTGACTATTAAGCAAAGGAAGACCAAGCAAATTTTATGGGGTGGGGGAAAGGACCATTCCTTCTCATCCTTGTGGTTCTAGAGAACTCAAGTAATTCAGCTTTGAAGCAGCACAAAAGGCTGGACTTGAGATTAATTAATAAGTTAACTAAATCCCCAAATAACACTCACTAAATACCCATTTTGCCTTTATTTCTGAAAACTTTGAAATGAAAAAGGGCTTCCAGTATTGGAAGAGATAGCTAGTCATAGTGTGTGTAAGTGCTGTAGGAAAGAGAAGTGCATGGTATGACGTGGGAGACCTACCACAGCCTGGGGAGTCAGGCAAGGAAGGGTGACGATATGGGTAGAATTTTGAGGAATGAATAAATAGTGGTCAGATGAAGTGATGGAGTAGGGTCGAGAGTGTTCCATGGAGGAAGACAGTCTTGAACCAAGGCATGGGGAAAGTCTAGAAAATGGGAAGAATGGTAAATCATTCCACATGGCAGAGATAGAGAGGCAGAAAGAATAAATGGTAGGTGAGGGGACCAACCATGGCAGAAGATAAGGAGGGAATGTTAGGTAAGAGCCAGGTCATAAAATGCCCTGGAAGTTATGATGAGAAACTTTCAGTCCTTGCAGGAGGCACCAAGAAACCATGAAGAGACTCTTTGGATCCATCATTTATCTGGATGGTAGAGATGGAGGCACGTTCATTACCGCTGCTGTTCTTCCAGTGCAGCTCAGAGAAGGAAGGGGGCAGATGGGCCTTTAGCATCTTAAGGCCAGGATTATAACTTCTTAAGGAATGGAATCAAAGCCATGTTAATAGGAGGAACACCCAAGGCTCATGTCAAATAGACAAGGTACTTTACAGAAGGAGTTCAATCCTCACAGTTACACATTGTATTTAACATCAAGGAATTCAGAGAAAAAGAGCCACAGACCAAAATGAAAACATCCCTCACACCCAACCACCAACTTCTGTCCATCTGTTGATCCAGTGGGAACTGAATGGCCAAAGAATTGCAGAGTTTGAAAGACATAAAAAGGAACTGTAGGGGTTGGGACCAACTCATCACATTCTAAGAAAGGGGAGAGGAAAGAAGCAGCAGCTAGAGAAGATCATGAAGGGAAGGATGGGAGTCAGAGAGTGAGAAATAGAGAATCTCTGTGGAGCATCCTGCCAAGGCCCACTTAGCAGAGACTTGTTCCTTTGTGGTATTGGAGGGGAATTTAAATAACTCAAAAGCACAGCCTTTGGCTATCAATTAGAACTCTTTAACAAAAACTGGTCAAACTTCTCTCAGGATATACTGTGTTCCATGTTAAGATGTGACGAACATTATTTAGAATGGTGAAGGGAACTCAGTAGTTTTTGATAGGCACAGGCCCATACCCCATACGGAGAGCAAAACAGGTAAGGCTATTGTTCGGTAGAAAATACCAACTGTAGAGCTAAAAGGCTTATTCTATTAATTTTCCCTCTTTTGATCATATCTAGAAATATTTCTTGTGGGGCAAAAAGGATGAGATTAGAGGTGGGAATCTGCCATAGGGATTCATTACCATTTATTGGGAACATTCTGCGTGCAGAGGCTGAGCTAAATGCTTTATATCCATGATCTCATTTAATTCCTACAATAATCCTGTGTTATCAATACTATTTATCTTTATCCTCATTTTAGAGATGAGGATAAAGAGACATAAATGTTAGATATCTTAAAGATCCTTATGCTACAAAATCCATGAAACTTCTGGGTAGACTATTGACAAAGGAACAGAAGGAGGAGGAACAAGAATATTCCCTTAAATTGGTGAATTAGTGTTTCAAAACTGCAGGCCTTTTCCCATTGATGTGTAGGATAATCAATTTAGTGGGTTGTGACCAGCATTTTAAAAATGGAGTAGAATGGAATGGAATAGAGTAGAAGAGAAAATGTCAGAGTGGACTGTTGAGCGAAAGGAGAAGTATCATTGCATGAATTGTAAGTTTTTGTGCATACTGGTTTGCAGGATAAATGTGTATCTTTGAGTCCCTCCCAGAATCTGAAACCCACTGTTTAAGTGCATAGCTGAACTTATTAGAAAATTAGGGAGATCTTTAGAAGTCAAAACGGAGCAGGATCCGCCACTCTATCTAGCGGTATAACATGAATCTGCCTCGTAGAGAATTGGCTGAAAGTTTATGATCTTTTTAAAATTAAACATTTAAATCCCTTGGTAATTCTCAGCATGGTTGCAGAATGTTGAAGAGAAGGCAGAAAGTGCCTGTAAGCTAGACTTTCTGTAGGAGATACCTGATTGTTAGAACATTTCTTTTTAATCCAAATATTCTTTGAAGACTATTATGATTAAAATGCACCCCGAATACACATATGTTTAGGGCATTGGGATAAAATAACTGGTGAGTTATAGAGGAAGATTTCATTTCAAAGACAGTTTTACAAAAATGTATCATCAGAATGATTCTCGCAAGCTGGTGAATAGAGAGCTTCAGGCATCGTTTTTTCCTCTTGAGACAACCCCCGGAAAGCAGCATTTTCTCTTCTCTCGTTCCACGGATGGTACAGTTCTCATTTCTGTGATTCCATCGAAAATCTCGAAAGGACACACTGAGGGAATATGCTTAGTAGTTGGCAGGCAGGCTTAGCATCTCAGAGAGGAAATCGATTACCATTTCAGGACTTCCATACAGTCGCTGTCCAAACCACAGTGAGCAAGATAAAACATAAGTTAAACTGACCTCCTGCTGATATGCCTGGGACACCATCAGAATCTATTTCCAAATATCGTGGAGGGGACCATGTGGAATCCTCCGACTTCTGGAGCATTGGATTGAATGGGGAGCCTGTTTTTTATTATGGCTGGGAATTAAAAAAAAAAAAAACCAATGTTTAACTATTCCATGACTTTAATGGAACACAGATTTGGTTTGTCTTGGAAATGACTGTTCGGCATTATAATTACAATTTGCTTGCAGTGTTAGTGAAGGCACACGGTGGAGTTGGCTTCCAAACCACGGAGGCAAAGAAGAGAGAGGACAAGCACTAAGACACATGTGTGCGTACACACGTACACACATACACATATACATCATCCATTGGTTCATTTGCAATTCATGACACTTTGGAACAGGGAAGGTTTTTTTTTTTTTTCAAAAGGCAACATCCGTTCCCTGACAAACTCATAAATCATTTTATTTTTCTGCTATAAAGCAAAAATCACTTTTAAAACCAGCGTGATATTTGAGTCTCTGCTCGTTTGGCAAATGCGTTTCATGCTGAAATAAACCTGCTGTCAAGTTTGACAAGAAGTCTGCATTCCCTGAATGTATGTTCTTTGCAGCATTCATTCAGAGACACACCATTTTGGATGATGCCCTCATTGAGCTGCTCTCACCAGAGTGCTGCACTGGGCATCCAGGTTCATCCCTTGGGACCCTGCCAATGTAGCCCTTTCACCATTTTTGAGGGCTTTAAAATTTCACCCAAGGCTTAGTAGTGTGATAGTAGAGTATGGAAAGAATCCAGATGGGACAGAAGAAATGAAGCAGATTACAGCTAATCAGATCCTACAAAGCACCATGTGTTAATTCTGGGATTTTGACTATTTTCTTTTAGAAACTGTAATCCTAGACCGAGTGCATGCTGGAGGAGGGTTGGGGTCATTGGCTGTAAATTATTCGGTGCCCAGTGTTTCATCAGCCGGACCTTTGTACTTGCTGTTCTCTCTCCCTAAAGTGTGCATTCTCCTAGTCTTTGCAAGGCCAGCTCCTTCTCATCCTTTAAGACTCAGCTCATTTAATTCTGATTATCATTCATGGAGTTCAGTAATAGTTATTAGCACCTCTTAAATGATAAAGAAACTGGGGTTCAAAGAATCTAGGTAGTTTGTCTACTGGCTAATAACTAGTAGAGACAGGATTCCAACCCCAGGGCTCTAGAGCCCGTATTATTGAAGATCACATTACGCTGCTTAGTCCTGTGCTCTAAAAAGAATCTCAGACTAGTCTGGAAAAAAAAAAAATTCTCGCTAACTAGTCCCAGAATGGAGATGCTCATGTGATCTTGCAGGAGCCTGGGGGTTCACTGAAGGGTTTCTTAAAAAAAAAAAAAAGCAAACTTGAGTTTGAAGAACTGAAAGAGTACTGGAATAAGAAAATATATTCTGTGTAAAGGAATGTCAGGCAAAATGGCACATCCTTGGGAAATAGCAGAAATCACAGAGGAAGCTACTTTAAGGAGATGAGTATTGCTTGAGCACTATTGTGATAGAGTGGTAGAAGCTAAAGCTGCAGAATCTAGTGGGAATACATATAAGGTCTAAGATGCCAAGTTACATTGCTTCCAACCTTGGAAGGAGTGTAGAGCGCTTGTAGGCAGCAGAGTGACATGGTCAGACTTGCCTTTTAGGAATACCACTACGGCTGTCATGTGGAGAATGGATTGGAGCAGCACGAGTGTAGGGGATGGAAGATCTTTTAGGACCGTATGCAGTAGGGCAGGTAAAAGATGCTGTGATCCTGAAGCAGGACAGTGACAGTAGACAGGGAGAGGACGGGTCTGATTCGTGAAGATTTAGAAGATAAGATCAATAAGCTTTGGTTTGGGGAGATGGGGAGGCTGAAAGATGAGTTTAGGTACACTCCCAGGTTTCTGGCTCATGATTCCTGGGCAGATGATGGTGCTGTTCTTGGAGAGAGGGAACCAGGTTTAGTGAAGAAAAAGCTAAGCTTCCTTGGTTTAGTACCTGACGGTACATGGTGGCATAAGTGTCCAACTTGTCTTCGCACCAGAAGTGGAGAGATGACAGAATTGAGATGGTGACTGGGAATACACAAGCATAGGAGAGATTGCTTCAAGGACAGTGTGTGAGGAGAGAAGAACAGAGTCCTTAGACCCACGTGGCACAACAGTGGTTACTGGTAGTTACAAGAGGAACTTGCAAGAGAAACTCTAAATGAGGCAGGGCCCAGAAGACTCAGTCACCTAGCCACCTGCAGCTCCCCTGTCTTCCAGGAAGTGGGATCATCCTCCCTCTGGGGATGGAAAACAGTAGTCAGAAAGATCTGAGAAAATAACTGTAAACCCATCATCTGTCTGAGAGTGCTGAGGCTTGGTGGTGCAACTATGGAGGACATTAACGTATTCTGAAAAGTGAAAATTGTTCCTAAAGAGGTAGACATTTTGCATGTGTTTTTCTTAGCAAAATCCAGAGAATTGGAATTTAATTTAAAGGGCATGAACATTGTGAATGCAATAACTGTTGTTTATTATTATTATTGTTATTAATAAATCCAGCTCTTTTTCTATGGCAGTAACGGTCACAAAGTCCTGGCCCTTAATTGTGACAGTATGCCCAGTGTTAAGTAGAAAATAGAATAGGGAGAAAAAAATGTATTTTTATTTTCACCGTTAACCATTCAAAGGTTTGGTTTCTGTAATTATTTCCTAATTAGACTTCATTTGTGGCTAGCTGTTCCCATTCATACTGAGATTTAACAGTGCTTGCTATGTGCCTGGAGCTCTGCCTGGCACTTTGATGTTTCCTTTAAGTGTTTCCCTGAAACTTGACGAGAGGGCCAGAGTGAGGTCAGAATGGGGAGTTTGTCCATTTTACAGATAATGAAACTGAGGCGCTCAGAGGTGAAGTGGTTTGAGTTTACTCAGCCAGTTAGAGGAGGCCAAAGATTTGAGCACGCATGCGCGCACGCACGCACATGTTAAATTCTAAGTCCAGGGTGTTTTTTTCTCCCCCCCATTTAATACAACTGCTGTTTCTAATTCTAAAATGTGGTTCACATCTTGCTGATTTTTCTAACTGAATAAATCTTTTCATTTCTTTCCTTAACTCCTGAGCATCCCAATCCCATTGAGCAAATGCATTAAAAAAACAGGGGGATAAGTCAAATTGTGACCTTTATAAAATAACCATTCCTAGATCATCCCTGCACATTCTTTGGGTCTACGTATTTGGTAGTTTTGATTTGGTCTAAGGGAAATCAATGGGTAATGTATAAAATGCAGTGCCAGGGATTTTTCTTATCAGCTTCCTTGAGGCTAGCGGGCTGTGGTGATTTATATAAATTTATAGGGCTGTTTAGTGTCAGATGAACTGTATGACCTTCTACATCTTTAAACACATCCAAATTGTCTTTGAGGTTTAAAAACAAGGCGACTGAGCCCAAGCATGCCTCCAGTGAGAGAGTCCTGTGTGGCTGTAGAAATGAATCATGGCTAACACAGTCCTATGTGGCTTCAGTGCCTGAGTAAACTCTCACACTTAGCTTGACAAAATATACATAAAAGGCCATCAGTGTCGTTCACTTTTCCATCTTCTTCCATTTCATTTTCATAGGAAACTGAGTAGATCCTGAATCTGTATATGGGAGGCAAACTCTTGTATTTTTCAACCAGATTTGCCAGGATATAAAAGAAGACAGTAGGAAAAACACAAAAGTGAAATTGTTGCATATATCCAGTACACTAACAAATTCTATAAACCAAATTTTTGATGTACACACTGACTTTTAGAAAGTCAAACAATGATTATCTAGGAGGGGTAAAAAAAATCCACCCTGTTTTTTCAGCTCTTTCATTAATTTGGCAAACGTTTGTGTCCCTACTCTAAGTGAGGCCCTTTGCTGGACACTGGGGACATGAAGAGAAATAGGATCGACATGGTTTCCCCTGTTACTCTCGAAGGTATCAAGGTGGGTCATTATGGGTGCCTACTGCATGGCATGTCTATTTCCTGTGGCTATCCATGTCAGCAGCAGGCCAGATGCCTGATGACCAATCCCTCAGAAGAATCCCTGTATAGGAAATCAAGGACATAATTTAGATGGAGCCTTTCTCTGTTTTAGGGCATAACTGTTGGTTATGGCTGTGCTACAAGATCTGATAAATACAGAAAGGGAAAAGAGATGGAGATGGAGAACCAAAGTATGGATGTTTAGACTTATCTGATGCTTTTAAGGAATAGAGAGGGACTGCAAAGTGCGGAGGATTTCTGAAAAGACCTTGATCCAGAAATGGTACTCACCTGCACACGGGTCCCTGAAATCCCATCATTATTAGTAAAAATCATACTAACTAGGAAAAGAATGTAAAACTGGCTAGTATCTATTGAACGTCCATTATATGCCAGGTCCTGTCCTGGGAACTCCGCAAACATGATCTCATTCAATCCTCAGAACACTCCTGTAAGGTGGACATCATTATCACTGCACCCCTGGGAAACAGGATCCGTGATGTCAATTGGACGTCATGACTCAGGTCATGTGACTACTGGGTGCTGCCCACGCTTGTGCTCTTGCTGGCCCGCAGTCTGCGCTGTAACTATGTCTCAGGCTCCCCACCGTCACATACTGTGTGGCATTTTTAAGACATTCTCCTCTGATAACCTTGCACTGCTTTCTCCACTTTCATATTCCAACTGACAGAGAAGCCAAAGACATTACATACATTATCTCATTTAAACTGCCCACCACACTGTGATATGGGCATCATCCCTATTTTATTCATGTAGATAATGAGTTTCAGAGAGTTTTAGTGATTTCCTCAAGGTCCACATGGCTTTTAAGGAATCAGCTCAGAGAAAGAAGCTTGTGCTTTGAAGTTGGAAAGTTGGCTTCAGACCTCATCTCTGTATCTTACCACCTGTATTAATTATCTATTGCTGCATAACAAATTACCCCATAACTTAGCAACTTCAAATAACACACACTTATTAGCTCACAGGTTCTGTGGCTCAGGAATCCTGGCAGGGCTTAGCTGGATCTCCTGGCTCAGGGTGTCCCATAAGACTACAATCAAGGTGTCAGCCAAGGCCATAGTCATTACAGGGTTCAATTGAGATGAGATCCATTACGAAGCCCACTCAGAAGATGTTGGCAGGATTTAGTTCCTTATGGGATGTTGGCCAGAGGCTACCCTCTGCTCCTCACCACACAGGTTTCTCCATAGGATGGCTCACAACATGGCAGCTGGCTCCATCAAAGTGAGCAAGCAAAAGAGCGAGTACAAGCAAGATGGAAGTCAGTCTTTTCTAGTCTAATCTTGAGAGACACAGCCCATCTCATTTGCTGTGTTCTGTTCACTAGTAGCAAGTCACTAGGTCCAGCCCACACCAAAGGGGAGGAAATCACACAAGGATATGAGGCTGCCCACCACACTACCTGTCTGAGATGCCTAAGTTTACTTAGCCTCTTTTAGTCTTCATTTGCCCATGTTTAAAGGAAGAATAATATCCACTTTGCTCTGCTGATGTGGGAATTAAACGAAATAGACTATATAAAGCCCCAGGCCCATAATAGTTGCTCAGTGAATTATAACTATAGCTATCATTGCTTTGTTGATATTGTAAGTAGGAGAGCCAGAATTGAAACCCAGGTATGCGTAACTCCTACCCGTACTGCCTCACATCACCTC
The DNA here is from genome assembly GCF_009762305.2 of Zalophus californianus. Lineage (NCBI taxonomy): Eukaryota > Metazoa > Chordata > Mammalia > Carnivora > Otariidae > Zalophus > Zalophus californianus. Next base: position 24,793,527 of record NC_045607.1, read on the forward strand.
CTACACAGCATTGCTTTTGGTCTGAGGTAATCTGAGATGAGCCCTCATTTTCTGAGATAGTTTGATTAAAATAGTCCAAGAAGAGCCATTTATCCTAGTGTCATGTGCAAAGGGAGAGGCAAGGTGGATTTTTTTTTTTTTTTTTTTTTGGCCTTAACAACTATAAAATATGAGGAAGACTTCGTAGGAGAGGTTTTCTTTGTTCAAGTCTTTAGCTAGTCTCATAAGACATTTTAATGTTAATAGGGCTCCCAGAGGGATAATATAATTGATACAATACTCTTCCAAAGCTGTTCTAAACATTGCAGTCACCCGAGTGTAGTAATATATCTTCCCAATGTCAGAAAATGCGGAGTGGTTACTGAACTCCGATTTGCTTGACTCTGGGACGGTTTCTTTGAAGACAGATCTTAATGGGGAGGCTGACTTTGGAGCCATGGGAGCAAGACTGATGAATGTGCTGGAAGTGCTGCAGTGGACTTTCAGAGGCCTGGACGTCACTGGGGGGAATAAAAATGCTAAGGAGAATTAATGTGATAAGCAAGTGCTGTCAGTGAGCCATCTCAGATCATGGACTTCGGATTTTAGCAACACCGCACAGTGCGCGGTGCAAAGACCATGGGCTTTGGAGTCAGCTAGACAGAGCTGGGTTTGAGTCCAAGTTCTGCCTCTTTCTAGCTGGGTGGGACCTTGAGCAAATAATTTAACTTCTTGTGACTCCCAGCTACTTATTCTGCAAAGTTAGGTAATAAAAACTAGATCACAAGGTTGCATGGGGGTCAAGGGGCACACCAAAGGTGCTTAATAAATTTTAAGCTTAATAATTTTAAAGCTTGCTTCTAATCCAGTGGTGGTAAATATTTAACAGCAGGCTCCCCAAAGGGTGGGTCGGGGGGAAGCCCTGATTTGTAGCATTTGCCTATTTCTGTGGTGTAAAAACTTCTGCCACACTAGTTTCTAGCTACCAACCTGGTCACTGAACATGGATTTGGGAAAGGAATACTTGCAATCCACTCTTGGGTGTGTCTTTTTCCTTCTGTCTCTGTCCAGCCTGCTTTCTTTTATGCAGGTTTATGCCTGCAGCCAGGGCTATGACCATTTTTGCAAAATTAGCTCTCTCCTCCTCCTCCGACCCCTCCCCCCCTTCCTACCCCATTCCTCCAGTTAAAAATTACCAGGCATGCAAATAAGCTTCCCTTCACTGTTCATCTGGTCCCCCGCATCTTAGGCTGGAGGGTAAGTTGATGTCAATATTTATTTCCAGTCGACTGATAAAGTAGTCAGAGGGGAGAAGGAAGAGAGCTGAAGCTAATCAGCCATCTCATGTTGGCCTGTTCTCCGTGTGTGCTTAAATCATTGTTCCAAGGGTCACCTTCCTGCATCTAGTTTCGCATTTGATCTTATTTCTGGTCAGCATACAAAGTGTGGCTGTAGCCCGGTACTGGAGCCTGGTGAAGAGAGGAAATGTCTATTCCTTTGCTAACTTTCTGGCAAAGCTGCTGTATCAAAACTATGATAATTACCCTAAAAGTGTCTGAATGCAGAGCTTCCTGTTTCTCCTGTGTCTTCTTCTTGCCTTTTTCCATTTGGAAATTTCAGGGGCCATCCATGGATCCTCTCTGCTTATTTGCTTTCTCAGACAAGAGATGGACAAGTTAATTCTCCTCAACTTCCTCTCAACTTTTGGTCCCGTTTAGCAGAGGTCCCTATAATAGAGGAATTGTTCCCTAGGATGCACAAATATAGCCTTTTCCGAATTTTTAAAAAACCAATCTTGTGATAATTTCAATAAGGATGTAAGAAAAGAGAAGTTACATCCTTTTCTCAAGTGACAATCTTATATGGATATCTTTGGCTAATATTTGCATTTTTAAGAGGAAGTCAAGTGCTATAAGGAAAGAAAGGCAAAGTAGTGTGTATTTCCACCTACCAGTGAAAAACATTTGGGGGAGGTCAAGAAGGACTTTAGAGCTTTTCAGATTCTCTCTGTCCCTAAGTTTAGTACCAACAGTAAGTAGAGGAACCCATTTAAATATCACCCTGTCATAGCTAAATTGTTTTATTCTAGTGGACTCTGAAAAAGAAGGAGTCTACATGATTATTATAATTACTTTAAGAAGCTTTTAGGGACGCCTGGATGGCTCATTCAGTTAAGCGTCTGCCTTCGGCTCAGGGCATGATCTCAGGGTCCTGGGATCCAGTCCCGCATCGGGCTCCCTTCTCAGCAGGGAGCCTGCTTCTCCCTCTGCCTGCCGCTCCCCCTGCTTGTGCTCGCTCTCTCTTTGTCTCTGACATAAATAAAATAACATCTTTTTTTTTTTTAAAAAAAGAAGCTTTTATAGTTGTCCCACACCATTACAGTGGAAAACAAGCCTTGTCCCCTTCTTGTAGTACAAGCAGTGTCACAAAGGGGACAGGAAGGTCTCTCATGTATGCTTGGAATTGGTGTGCAACGTAATCATCCTCCAAGCATCCTTTTAGATGTATAGAACCATCTCCCTATACTAAAGAGGATTTAGGGAGAGTTTGTGGAGCCAAAATTCCACATGCACAAAACCCTTTGGATGAAAGAGTGCTAAATTGAATATTTTTTACATAAATTACTATGACTGTCCCAGTGTGCTTTGAGAAAAACCAACTCTGCTCTTGGACACAGCCAATTGGACAGATCAGCTGGAGGGAAGCCAGCTACTTCTGAGATGCCCTGGTGGAAACTGACAGAGACATTCCATACTGAGTGACAGCAAATTGAGCCAATTAAATTTTCTTTGGGGAGAAGAAAGCTATAAGTGCTTAGTTAATTAGAGAAAGGGTAGTCACTTCAGCTCAGGCTACCTGCCCCAAGAAAACTGAGCAAACTTTTCAGTTTCTATAAACCCCATTGTCTACCCCAAATTCAGAAGTGTGAGACCCCGGGGTCTCATGACTGTGGCTCATGACAGTTTCCAGTATGTTCTTTTCTTTGCACCATCATTGAGTGGAACATGACTATCAGGTGTAATGTTTTAGTGGCTAGACAAATAGAGTTTCACATGCCTTTCAAATAGGAGAGGGCTGGTCTTGAGAAGAGTGGTCCAGTGCTTTATTCTTTCTGGAAAGGAAAGCTGAACAAGGGTCCCCCCTCCACCCACATCAACCCTCAAAGAACTCTATGCTCTCTTGTGATGGGAGAAAAATTAGGATCTAATGGTACAAAAACCTAGGCAAATGTACCCTTTGACTTGTTTTATGGGATTATCCCTCATAGTATCTTGAGAGCTGCCCCTAGTTCAGAGGAAGACAGTTTGGAAAGTTGGATGGGTTTTTTGTTGACAGTATTAACTTGGCGCTAGATGCCTTATTACACATCCAAGCACTGGAAGATCATTTTATGACTAACATTTGGGTTAAATCTGTAAACATTGTTTATCTTTGACATTATTTCCCTTGAAAAAAAAGGCAATAGCTGCAACATTTTTCCTCCTGTCATTTTGGCCTCCACAAGGGGAAGGAGGTTGGTGGAACGGGGGTGAGGAAGGCAATGATGACAAGATGCTGAGATGCTATCCTCCTTCTATCTCCCAGTCTCACTGGTGGGGGGGGCATGTTGACATGGCACAGAAGGTCTTGCCCCAGGGCGTCCCACGAGTGAAATCTGATGGATGTTCACCACCACATCCCTTTCTTTACGGGATGTTATCATGTCACATTTCTGAAAATACAGAATGCACCCTGGATAATATTTTCACATATGCTGATATACACAGCTGCCAAGAAAAGCATGCTTTAAAAAAAAAACCCAAGAGATGTTGAGGGTTGTGCACAGAATTTATATTTTCATGGTCTTTCTTGATTCTCTCAGTGATGTTATAAGCTTTATGTATTCCCCTCACTGCTTCTTCCCACTCTAACCTTGCCCAGAAAGGGAAGAATAGAAATAATTAGAGCTTGATTCTTAATTTTCTAATAATGCACGGTGATGGAGATAATAAACTGGCCCCATTTTGAGTGAAAAAGCACACACACGGCCAAACCCAACCAAAATGAAAGACAATTTCAAAAATGTGAAACTAAATCATTTATAGTACATCCATAATAAAACATCACACTATTTTAAGTTTTATTTTCTAGCCTTCAGTTTATATATTTTACATCAATGCAGTCATTTTGAATTCCACCCTCCAAGGTTCATTGAGGAAACTGAGCCAATTTGGCAAAGTCATGATTATCATTTTTTATGTCTTCAGAGTAATCAACGGAAAAGGTATTCTGTGTTTTAACTAGTTATTTCTCCATTTTTGCACAACCAGGTTGTTTCCAATTTAACCAGCCATAGACTTGCCATTATCGTCTTTATTTCTTAGTCTATTTTTCTTTCGATTGAATCACTTTTTAGGAAAAAATGTAAGAATTTAAGATATTGGTTGTTAACATTTTTACCACTTTTGCCAAATTATTTTCCAAAAGTTTTGCCAAGAGTACCCAATGGGTATTATTCCGTGTATTCTGAATTTCAAATAGCGGGCAGCCTTTATGTAGGCTTTTTTTTTTTTTACATAGGGCTTTTTTTTTAATTAAAAAAAATTATCAAAGTCTAATTGACACCCGATGTTACATTAGTGTCAGGTGCACAACATGGCAATTTGACAACTCTCTGCATTAAGGCATTAGGGCTTCTATAAAATATTCGCAGACAAAGTGAACAGGTGTGGCATTTCAGGTGGTCAGGTGATGGAAAAAGGAAATGAGCATCCCTGGTTATGCTGATGCAAGGTCAATGAGTGACATTTGAAAAAGATTCAATAACTAATTGCTTTTCTCTTTGCATTGTCTCCTATGAGTAAATCACGTAGCCTATCTTTATCAGAGTATAAATTTATATCTTAGTTTTCATGGAGTAATCTTGCCTCTGGCTTCATTTTGTTTTTATATGCCCTTATTTTTCCCTTAATCCCAATTTCTTCCTTTATTTACTTGTGTATCCATCTTTTTCTGATTATTGCTATGAGATTATCTCTTGAACTAGATCAGAAAAATTTAAAAAGACAATTTTTAAATTATTGTAGGGAAATACTCTGACATAGTGTATGTTCACTGAGTCATTGAATGAATAAGTGAATACACCATTTAGAAGGATTTTGAATGTTAAAAGCATTCTTTTCAGATTCACTTTTTTCAAATAAAGCTAGGCAGTGTAAATCCTGATATGCTGATTTAGGTTCTTTATAATTTAAATTATTATTGTCATAATAATACTTTATACTTTAAAAAGTGATTTCACTTCCATTACCTTATTTGATACTCACAAGAATCCTATGAGTTGGAAAAGATTGGCATCATTTTCTCCATTTTATAGAAAAGTGAACAGAAACCCAGAAACGGAAGAAAGGCTCACGCCTTACTACAGATTATGCCCATCCCAGGGGCTTTACCTGTATTAAATTGTGGCGGGTATTGCTATCCTGATTTTACCAAAAAGAAATGGAACTTCAGGGGAACTGAGTAGCAAGGCAAGCTGCTTGCCTAGAAACAAGGAGAGCACCCAGGCCAGTTGGATCCCCAGGCACCTGCTACATTTTTTACATCACTTACCCATTGATCACTCCAGCCACCATTTGGTGAGCTATGATTGCTCTTCTTTTACAAATAAGGGAACTGAGGCTCAGAGATGGTTGTAACTTGCCAAAGCTCATGTGCCTCACAAATATAGCAGCCAGAATGTAGATGATAGTCTTTGTCAAATCAATCAATCAATCAATCAGTCTGTGCTCTGCTTACTACTTGCGTGGCAATACAGAATATAGGCATCTGAAATTACCTTTGAGGTCATCTAGCATAACCAAAATAACAAGCAAAATAGCTGGTATACTGAGTACATATTTATGTGTCAAGCATCATGCTAACCACATGCCCACACCCCCACACACAGTTCTGATAACAACCCTCTGAGGAAGGTACTATGATTAACTATCCCTTCCCCTTTAATATATGATAAAACTGAGGCCCAGAAATGTTAAATAACTTGCCCATGGCCACAGAGTTAGTAAGGGCAGAGAGATCTTGTGCCCTGTGTATGAATCACCCTACACAGCCCATAGAGCATTCTCTGAGGCCCTGCACCTCCAGAGACAAGGGGTCTCCCTATGGTGAGGCATTCCATCCTGTTGGAAAATTCGTCTGACATATGCCTCCCTGAGACCCCACTCATGGGTCTAGAAGTATGCCTGGCACATAATTAGTACAATACAATATTTTTTAAATAAATGCATATATTTATTTTAAAATCTTGCTATGAGTTCTGTTATCTGTTCCCTGCCAGGGCCTTTCTGAGACCGGGGTGCTGAGATACCATGTTTCTCTCAGTTACCTCTTTTTTGGAATGCGTGTCCTTCATCTGACTTTTCCCAAGCATTTTCTACCTGTCAGGTTTTTTAATGCTTTCATTTATTCTTCTAGAACGTTGAATGTAGAACAAGTACTAGAAGACCAATATTGCCTTCTATCGTACGACAGAAAACCATCCTAATTCTAAAAAATTAGAACAGTTAAGTAACAAATATGGCTATGCCTGCCATTTCATGACCTCCCATTCCCAGTGTGAACCCTTGGAATAAGGGGCTAAGAGCATTATCACAGTAAAGGAAGTCTGTCTTCTTGGTAAAATAGGCATGGTGACATTATGATGACTTTTCTTTTTGTGATAAATTCCCAAAATAAGCTTGAGCCATCTGTCCATTAGAACTTCCTAGTATCAAAAACTAATGATGTGATGTATGGTGATTAACATAACATAAAAAAATAAAAAAATAAATAAAAGAACTTCTTAGTATATTTCCCACCATTAAAGTAAAATGCCTTTTATTACTAAAGATATTATCATATTTGTTGTATTATATTAAAACATTTTTCCATATCTATCAAAGTTGAAGATATGAATAACCATTTCTCCAGCAATCTCTGTCCTAAGTGGATGCCATAAAAAAGTATGTGCACATATGTGCTAGGAAATTCCAACGCAGATATTTATATTAGCATTGGTCCAAATTGGCCAAATTGGAAACAATGTAAATATTCATCAACCAGTAGAGTGGATCAATATGTCATAGAGTAGATACATAATGGGATATCATATAGCAATAAAAAAGAAAGAAACTACAGATACATACAACACCATGGATGAATCTGAAAAACAATGTAGGATAAAGGAAGTTGTACTCAAAAGGATACACACAAGTCCATTTATATGAAGTTTTAACACAAAGAGTATGTTGTTTCAGAAAACGAATAGAAAAACGGTTAAACAGTAAAGAGAAACAAAATTATTACCCTAAGAGTCAGGAGGGTGGGGACCATGGCAGATGGGAGGGGAAGGGCATCAGGATTAGAAAGGCATCTTCTCAGCTGCTGGTGACTATCTCTGCACATGGGGGGTGGTAAATGGGTGTTCAACAGCATTTTGTAAACTCTATGTCTATAGGTTTAAGCTCCTTTACATACGTACATCATAGTTCACGGTAAAAAAAATATTGTGGAAGAATAGCAGTTAGGAGAAAGAATAAATTGCCACATGCTTAGTGCTCAAATACACTACTGAAAACACCTCGGTGTTCATCTTTGCAGTCAAGAAAATACACTTCTAGCCCCTCATCTGCTTCACTTACGGCTTCCACTAGAGGACACCAGAACGGGTGAGAAGGAGAATGAGCATCTCCTTTGTTCCGTTGCCTTTCAGACTTTCCCCCCCATCTGTGAGTGAGCCACAATGAATAAACAATGAGTTGATGGAGAAATATGTGTCTAATTAAGCTATTGCGTCTCTGATGCATTTCAGGTCCCTAACATTTACCACCTTAGAGATAATGAAATGTTAGATCGGCCTTGTCCTGCTCTCCTCTGGTGAGACCTCACTTTGTGAGGTGGTAAGCAAACTGCCAGGCTGCGGATTTTATTAGAAGCCGTAAGTAGCGGCAAGAATGAGAAGTAGTGCCAAAGGGATCCATACTCATGCCTGTCAGCCTCGCTCTCCTCTGCGGGGAAGCCAAGGGCCTCATTTCCACTGTGTTATATAAGCCGAGAAATGGAATCGTGATGCTCTGATGGACTGCGCACAGTTCTCAGCAGCCAGCCTTCCTGCCAAATCCTCCAAGACATCTAGCTTCTCCCTTCAACAATTCCCCAGGCGGGCATTTGGTATGCACTCTATATGCTCCTTCAGTGACCCACACATACATCACAAAACATTTTTGTTTTATTTGGATTGCAGCATGGCCTAAATATTTGTCCTTATTTTTCTAAGATGCATGGAAACTGGATCAGGCTGAAAATGAAGCAAACCAGGCCCATCTAATTCATCCAGGCTACTCATTAATGTCCTCCCATTCACTCAGATCTGGGGCTCATTTGGGGTCCTTCCCATGGTGACTAAGAGCGGAGCTCAACCCATCAAGAGCCGCTCGGTCATACATCTCCATGAGGTCGTTAGAGCAAGGCAGAGCACGTCTCCACTCTTTGGGGTGATTAACAGGCTGGCATGGCACATGTCTTCCAGACTACCTGACATGCTCTTTTGAATTAGACAATGGCTTCAATAGAGCAGAGCAGATATATCTGTGCCTGATTAGATTTATTCAGGACCACACTTACTGAGCATCCACTGTGTACCAGGCCCTGGGCTATGTGCTGGAGCTCAGAGGGAAATTGAATTTCACAACTGACATGGAACCGAATGCATCTCCATCAAGTGAGAGAAATGCAGTGTCAGCATGTTTATGGGGGCACTGAGGAAGAAATCGCTAATAATTTATGCTGAGAAGGGCAAGGGCAGAGAAAGCTTCCCAAGAGTCTGATATTTACACGAAGGAAGGAAGATTCATTATGGCCCTGACAAAGCAATTTGGAAAAAGTAAAACTAAATCTTCTCTGGGAAAAGTGAGGGACCTAATTATGAAATGCCCCAAAGAACACTCCTAGTTAAAAAATAAAGAGCAGTAGGTAGTTAGGATCTCAATTCCATTAGCCATTCGAAGTCAGTAAAACAAAACAAAAGCAAACAACAATAAAAAACCTCCACGGTTCTTCAAAATGGGAAAACTGCATAGTTAATACTATGCTATGACTTACTGGACTTTGTAGTCTCGGTACCCAGTATGTCTCAGTAAATGCATATTGATGGAATAAATGAATGCTTTATTATGCAATACGAAAATACATATGTACACATATGTGGAATGTGTGTGGAAGCAGGTGGCATGTGTCGAGTATGTGAAAACAGACCTACTTGCAGAGGGGGGTGGCTCTCTTTGGTGCAGCTGTTGGGGGCATGGCGCTAACAGTTTGGTTTCAGCACTGGAAGCCAAGTGTAACCTGGAGAGGATACTCAAACCACCCCAGCCACCTGCAGAAGAGTTTCTTTTGCCACAGCTTCAAAAGGAGATTGGGTGAGAGAAAAGAGACACATAGATGGTTTCTGTTTCCCTTCATCCCTAAGGTCTCCTGCATTAAGAACAGCGTCAGTCACACAGGGAACATCGAATGTTTGGTGAGGATGGAGAAAAATGAACCCTTATGTACGGTTGGTGGGAATGCAAGCTGGTGCAGCCACTGTGCAAGCAGTATGGAGGTTCCTCAAAACATTAAAAATAGAACTATCCGGGATGCCTGGGTGGCTCCATTGGTTAAGTGGCCGGCTCTTGATTTCAGCTCAGGTCATGATCTCAGGGTCCTGGGATCCAGCCAGGCGTTGGGTTCCGTGCTCAGCAGGGAGTCTCCTTGGGGATTCTTTCTCTCCCTCTCCCTCTGCCCTTTCCCCTGCTCATGTGCTCACTCTCTCTCTCTCAAATAAATAAATAAATCTTAAAAAAAAATAGAAGTATCCTACAATCCATTAATTGTGCTACTGGGTGTTTACCCAAAGAATGCAAAAACACTAATTTAAAAGGATACGTGCACTCCTGTTATTGCAGCTTTACCTACAATAGCCAAACCATGGAAGCAGCCCAAGCGACCATTGATAAATGAATGGATAAAGAAGTGAGATATATGATATATATTATATATCATATGATATATATATAATGGAATATTACTCAGCCATAAAAAAGAATGAAGTCTTGCCATTTGCAATAATATGAGTGTGTCAGGAGAGTATAATGCTAGGCAAAACAAGTAAATCAGAGAAATACAAATACCATATGATCTCACTCATATATGGAATTTAAGAAACAAAACAAATGAGCAAAAGAAAAAAAAAGAGAGAGAAAGAGAAACCAAGAAACAGGCTCTTAACCATAGAGAACAAAGCAGTCACCAGAAGGGAGGTGGGTGGGGGATGGGTGAAACAGATGAAGGGGCTCAAGAGCACACTTATCATGATGAGCACTGAGTAATGTATAGAATTGCTGAATCACTATATCATACACCTGAAACTAATATAATATTGTATGTTAAGTACACTGGAATTAAAATTAAAAACAATGAATTTTTTAATTAAAAAGAAACAGTGTCATGACACCTAACAAAGAAACATGCAAAGAGCAAACTAAAGCAGAAATTCCATTTGAGCCACCCTTTCATTGCCCACCTTTCTGTCTTTCTTTGGCCACCTCACTCAGCCTTCACTGTTTCTCCAGAATAAGCTGGCGAAATGCTTTCTAAACAGTAACTCCAGGAACTTATCCCTTTGTGATGTATTTGAGTAGGATATGCTCGCTCCTTCTTTGGAGTGTCATGTGATCATGGATCTTGAGACAGTCGGGTGTGCTGAGTCCAAGGATGGATCTGAGCGTAAGGTACTATAGGAACAAAAAGGAGGCACCAGCCCAGCCTGTGGTAGAAAGTAAAGGTGAGGGGGAGACTACAGGTCTTCTAGATGTGAAATCATCGGGAGTGAACCTTAAACAATGAATAGGTGTCAGCCAGGCTAAGAAATAGAGAGTGGAACTGGAGGCAGAGAGAACAGGATGTTCCTAACACGGAGGAAAGGCCAAGCTAGGGTGATGGGCATCTACAAGTGTTTAGGTTTCAGAGGATTGAAGGACACAGGGAAGGAGAGGGCCAGAAGTGAAGCGATGGAGATCAGCTGAACTAGAACTTGACATGCCTCGTATGGATGCTAATGAGTTAATACTTCATTCTTAAAGGCCGCGGGTCTTAATTTTTTTCATTTGACAAATGTTACTGAATGTGTACATGTACACTGGATTAGGAACCATCCTCAGCCCTGGGGAAACCACTATGAACAAGCCAAGCTAGATCCGTATTCTCATGGAGATATTTATTCAGAGGGGTTGGGGAAGGGGAGGCAAGCCATCAAAAATAGACAAAGAAGCAAGCTAAATTCAGTGAGAGGGAGGTGTTGTGAAGAAAATAAAGCAGAGTTATGTAGTAGAAGGAGTGAGTGAGGAAGGAAAGCTCTCTCAGAGGAAGTGGTTCTGGCAGAGACCTGAATGATGAGAAGGTGTCAGCCATGCAAAGGCCTGGGGAAAGAGCATTCTGGAGAGGAGGAATAGTGATTGCACAGTTGCTCAGGTGAGAAGCTAACAGGCTTCGGTGATCAAGGTGGAGAGAACTGCCCAGTGTAGTTGAGGCAGAGAGCTTTCGGGGACAGTGATGTGTCAGGAGTGGGCAGTGACTGGGTCACGTGGGGCTTTGTCGCCCACGGTACGGAGTTTGGAGTTTATTCTAAGTAATTTGGGAAGTCATTGGAAGGTATAAACAAGTGAGTTTATACTTTACAAAGTTTGCTCGGCCACCGTGCAGAAAATGGATTGAAAGCTGATGAGTGGAATTAGGAGAGGTTGAAGTCCACTGAAGGGGACCACATGAGTGGTCATTGGCCAGAGCCGGAACAGCAGGATGGAGAGAAAGTAAGAGGTTGTGCTCTGTTTTGGAGTTGCCTCTAACGTGTGTGTGTGTGTGTGTGTGTGTGTGTGTGTGTGTGTGTGTGTGTGTGTGACAGAGAGAGAGAGAATGGCTAATGGGAGAAATCAAGGGGATTGTGGTCACCTCAAGACTTGGCATGTAAGCAGCCCTAAATAAATGTCTGATGCACTGAAAACATGTTTCTCTTTATTTAAAAATTATTCTTCTGAATAATGATTTAATAACTGCACAGCCTATGCATCATGTGAGCTTTATGAAAGTGCTCTGAGAGGGTTTTCAATGAAATTGCTTTTAGAAGTAAATATTTACTTGAGTACAACTCATTTGTGAAATTAAGTCATTTTTATGAGGCATACTCAATTATTTTTGTAACTAGTGAGCAGCATAATATCTATGGAATTATACAACGTGAAGCCTTTCTAACTAATTATCTTACTTGGGAAACATAAACACAGATATTTTTTTTTTTTTACAAAGTGCAGTTACAGACAAAACAAGTTTCTTAGTACCTCAAAAACATCTAGCAAGTATATGGTGCAGTGCCTCACTTGGTACAATTAGAAATCTTGGAAAAACAGGAAGCCATGTGTCTTTCATTCTTCGGTGTCTTTTCCCGGTTACAGAGCAAATTTAGGGTCCTGAAATAAAATTCCATCCTACAGGCCTATCATGTCTGTGTGTGGCACTTCCCAGACCCACTAGGGACTTTGCCAGGAATGAGAACCAGTCTCTTCCCTAGGGGAGTTCCTAGGTTAGTGGAGAGAGAGAGACAAATAAATCAACCACCAATAACTGGTTGTGATAAGTGCAAAAGGTAGTTACAAACTCAGGGTGATGCTAGGGGGGCCCAGAAGGGCAGCCAACTCATGGAGGAGTGGGTAAGGGGTAGGCAAGCATTCCAAGGAAGGCTTCCTTGGGGGTGGGAGACATGACTAGAATCCTGTAGGATGAGCAGGAGCCATGCAGACCAAGAGAGGGGAAAGGCAGAGAAGTCTGGGCAAGGGCTGGGAGGTGAGAAGAAGCTCAGTGGAGGAATCGTGACGGAGGTGAGGAGAGTCACAGCAACAGGTAAGGTGGGAACCCCCAGGTCACAGAGAATCTTGCCCGCCATGTTGAGGACTTCCTTCTGAGGGCCATGGGGAGCCCCCGAAGGTAATAAGCAGCAAGAAGAGGGAGCAGATTGACCTTTCACAAGGGTTTATATGTTATCGGTTTGGAGGTTGGGCTGAAGGCCAGCATCTGAGGCAGAGAGAGCGTGGGAGGCTTCTGGGCCCGCAGACAGGCACACGGAGGCTCTGGGGCTGGGAAGAGAGAACCAGGGAGTAGAATAAACCTTGGGAATGTGAAAAGAAGCTAAAGAAGGAAACAAGGCTGAACTAAATTTAGGCTGAACCGAGATTACTTTATATTGAACAAAAAAGCAAGCAAGGAGGTCACAGATATTTTTTTTCTAATTTAACTCCTTTATTTCATAGATGAATTCTAGGACCTATGAATGTCATTTTATGTTTATTCATGTTGTTTGATGCTAGTTTGTGTTTTGAAATATATTTTTCAAACATGATATTTGTATTGCCTCCTAAGCATTTTGCTTTATCCGGGCATTGAACAAGAATCATGACACCTGAGTCTTCAGCGTGGCGCAGAGAGGCATGGTGAAGGAGCTTGGTGCCAGAAACATCTGGGGCTCAGGCTCATGGCTAAAGTAGACAAGCCACTTTCCCCTCACTGGGCTGCTTCTTACTTATCTGTAAACTGGGGTGCTAAGAATTATTTTGAGACCCTTTGGGTTGTAAAATGGTATTTACTTACTTGAGTTGTTCATTTGAACTTATTTTTATATATTTTAACTTACTTAAGCCCTCAGACACTCCTATGAGGTAGACGGTCTATTATTAGTCCTCTTTTGCAGATGAGAAAATTAAGGCACAAAGAGTTTCAGTAACTTGCCTGTGATCACACTGCCAATAAGTGGAAAATGGGAGATTTGAACGGGACAGTGTGGCTCCAGGGTCTTTATCTTTGACCACTGAACTCTACAGCTGCCTTCCTTCCCTTGCTTTAATTTTCCATTTGGCCCTAGATGGGCATTTAAGTTGTTTTTGTTTTTCTGCAAGTGCAAACACTGCTTCAATAAACATGCTTCTATGGAACTCCTTGTTTTCACGCGCAAGTGTCTTCCACAGACAATTGTTAAATTAATTAAATAGGAGGCCATTAGACTGAGGTGGTTTTAAAGCCTCCGTAGCCTACGTAAAGCAAACCACAACCTAAGCTGGTAAATGACTCAAGTTTAAGAAATAAAAAACCTAAGGATAACCAATCACAATCAGCCAACTGCGCTTTCCCAAATATGGCAAACTCTTAAGCTCTAGCCAATCAAATGATTGTCTTTATTTGCTTCTGCATCTTCTCTATAGACATCTTGTCCCCAGTTCCTGTCTGTAGAGTGCTCCTAACCACTTTAGGTTTGGTGTTGCCTGATTCAAACAGATTTTCACTCAAATACAGTTTTTTAGCATGACTCCATTTATCTTTTAACTCTATGAATGGCACTGCTGAGTCCTAGGGTACCCATTCATTCTCTAGACCACTGCCTGCTGGTTTCGGCCCCCATCACTTAACCAAAACTGCTCCTTTACAAGTCGTTGGAAGCCTCCATATTGCCATACCCAGTGGAATGTGTCAGCCTTCAGGCCAGTTTGCCAGCCAGCAGCTTCCGTGGCTGCTCTGATCATTGCCCCCTTCCTCAGACACTCCATCCTTTGTCTGCAGCTGCACTGCATCCTCATAGGGTTTTTCCCCTCCTTCTTTCTGAGTCCCCCATCAGCATCTCTCAGTCTTTCTACCCCTAAACTTTGGAGATCCTCAGGACTCAGCAGCCTCTCATGCTCCTTAGGCTCCCTAAGCAATCTCATTCATGTACCTGTGTTTTTAAAGATCATTGACCCACTGACAACTCTGAAATTTCATCTCCAGCCCAGACCTCTTGGAGCTCTGGAATTGTACATTAAACTGCCTCTGTGGCAGCTCTACTTGGATGTCTCATGGGTATCTCATACCGAACAGATTCAAAACCACACAAGCCCTGCTTCCCTTCCAATGTTCTTGACCTCAGTAGTTGGTACCTCCATTCACCCAGACGATTATCCGAGAAATGCTAGTCTTGGAAATCATGTCTCCGAGAGCCCTACAGAGACATTGCCCAATGATTCTATCTCCTCCATATATCTGATTCCTTCTGCTCTTCTCCATCTCCACTGCTCACACCCCAGTCCCAGCCTCCACCTATCCTACCTGACCTATTGAAAGTCTGTTCAGTGGTCTCCCTACTTTTGATCTCCATACAGCATCCTAGTGATGACCTAAAAATGCAACTCCGACGTTGCCCTGGCTTCTTGCTTAAAAATGTTCAATGCCCTCCCATTAGGAGGAAATTGAAACACCTCATCCTCTCCCAAAAAGTTCATCCTGTTCTAAAAGGCCCAGTGGTTCTCAGCCTTGGTTGTACATTAGAATCACCTGGGGAGCTATTTAAAAATTCTTTTGTCCAGAGGCCACTTCAGACCAGCTATTATGATCTCTGTTGTGGGATGTGGGTACTGGTACTTTTTCAAAACTACCCCAGTGATTCTTAGAAGAAGAAGGGGTTAAGGACCACTGAGCTACCCTCATTTAACTCTGCAACTCATCTCACATTCCTCTCTCATTGAAAAAACACATTCAAAAAAAGAAAAGAGGGAAGGAAGGAAGGAAGGAAGGAAGGAAGGAAGGAAGGAAGGAAGGAAGGAAGGAAGGAAGAACGGAAGAACACATTCTGACCACAATAAATTCCTTGCAGTTTTATGCCTCAGGGCTTTCAAATATGCTCTTCCCGCTGCCTGGAATGCCTCATTCTGGGTCTGGCTAAATTCCACTCCTACTTCAAATCTCAGCCCATACTTTCCTTCAGCAGAAAGGCCTTCTCCTGCATTCTTCCCCTTTCCGTCTCTCCCCTCTGTTTTACTCTCCAAAAGACTTAGTTATTTGACTTCATTGTCTCATTTACCATGCTGTGTAATTATGTACCTAGCCGCATGTTTGTTTATGTCATATCTTTCTTCCCCAGCAGATGGTTGGCTCCCTAAAGGCAGGGACCAGGTTTGTTTGGCTGGTGTCACTCTCCCAGCACTTACCAGGAGGCCTACCCCACAGCACGTGCTCTGTGGATCCCAGGATCACAGAGGACAGCAATTAGCCCAATAACCATGAGCTGTGCCATTTAATGGCCTGTTGATAATGGGAAAACCGTGGATCTCCTGGAATCTCAGTATGGATCATGGATTGCAATCACTATCTTGCCCACTTTAGTGTCATTTGAGATTCAAGTAGGATGATAGGTCGGAATGTACCAAGTGTCTCATAGGCATTACATAATATTAGTAAAATTGCCAACGTTTTCCAGTAATTATCATCTCACCCCATCTGTAAATAGAGTCTCCTCTTTTTCATTTCAGGAGCATGGTTCAGGGAGCTTAAGTCATTGGCTTCAGTCCCCAAACATGCCAGCCTACACGCAGAGAGTAGCCAGATGCTAGGGTGGCCTATCTCTTCTCCTCTGTGACCCTTTCCCTTCTTCCCTCCTTACCTCCCCCTCCTCTCATGGCTCCCCAGTCTCTTAACCCCCACTCTGTCTTGAAACATAACTGCTTTCTAAACCAATAATCCTCAGTTGACCTCGTTCTCAAAACTTTTATGCACTAAGGGACCATTTCCTACAAACGACTGTCACAGCATATTATTTAATAGTGTCCAGGGTGCTGCTGAGAGCCAAAGCAACTGCCCCAAATGATGATAGAAACCGGGGACCCAGAGGCCCCTTCATAGCTGCACATCATTCAGTTACCCTCTTCTCAAACTGGAAGAGCCAGGAGTGATAAAGCAGCAGAGGACTCGATTCACATGTGGGATTTGCTTTAAGATCCTGACGTGTTTTTGATGGGGAGAGCGAGGAAATACAAAACCAAGACTCATTCATAGACACTTGGTGAGCATTCGCTGCGGTAAGAGCGAGCATTTAGACCAGCATTCGATGGAGTTGTAACTTCATTTTCTCATCTGATTGGAGCAACAGCTCTGTGAACCCCACTTTACAAACAAAATAGCTCAGAAGTGCTCTGTAAACATGTCCAGGTCACACAGCTGGGAAATGGTGTTGATGTGACTAGAAATTCTTAAGTCAAATCTTGGATTTTTTTTTTCCGGTGTAGCAAGCTGCCAGACACTAAGAAAGGTAGTATAGGGTATAAACACATCAGGTGTTGTTGAACTGAGTTCTTCTGCCTGGGATGCTTCCCCCACCACTACCCCCATCCTCCTGTTGACCACCACTTCTTGGAAGAGCTCTGTTTCTCCTGAGCACAGCCCCTTCTCTGGAAGTCCTATATCCAGGCCAAGTCTCTCTGTCCTTCCTCTGTGCTGCCTCCTTCGTGCACCTGGTGCTGCATTTGTCAGTCATTCCATGTCCCTTCCTCTCTCTGGGGGGCTTTTGTGTGAGTATGGACCTTCCATCTGGTTGGAACCTACAGATTCTGATTGTGCATCACCCAGACTTCTCCCTTGTCTTCCCCTGCTCAGGCTCCTTAGGCCACTTCTCTGAATTTCATATAATCAGCTGGAAATCAACCAAGGAGTGGATGCTGCTCACCCTCAACCTGCCCCTTCCCAAGGCCCTGACTGCTCAGGGATCCATCCCAACCAGAATTGCCAAGTAAAATATAGGAGACCTAATTAAACATGAATTACATATACATAATGAATAATTTTTTGCTAAAAGCATGTCCCAAATATTGCTTGTATATTACCTATACAAAAATGTATTTGTTGTTTATTCGAAATCCAGATTGAACTGGGTACCCTGTTTTGGTTTTTGCTAAGTCTGGCAAACCCAATCCCAGCTCTTCCCTTTCCGAGGGGCCCAGGCAGTAGGAAGAAGCAGGGAGGAGAGGTTGTGTGGGCTGAGCCACAGGAGGCCACTCTGGTCCTAGCTCTTCTGTGTATTCATGGTGAGGCCTTGGTGGAGTCTTTGTCCCTATCAGTGACTCAGTTTCCCCATGTGCACAATGGAGGGTTAAATCAGGGGGTCTCTGAGGACGTTACTGGCTCTCATCCTCTGGCATAGGAGAGAGGTTCTATTTTTCTATGCTCCCACCACCTTGTTCAGATGGTAGGAGGGATGGTTATTTAATTACCAAGCATGCTCCCACTAGAACCTTCTGTTTTCAAAGATTGTTTTTTATTCACAGGCGGTATGGTATTATGGGAAAAACAAAACAAAACAAGACTTTGACATCCTGATCTGAAGACTTGACAACAGCATTTACAAGTTACTCAGCCTGTGTAAGCCTTGGTTTCTGCTTCTTACTGCAATTGGAGGATTGATGGAAGCTCCTAGAACCCTCTCTAGCACAGAACAAGCATTTAATAAGCAGTAGCTATTATCACTGAGTTTGGATTTCCAGAGTGTGGCAAGGGTTATGACTCAGAATTGGCACTCTATTATTAGATAAAGATCACATATATATATACTTATATATATATACTGTATACATATATAAATATGCATATGTGTGTGTGTGTATGTATATGTGTATATACATATGTAATTAGAGAGCTAAACTTCAAAGATTAGCTGGCCATTAATACCAAGGGAAGGGAAGCCTGGAACCTTCCTCCTTATAGAGAGGATTCCAGTAGACCTGCATCTACCTAACTTCATGAGAGGGTGGTTACCTTAAAGCCTAACTCTTAGACTCCTAGGGCAAGTTCATAGTCAGCTTGCAAGGATGGGTATAGCCTGGAGCCCTCTTTCAGGCTTGGCAAATAAGCTCAGGCTAATGGATCTTCCAGCTGACTTCTTACAACTGTCAGAGCCTGGCTCTCGTGCACAAACTCCAGGCTCAGGATGTCTGGCCAGCACCCAGGCAATTGGAAGCATCCAGTGCATTCTTGGCCACAGCACATAATATGTAGATGAGGAAGTGGGAAGCATAATTTATTCTTTGGGCAAACTGGGGGCTGATGAATGGGTATGCTGAACGACTTTCTCATCAGAGTGCCAAATGTAGAAGATAGATTGAGTCCTGAATCTAGGGGCGGGGAGCTGAGAGTGAGAGTCCAGGAAGTCCAGGAAATGTGGAGGAAGTTGAGAAGGGTGGGGAAAACTGGCATCCCAGAGGGCAAGTGCCCAGGTACACAGAGGTGTCTATGCTGCCTGAAGGGACAGCAGAGAGGCAGCTTGCGGGGGCGGGGGGGGGGGGGCTGGCGGGGGACTCTTGTCATTTGGTGGAATTAGTTTACCCAGAATAGAGTTCAGGCTCCTAGAAGGCAACACATCACTATTAATGAAAATATTCATAGCTAACATTTATTGAGCACTTACTGTATGCCAGGCATTATACTAAGAACTTGACATGGATTGTGGATTCTAATCATGATGAATCCTCTCCATGGTATTTACTAATAGCAGGACTCACTCATATTTAGCTGGTATGGCTGGGTGTTAAAATATTGAAGTAGTTCAAAGCCAGTTAGTAAACAGCTGCTGACCTGATCTCCCTGAGTGGCTCTCCACCCTCCTGGATGTCTCTACCCCTCCCGTGAGGCAGGAAAGCAGGGGGCCATTCTGAGGGGTCTGTGCCACACTACACTGCTTAATATATATTTTTAATGTTGTGTGGTAGATTGGGTAATGGCTCCTAAAGATATCTAAGTTCTCAACCTTGGAATATGTGAATGTTACCTTTTACGGCAAAAGAGACTTCACAGATGTGATTAAATTAAGGATTTTGCGATGGGGAGAGCATCCTGGCGGGCCCTGAGTGCAACCAGAAGTGTCCTTGTTAATGGGAGGTAAAGGGGGATTTGATACAGAAGCCTGAAGATGATGTAATGGTGTAAGCTGAGGGAGATTTGAAGATGCCATGCCACTGGTTTTGAAGATGGACAGAGTGGCCACAACCCATGGAATGCAACTCTCAAGGCTGAAAAGGAACAGGAAGTGGGTTCTTCCCTAGAACTCTGGAGGGAGGACAGCCCTGAGACACCTTGGTGTTGGCCCAGTGAAACTGACTTCATTCAAACTTGGGGCCTCTAGAACTATAAGCAAATAGATTTATGTTCTTGAAGCCACTGAGTTGGTGATAATTTGTTAGAGCAGCTGCAGGAAACTAGTATAGTCATCCCAGTAACAGCCCCAGTGGAGGAGATTAAAGCTTGAGAGGAGAAGTAATGTGTTCCATGTTGATGGTTTGCTTTTGAACTTAGGCTGGTTTACTTCAGAACCCATGTTCCGAGCCACTAAGCTGCCCTCAATAGTGCTGCAAAGAAATGATCATTAAGCCCATCTCAACATGAGATGGATCACAGAAACACAGAGACTGACATGACCTTGTCTGAGGTCAGAGCCTTGCCTAAAAGACAGAACTGGGATTCAGAACACAGGGCCATCCCATTCTGATAATTTCTGTATTACAAAGTCCTCCTGCCCTGGAGCCTATGCTAAACAAGACTGTAACCTGGAGATTTATGGGTATCTAGGAATCAGCCCAGGTCAGTAGTTGACCCGTCAAGGGACACAAAGCCTCCCTCCAGTACCAGAGGCAAGACTGCAGGTCTTGGCCCAGTGGGGTGGCTTCAGAATGTAGGTGGAGAAGCAGCCTGGACTTGCCAATTGGGCTGTTACAGGGAGTTGTGAACACCAGGGTGGAGAAAGGAAGTGGGCCTGAGTCAGCCAAGCCACAGGCTGCTCTTGAAGAGCCTGCTTTCTGGATTCAGCACGATCCAGAGAAAGCAGCAGGGGTGGGGGGGGGGATGCTCCTTGGTTGGCCGGCGGGCCGAGGCACACACCCCAGAGGGACCCATGGGGCATCTGTCAGCCAGGGCTTTCCTGGCCAGCTGTGGTGAGCTTGTGCCAGTGCCTCCATGCAGCCCTGGAGCCCAGAGAAGCTTCCTTGGGCCAGGTCACCACGCAGAATTTTGGGTCAGGCCAAAGAATAAATACAGAAACTCTACATAGTCTATGTGAGGCTATGTAAGTGTGAAGTAGTCTCTGGGGCTCAACTTAATGTTTTATTCTCCCTGCACAGCCCATTTCTCTTGGTCGCTTTCTCCAAATTATGAAGCCTATTTCCTCTACATCGATAAGGCAGTATAAGACAAGTACCAGAAGATGGAGACTGGTTCCTGGAAGGGCAGAGAAAGGAAGGGCCCCATCTGATTGGGGCATCAGGGAACTTTCTCCAAGGATATTAGACTGAGTCTCGGAAAATGAATAGGAGCTGTGGTGGGTTGGATTGTGTCTTCAAAAAAGAGCCCACAAACTGTAGGTATCTTGAATGTGGCTGTATCTGGAAATTGGGTCTTTGAAGTTGTAATCAAGTTAAGATGAGGTCTTTAGGGTGAGGTCTTTAATCCAGTATGACTGGCATCCTTACCCAAAGAGAAGGATGCCCTATGAAAGCACAGAAACACACAGGCCTAAAGGGAAGATGCCATGTGACAACAGAGGCAGAGATTCAGTGACAGAGCTGCAAAGTCGAAGGACATCAAGGATTGCCAGCCACCACCAGAAGCTAGGAAGATGCAAGGGAGGATTTACCTCTTAGAGAAAGCATGGCCCTGCTGACACCTTGATTTCAAACTGCTGGATTCCAGAACCGTGAGAGGATAAATTCCAAGTCACCCAGTTTGCTGCACTTTGTTCTGGCAGCCCTAGGAAACAAACACAGGACCAGAGGGTTTATGCCTTGAGATACCTCATCCTTCTTCATGTTTCCTGCAGACCTGGTTCCCAGACGCTCATACTCAGGCTAAAAGTGTAGCTGTGGGAAGACCCATCTGAGCAAAGGCCTAGTGGCTGAAAGGTTTGGAGCATGCCTGAGGGGAAAAATGAATTTGGCTGCAGAGCAGCCAGCCATGGTGAATGAGGCTCGATAGGCAGGCCAGGGCCAGATTGTGACAGGCCTCGTTCCCCAGCCAAATACAATATTTTCAGCTCTGGACTTCCTCTTTCTCGGAGGGGTAAAGCATGTGAGTCTCACATACATTACCACAAAGACAAAATACCAGAGACAACCTCCCCCTTCTCCACACCTTACACTGTGGGTTTTGTTTCGAAAGTTCCTGCTTCTCTGTTCTGAGAAGTTGACAACCTCCCTGCTTTTCACCTACAGTTGGAACAAATTGAAAGACAGATGCAAGAGTCAGCATGATAGAGATCAAGAGATGACTTTCAATATAGTGAAACCTTGTTGTAGTGCGTGGTCCAGTGTTAGAGCCAAATATGCCTGACTTTGGAATAGTTAAACATCAGAAGGTGGGAGTCTGCAGAGCAGACCCACTAAGCCATAATCACTGCCTCGTAACTGCTGGGCAGCGGGAGGGGAGAATCCTCAGGCTCAGGATTTTTGATGAAGACACCCCTCGGGAGCCATGCAGCAAGAACTGTCTCCACCATCTAAGGGGCTCACTGCACCTCTGAAGGAAAAGGCCAGGGCAGGAGGCCAAAGTACTCCCGGAAATTCAGAGGTGTGGAGAATAAGCTTTCCACCCCCTTGAAACCTAAATATTATGCCTGCATGTGACTATGTGACACCTTCCTGGGCTTGGGGGGGCGGGGCTTGAGGGAAAGATGTGTGAAGGAGAGCCGAACACCCTTCAATTCCATATCAAGACCGTGAAGGCCTCATGGAACCCTGAGGGGAAACCAGGCAGGAGGGAACCCTGGGATTTGAGTCAGAAGACATGGGATATTTTTGCCTTTGCCATAAACTTTGGTGACCTTCTTGCAAGTTCCTTCTCTTTTTGGTAGCAATCTGTCCGTTGGACCAAAACAAAGCACATACGTGCTTGTGTGTGGATATATATTTACATATGCCCTATATCATAGTACATCCCTACATCTATATGTGTATGTGTCATATTTATATATAGTCCTTCTAAGCCCAGAGCTAAGGTGATGATCCTGGGGAGAGAGACCTGACTGAAATGACTCTGGAAGAAAATGTATAGACAGTTCCTTCAGTGAACATGGATAGAGCAAATGGCCACTGATATTCCTTTGGCTGAATGAAAAGAGAGAAACCTGGTTCATCACTGCAGGCTTCCAAACATCTCACAGAGCAGTCCACTTTTCATCCCGGTATTTGGCATCACTTTGACATGGCCTGGGAGCAGTGCTTGAGGTGATAAATAGAAGATGATTAGACTCCCGCAGGCCTCTCGGCGTGGAAATGATGGTGTTCCTAGAGCTGGGAGGCAGGGCTCCCCCAAGCCCCAAACCCTACTTTGTCTTGATGGGCAAGGCTGGAGGAAGCAGGGCATCGTGCTTCTGGGTAGAAGATAGCCTTCCCCAAGGCTCTGGGCTCCTCACGCATCTATCTGCCCCTAACTGAGCTCTGGGGGTTTCCCAGAGCTCCGTCCTCAGTCTACAACTCTTCTCTGGGTGTACATTCTCCCCTGCTGTTTGAACCACCTCCTTGAACATGCTGAGATTCCTAGATCTGTGTCCCCAGGCCACCCCAGGCTCGTTTATCCTGTTGCTTAGAGGACAACTCCACCTAGATGTTCCAGAGGAGCCTCAAACCCAACATGTTGAAAGCCAAAGTCAGTATCTCTTTTCCCTATCTGCAAATCTCTTTTCCTTTCTCAGTGGATGATGCAACCTCTACCTGATCACTCATGAGAGAAACAGAGTCATCTGAACACCCTTTCTTTCTCCCCCACCAAACACTGAGTCTTGATAATTCCACTCCCTCAATATCTCCTGCTCTGCCCTCCTCCTTTCCATCCTCACTCTATTGGTTCCTGGCAGGTCCCCAACTGGTCTCCTTGCCTCTGATCTCACTGTCTCTTCCGCCTTCGTCTAGACCCAGGGGTTAGCAATTATTTTTTTTCTGTAAAAGAATGGGTGATGAATATTTTTGGCTTTGTGAGCTCGGTGGTCTCCATTGCAGCTACCCAACACTGCCGGTGCAGTACAAAGCAGCCATAGACAATACACAAGTGAATGAACATGGCTGTGTTCCAACAAAAAATTATTTGCAAAAACGGGTGGAGGGCCAGATTTGTCCCACGGGCCAGAGTTGGCTGGCCCCTGCTCTACAGCGGAGGCAATGAGATCTCTCTAAAAGGCAAGTAGAATCGTATGTGCTATCTTGCTTAAAGACCTTCAGTGCCTCCCCATCACCTCCAAGCTCTTCCCCAAGCCCAGTGGATTTGGCCTCTTGCTGCCTGTTACATTGGAGATTGCATGTGCCCTCTGCATTGTTTGTAGCTCTGTCTTGTTTGCAGTTCCTAGAACACCTGGTTCTATTTGTCAATTCCATACCTTTGCCTGCCTGTCCCCTCAGCCTACAAGGCTTTTTATCTTTCTACCACCAAGCTCCTGGGGATGCTGCTTATCTTTGTAGACTCAACCCATACACTGTCTTTTCTTGACTTTATTTCTTCATTTGTGTATTCAGTTAGCATTAATTTTAAGCCACTTGGTGAGCAGTGTTTATGTGCCAGGAAGGGCCTGTACCAAACATGGTGAAAATGGGGGGTGGGACCTAGGGACAGCTTGGCACGGGCCTCATCAGGATGGGTTGGGGTTTAGGGCATTTTCTCAAAATGAGGTGACCTATAGGATTAAGAGAAGCCATTTATTGTGCAATTTAAAATCTGTGCCCCATTTTTGGAACACGTTTTTCAAGGCACACTATTACTAAATTTTAAAATATACTTGAATTATTCAGTGACTAAGAGAATAACATTGCTTTCCGTTTTTAAAACATTCATTTATTACATGTGAGCATTTAAAAAGCAGCATAATTTTTGCAGTTTCTTTCTGGCATTGCTTCATTTTGAATCGTATTATAAGTTCAATCGATGAATATGACCCACCCCCTGGAGTTGTAAGAGGCAGGTAGGAGAACGGTGTCTTCAGTTACTTTTCCCGAATCCCTAACAGTCTCCCTACCAAAGCCATGCCAAGTACACCTGTGATCACTGAAACAAACAATATAGGGTTTGCTTGAAAAGGGAGCTTTAGCCCGACTCCCATTCCGTGTAGGTTGCTGTCTGTAAACAACTTCTGGGTGGAAATTCTCTAGGTGTCACTGTGCAGAGCTAAGCGCTATTCTACACCCTGGACATGCAGTGGTGACCAAGACAGACATGGCGTCCTTGATCCCAGAGCCTATATCACCATGTAAATCACAAGCAAATACACAAGGTGGCATGAGCTACCTACGAAGGTAGTTCTATAGGGGATACGCCCAGAGGGACTGATGGAGGTGGGAGAGAAAGCACAGGCAGAGACACTAGGCATTTCCACTTTAGATGGAGTGCCCACAAGAAGATTCCTGAGTTGTACAACCTCCGGCGGGGTTCTCACTGCGCCTGGCTAGCTTTGTAATTAACCCGTCACACTCCATGTATTCATCTGTTTCCTCCTCTCTCTCTCTCCCCGTTGACCGTGAGCCCGTCATCAGCAGAAACCTCACTGAGTGCTCCCCGTCTCTCTTGTGCCTGGGACCCAAAAGCTGCTTCCGTACAATTTGCTGAATGAGTGCATCAAGTTGCACCCTCCAAATGCTGCCTGCCGCCAACCGCAGGAAGTAATTTAGGGAGACCAAGGCAACGTCGGGTAAACCTTGAAGTTCAGCTCAGTGGCGAGCCCACTTCAAAGGCAGATGACAGAAGAGAGATGGTAATACATGTGCCTTAAATTTACCTTAGAAATTAAGAGCCTATATCTTCCAGACAAGCGCCTCTGGGTTTCCCCAATCATCAAGATGTCTGAAAACCAGCCCAAGATGCTGGACACACACAAAACATGACTGAGTTGGGCTGGTTGTGATGGTGCCTCTGGATAAAAATAGCCACTCTGTGGCCTGATCCTATAGCAAAGGCAAAGCCCTCTCTGTTCTGACGGGGGGAGCATCGGTTTTTGAATCCTGCTTTTCAGACAAATTTTTAAAATGTGTGCTTTATTTCCCAGTCACAAAAAGAACGCTTGCTTACTACAGGACACCTGGAAAGTACAGAAAATGGCAAAGCCTCTCCTCGAATGCTCTGGCACGTTTCCTGCGGGTCTCTGCTCAACACGACTCATATGCTGACAGCAGTTAGAAATAAGTAGAATAAGAGGGGAAATACCATTTATTTCTCTCTTTTTATTGTGGCAAAACATACATAACACAAAATTTACCATGTGAACTATTTTTAAGCATACAATTTAGTGGCATTTAGTACATTTGTAATGTTGTCCAACCATCGACAGTATCGATTTCCATCCAAACTGAAACTCTGTACCCATTAGGGAATAATTACCCATTCCCCTTCCCACCAGTCCCTGAGAACCTCTATTTTACTTTCTATCTCTATGAATTTGCCTACTCGAGGTGCCCCATGGAAATGGAATCATACGGTATTTGTCCTTTGGCGTCTGGCTCATTTCACCTAGCATAATGTTTTCGAAGTTTATCCATTTTGTACCGTATGTCAGAATGTTCTTCCTTTTTAAAGGTGTTAAATTAATTAAACAAGGA
This sequence comes from Zalophus californianus, assembly GCF_009762305.2. Lineage (NCBI taxonomy): Eukaryota > Metazoa > Chordata > Mammalia > Carnivora > Otariidae > Zalophus > Zalophus californianus. Next base: position 24,819,959 of record NC_045607.1, read on the forward strand.
AGCCTTAGGACTGAGGTGGCTGTAATACCTTAGCAGCCTGTAAATGCCTCAAGATTAAGAAATCAAAACCTAAAGACAGCAATCACAAGGAGCCAACTAGACTTTCTCAAATAAGGCAAACTCATAAGCTTTTCAAATGATTCGCTTGCTTTTCTTCCTCACTTTCTCTATAAATCTTTGCCCTAGCTTGGGTTGATGGAGCACTCCTAACCTTTTCCTGTTTGATGCTGCCTGATTCACATAGATTTTTGCTCAAACTCTCAAAAGTTTTTAATATCCCTCAGTTTATCTTTTACCAAGAATGAATAAAATTCCATTGTATGTATATACCACAGTTTGGTTATCCATTCACCCGTCGATGGACATTAGGGGTTTTTCCACCTTTGGGGTATCGTGAATAATGCTGCTTTGAATATGGGTGTGTGAGTACCCATTTGAAATCCTGTTTTCAATTCTTTGGGGGTATATTACCTAGGAGTAGATGTGGTGAATTGTATGAAAATTCTGTTTACCTGTTTAAGGAACTGCCAAAGTGTTTTCCACACCTGCAGCACCATTTTATACTCCAGTCAGCAATGCACAAGGGTTCCAATTTCTCCTTCACCCTAATTAACACATTATTTTCCATTTTTAAATTGTAACATCCTAATGGATACAAATTGATATCTCATTGTGGTTTTGATTTGCATTTCTCTAATGTTTGTCTCTTGAGAGGAGGACACTAAGCCAGAGCAAAACTAAGTAACTTCTCCAGATCACACTGCTGCCAAGTAGAAGACACAGGATTCAAATCCGATTTCTTTTGACCCTAGCATCCATACTTTTAATTGCCTCACTGGTTTGCCTCCCTTCAGATCAGAAATGCTTGACGTGGCCAGTAGTATACGTCAGAAATGCTTTTCAGCCAGAAGCTGTCCCTTAAGTGGTAGATTACTCAGTTACCCAGACCTACATCAAAACATTCATTTAATAGACACTAAACGATGGTCCTCTTGAAGATCTCTCAAACTTTGGGACCGTGCTTTTCAAAGTTCAGACAAGGAATCCATCTTATTTCTTTAATTTCTAATCTGTTACATACTGATATTTTTGGAAAGCACATGAAAGACGAATTACTAGAAAAATAAAACGAAAAAAAGATATACATAATCATCCCTAAATACCTTATAATTTGATTTGCTGCAAAAAGATGACTGTTACATAGCTATAAATATTTACTTACATTAGGTTTCTGTGTTTCTCTCATCATGGATCAGTGAGAGTGCGCAGACAGCATGGTCCACAAGTTACATATTGAGGAAGAAGCACAGTCCTCAGGGAGAAGAGACACATCGAATTTAGAAGAACAAATGTGAGCTGGACATTGTTAATATGGAATTCCTGGGTCTCCATTGTTTTGATCTCTTTTCTTGAGGACCAGAACTGAGAGCACATGGCAAGTTCCAGGGGCATTAAAAGTTGGCTCCAAGGATTGCTATGTAAGATTAAAATAGACTTTTGAGTCAGGCAGATCTGGGGTTAAATTCTACCAGCTGTGTGTCCCAGCTGGGTGACCTTGAGCAAGTCAGTTTTCCTCTCTGAATCTTATTATCATCACCCTAAAAAATGAGGCACCAAAGTCCTATCTTACGAGGGTGCTGTTAAGATGAAATGTCACTAAGTATGTAAATCACTTAGCACAGTGCCTAGTCTGTCATAGCTACTCAACCAATAGATGGTAGTCCCTTCCCTTTTTACTTGGCAGAAACTACTTTCAAAAGCTGCCAGCAGAGTACCAGACCACAGCAGTCTAAAAATGCATCCTCTCTTAATTACCGTTTGGTTTGGAAGGAGACTGACTCATCTTTAGCCTCAGCAGCAGCAGGTTCTGGTCAGGAAAGAGGCGATACTGGGTCACTGGACATGCCTTGAAACTATGCCTCTTCCCAGCATGCTCTGGGATGCTGCCACATTGGGGCCATTCAGACTCAGGAAAGCAAAAATGCTGTTAGCATGCCATTTTATTTGAAAAAAACTGGACTTTGGAAGAACCAAACAAGGGGATTCAAACAAAGCAAATTCAGTGTTTCCCATTACCCTGGCTTTACTTCAAAAGGACCACATACTCTACAAAAGACCTTAGCAGCATCTTTGAAAATCTGTGAATCCTGATATCCCAGCACCTTGGCAAATAAGTCATGTTCTCCATCCCCCCCTCCTTTTGCGGGAACAGTCCTTTTTTTTTTTTTTAAACATAAATCATGGTAGATATTTAGTTTGGGGATCTGGGTTTAAATTCTAAATCCATGATGCCAGCTGTGCGATCTTGGAAGAATCATGTATAAAATGGGTTTATAATGATCATTAAAAGGCTACAATTTCTGTTTTTGAAAGGAACAGGTAGGATGGTAAATGTGAGACTGTCCACGATCCCTCTCCCTTCTCCATTTCCTCTCCCTAAGTGGTAAAGGGCAACTGAGAATTAGGTACAACCAAATGTTTTGGGGCCCACAGCTCAGGGAACAGACCATCAGCGATGTTCCACTTCCCATCTAGAATACCAGTGGGGTATAAACTTTTTCTATTTGGAGGGCATACATCAAAGTCTATTTTGACTCCCTGTTCACCTTATGGTTTGCAATGTGAGCGTAGCTGCTGAGTGTTGTGTAGCTGAACAAGGAAATCATTTGTTCATCATTTTTTAAAGGAGCTCTGAATTGCTATACCAATAACAAGGAGACTGTATTTATCTGGAATCTTTCTCTAAAAAACTTATAGCTCAGCACAGGCCTGGAAAAGAGGGGTAAGAAATGATGGGGACCACACGGCCGTAAGAATGAAGCTGATTTCATGCTTACTACATGTAGGGTGTGTTTTCTCTACTTCTTGAGTGGAAAGTTGGACTGGCCTTTCCATATGCCTTCAGGAGAGGCCGTGTGTCAGCCTGGATCCTAGAGGGAAGGTACCCAAGCAGAATGCATTCAGGAGTACCAGCATTATACCAGTGCCCTGTGAAGCTCAGCAAGGTGCCTTTAGCCTGGTGCTTTCCTCATCAGCTATTCATATCTCGCACATATCAATGATTTCCCTACATGCTCTGCTGTTCTGTTCCTGTCCTGATGCCCAAAGAGCTTTTTGTTTCCTGGTGGAAACCCTGATAACCTGGCCAAGCTGCCTTAGGCTGCCTCGTGTAACATCCTTCCTACTTTGACCTTGGCTTTAGGTTCCTTTCCACTCCAGAGTCTTCCTTATAAGCAGCTGTCCACCTCAAATTACCCATGTCCAGCATAACCTGTTCAGATTGAATACATATTGAATTGGTGGGACTGGAGTAGAACACGTCTCTTGGAATTCAATCAGTGGATATATTTGGAAGCCTGAGTGTGGTTGCGAGAAGATATATATGGAAAGGAAGAGTCCCTTCTGTTTTTAAATTAACCATAGGACTAACCATAGACATACATGTCTGGGCTTCTCTATTTGTTGTTGACTGATCTTTAGCTTTTTAAGGAAATGGACCCCTAAAAACGTAGTCTCTTAAAATAATGAGAGTGCTTACTCTCCATTTTCTGTGCTAAAGAAGGAACACAGGCATGGGTAATCCAGAATACCCGTGGTAATCCATGGCCCCACCAAGTCCTTGATATTTATAGTTTGAATTTATTATGATAATGGCACAACTGGTAGAACATGTGCCGCTGGAAAAATGCAAAATAGTCTATGTGGGATGAAGGGCTTTCATAACCATTGTTAAGGATCTGTAGGCAAATTTACTCCCATAATTCATGCAACATTTTTTTATCACCTTGGAACCTGGGGAAACTGAACAAACAACTGACATGAAAATCCCTCTGTAGAAAAGTAGGCTTTCACTCCAGATCCAGCTGTCCCACCAGGGTGGCCCCAGCACAGAGCACCCCAAGACCCCCATCACACTCCAGCCATCCTGCCATGGCAGCCCCAGTACAGAGTGCCCTAGAACCCTCTGTTGGGCACTTGCTCGAGCTCTGGCCAACCTGCCAAGGTGAACCTTATGCAGCATGCCCTGGGACCCCCCTGGCCTACACCCACTCCAGCTCCATCTGGCCAGCCAAAGCTGCCAGGCACATGCAGTCCACACAGGGGATGCTCCTACCTCAGGCCACTCCTTCAAGATTGGCAGAGGTAGCTCTTCCACCAATTCATAGAAACAAACACAAATAATCCAACAAAATGAGGACAGAGGAATATGTTTCAAACAAAAGAACAAGATAAAACTTCACAGAAAAAAATCCTAATGAAATGGAGATAAGCAGTTTACCTGATAAAGAGTTCAAAGTAATGGTCATAAAGATGCTCACTGAACTCAAGACAAGAATGGATGAACATAATGAGAACTTCAACAAAGAGTTATAAACTGTAAGAAAGAACACAGAGCTGAAGAATACAATGACTGAAATGAAAAGTACACTAGAGGAAATCAACAGCAGATAGAGGATACAGAAGAACAGATGAGTAATCTGGAAGACAGACTAGTAAAATTGCCCAATTAGAAGAGCAAAAAGAAAAAAGAATTTTTAAAAAATGAGGGTGGTGTAAAGGATCTCCAGGACAACATCAGGCATACTAACATTCACAATATAGGGGTCTCAGAAGGAGAAGAGAGAGAGAAAGGGGCAAAAAACATATTTGAATAAATAATGGCTGAAAACTTTCCTAACCAGGGGAGGGAAACAGACATTCAGGTCCAGGAAGCCTAGAGCGTTCCAAACAAGATGAACCCAAATAGATCCACACCAAAACATATAATTAAAATGGCAAAAGTTAAAGATAAAGAGAAAATCTTAAAGGCAGGAAGAGAAAAACAAATAGTCACAAGTAAAGGAAACCTCTTAAGACTATCAACTGATTTTTCAGCAGAAACTTTGCAGGCTGGAAGGGAGTGAAGGATATATGTAAAGAATCAAGAGGGGAAAACTTACAGTCAAGAGTACTCTACACAGCCAGGTTATTGTTCAGAATTAAAGGAGAGATAAAAAGTTTCCCAGACAAGGAAAAACTAAAGGAGTTCATCATCATTAAACTGGCCCTACAAGAAATGTTAAAGGGACAGAAGTAGAAAAGGCCATACCTGGAAATAAGAAAATATATGAAAAAGAAAATCTCTCTGGTAAAGGCAAATATATAGTAAAGGCAGTGGATCGGCCACTTAAAAGATAGTATGAAGGTTATGGGGTACCTGGCTGGCTCAGTCAGTAGAGCCTGCAACTCTTGATCTCAGGGTTGTGAGTTCGAGTCCTATGTTGGGTATAGAGACTGCTTTAAAAAATCTTAAAAAGAAAAAAGATAGTATGAAGATTAAAAGAGAAAAATAATAAAATCAGCTAAAGCTACAATAAGATGTTAAGGGATACACAAAATACACAAAATAAAGATACAAAATATCAATATCAAAAACATAAAACATGATAAGAGGGAGTAAAAATGTAGTCCTTTTAGAATGTGTTTGAACTTAAATGACTATCAGCTTAAAATAGACTGCTATATATGTAGGTTGACATATATGAACCTCATGGTAACCACAAACCAAAAACCTACCATAGATAGACAAAAAATAGAGAGAGGAACCCAAATGTAATACTAAAGAAAACCATCAAACCACAAGAGAAGAGACCAAGAGAAAAAGAAAGGAAGAGGGAAGAACTACAAAACAACCAGAAAACAATGAACAAAATGACAATAATTACATACTTATCAATAATTATTTTTTTAAATTTTTAAATTTTTATTCTTTTATAGAGAGAGAGAGGAGAGCACAAGCATGGGGAGGGGCAGAGGCTGAGGGAGAGAAAGAATCTTAAGCTGGCTCCATGCCCAGCTCAGTCTCACAACCCTGAAATTGTGACCTGAGCCAAAATCGAGAGTCAGACACTTAACCGACTGAGCCACCCAGGCACCCCTATCAACAATTACTTTAAATGTAAATAGACTATGTGCTCCAATCAAAAGATACAGGGTGGCTGAATGGATAATGAAATGAGACCCATCTATATGCTGCCTATGAGACTTGCTTCAGATCTAAAGACACACACAGACTGAAAGTGAAGGGATGGAAAAAGATATTCCATGCAAATAAAAGTGAAAAGAAAACTGATGTAACAATACTCATGTTAGATAAAATAAACTTTAAAACGAAGAATGTAACGAAAGACAAAGAAAGACATTACATAGTGATAAATGAGTCAACTGAAAAAGAAGATCTAACATTTGTAAATATCTATGCACCCAACATAGAAGCACCTAAATATATAAAGCCAATTATTAACAGACATAATGGGAGAAATTGACAGTAATACTATAATAGTAGGGGACTTTAATATCCCACTTACACCAATGGATAGATCATCCAGACAGAAAATCGATAAGAAAACATTGGCCTTCAATGACACAGTAGACCAGATGGACTTAATAGATACATAAGAACATTTCATCCAAAAACCACAGAACACACATTCTTTTCAAGTGCACACGGAACATTCTTAGGACAGATCACATGTTAGACTGCAAAACAAGTCTCAATAAATCCAAGAAGACTGAAAAGTGGGCTTGATGCTTAGAGGGCTACACCGTTGAGGGGGAAGAGAATAGATTTGGACTTCACCTTTTTATATGCAGCAGGACAAAAGGTAAAAAAGGTTCATTTTTAAAGAGGTGTACCTGTTTATGTATTTTAGCAGAGTTCATCATCTTTGGAGGAATACTGATGTTTTCTTACAAATATGTTTTGACGAGGCCCCTGGTTATTCAAATATAAAACCTTGGATCTAGAATGGAGGGGAGATGTTAAGAGACAAAGGGAAGATCAATTTCTCTGCATGTAAAGTAATCTCTCTTTAGGAAGAGAGATTGAGTGTTAATTATGTTTTATAGCCTCTGGAGGTAGAAAATCTAGAAAGGTAAAGTCTGGAGCTCTAAAGGATGGAGTGAAGAGGAAACTCAGAGGAGGGACCCAGGTGTCATGAGCGTGGACCTGGCAACATGGTGGCAGGTGGGTGATGGGGGAGGCAGGGGAGGAACAGAAGCATGGCTGAGGCTGAGACATGGCTCCACGCCAGTGCTAGGCGATTCCCCACCACTTCTCCATCGTTACCCCAACTTAGATTATGCTGGGAAAGGAAGGGGGGGGGAAAGGGAGGAGAAAACCTTAAGTGGCCAAGTTTTTATCTTGAATTGGCCAAATTTAGATAAAGGAGCTACTAAATTTGCTGTGATTTTAACTAAATTTCATTCAAATGAAGTTACAACTTTGTCCCTCTTCAAGTGAAATTACTATGAAATTTACACCCGTATTCGTGGCATCTGCTGTGTTTTCATCTGAACTTTGTGATTTGTTCTTGGCAATCAGTAACATGTTAGAATGGCTTTCTGCCTCCGTACCGCCTAGTTCTTCCTTGTCAAGATCTCTTTCACATGTTTGTTTGTCTGTTTACTTTCCTCTTCTTCATCAGCTCCATGAGGTCATAAACTCTAGGGAGCACTTTCACAGTTGTAGCCTCATTTCTTAACAGAGTGCTTAGTACATAGTGAGTGCTAAATAGCGTTTTGTTGAATGAATGCCTAAAGAAGGAGGAGGGAATGGCCAGGAGAGGAGGAACAGTCAGAAAGTTTGCAAATGAAGGAATAGTCAATAGGTCCTATTGGGTCATTACAACTGGGTGCCCAGGAAGATGGCAGCATGGCTGAGGGCTATGAAGACAAGAACGTACAGGGTGGGATGGAGAGGGCACAAAGGAAATCCTACAATTCCATGTCAAGCATTCAGTGAGCTGGCAAATTGCTGGTTCCCTCTCATTGATTACGGGCCTGGTGAAAGGTGGTGGGGTGGGGAGGGGAGAGAGCAGACTGATGTCGGTTCAAGATGTTCATCGTCTTTTAAATTCTCACTGGAGCACGGATGCGATGCCAACTGTGACCCTGTGCACAAATGCTCTTCTCCTGAGCAGCTGTGATTGTGTTCTTATCCTTTATAGCTCTCCTTTAGAACGTTCCACCAGCATGTGAAGCCAGAAGTTCAGGGGGAACCTAAAACCCTCTGCCACAAATCCTAAAACAACAGCTGGATTATGTTATTCCCTATTCCAATACCTTCAATGGCTTCCTCTTGCCTTCAAGATTTATTTTAAAGATTTTTATTTATTTGAGGGGGGAGAGAGAGAGAACGAGCAGGGGGGAGGGGCAGAGAGAGAGAGAGAGAGAAGCAGAGTCTCTGCTGAGCAGGAAGCCCTATGCAGGGCTTGATCCCAGGACCCAGACATCATGACTTGAGCTGAAGGCAGACACTTAACGGACTGAGCCACCCAGGCGCCCCTAAGATTTATTTTAAAGAGGTGGGGCTTGCTAAAGTCTTCCTCACACCGTGGTTATGAGGAGTATTTGATGCCCTTCTAACAGAATAAACCTCCTTGAGTAGGAAGGTTGAGATTCCCCCTTCCTTGCAGATTCTGTTAGGGAAAAAGGAATGAGCATGAGAACAGAAACATTGGAAACAAAATCCTTGGGATACCATTTACCGGGCAGAGACTTGAGTAGACTATGTGGCAGCGATAGCAAAGCAGAAAAACCCGCATTTCTCTAGACAGCAGCCTCCTTCTTGCTGCTATCCTCTTCCTGTTCAGGCCCTGTGGCTGAGCCTCCCTGTTGCTGTCTATCCCATTATGAGTTAATAAATACGAAAATCCTTAAGAGCAATGGCTGGCTCAGAGTTAGCACTGAATAAATGTTTGCTACTTTTTGCACTTATTTTATTATACTGTATGTGTTTCTTACCGCTCCTGTTTCTGCTACCTCTAATCAAGGTTTGAGTCAGCATGCAGGACGCCAGAGTAAATGTGGGATGGGGGTGGGATCCAGGAGGTGTGATCAGGAGACTAATCCCTGTAATGAGTCTGGAGGGAGGGGAGTGTAGAGTAGCTGATGGAAGGGTCCCACATGAAGTTCAGATGAAAATGGCTCACTTTTGCTGCAGGGCTTGGGTTAAACATTTGCTGGACAAAATGCATGGTGGCATTTGACTAGGCTTTGAAGTGTGGGTGGAATTATCCGCCAATCAGAGAAAGAGATGTTCAAGGTGATGGTTTTTCTGTTGCAGAACTAAAAAAACTACAGAGAGAAGTAATCCTGTGACTGTAATAATAAAAGAATGTGAACCAAATGGGGGGAGAGAACAAAAGTGTGAGTGAAAGCATGGGAGAATTTTGCCTTCCAGATTTCTGAATAAGCTTTCCTCATGCCATGGGGCTTAGAAAAATCCCCATGGAAGTCAGATGTGTGTGCAGTGACACCAGGCGGGTGGTCTTCCTGCCCAGAGACATCATGCCCACCCACCGGCACAAGAAGAGGGCTGAGCATGGCTCCTGGGAGCACTAATAGATTGTGCTGAGTCATCCCTGTTTGCTCAGAAGCTACACTCCTAAAAATAATGTTGGTCAGGATTCCTCCCTGCCCTGTTGCCTGCAAGAGAAGTCCAGGCCGTTCAGCTTAGCAAGGTATGCCCCTACTGGTTTCTTCAGCTTCAACCCCTGCACACCTCATCCACCCCCACGCATGTGTAATCCTGTGTGACAGGGATGCTGGTTGGCATGCAAACACACCATCTTTTCCCCATCTCCACGTCTATGTGCGTATTATTTCCCTTATCTGGATTTCTTTTCTCCTCTTATACGTTTTTCAAACTCCTGTTTGTCCTTCAGAACCCAGATCAAGTGGTTTTTCCTTTCAGTGGTTTTCTCTGGAACACTGCAGTACTTTGCATATAATCCCATGATAGCAGTACAATAGCATGTACTTATGTGTTCTCTTTTAAATGGGTCTTTCAAGAGCATTCTTTCATTCAGAAACTAATTATTGAGTACCTACTATGTGTTGGGCACTGAAGACAGGGACTATACATTGCTCATCTATATTGTTTATTGCAATCTCAGAATTTCCAGAAGCTGGCACAAACAGGTGCTCCAGAAGTATAGGAAAAATGAATGAATGAATGAATGAATGAATGAAATGAATCACTTCTCCTAGGTTCTTCAAGCTCCCACTGTAGACCTGGTTTGATATGAGATGAAAATGTGAGTATTCTAAACCCCTAGGGAAGATGCTGACACTCTTCTCTGGGTACCATCGGCAGCTCTGGCTGCCTGTAATTTCATATAGGCCAAAGAGTTCTATGCAGGGCTCTGGAGAACTCTCTCTGGTGGTCTTTTCTATTCTGCACTCATGAGTCCCTATGGTTCTGGAGGTTGAAATAAAGCATGGACATCATGACACCATCTTTCTAGCAGGCCATGGATGAGCTGTTGGGCTGTATACACCCCAGCAGGGGGAATGCTGACCACTTAAGTCCTGCCTTGCTGCCTGTTTCTATCCCATTGTCAACCTTGAACCAAGGCTGGAGCAATTTGGGGTTTTTCTAAAAGTACTCTGCACCGATTTCAGAGACAACTGTCAAAATGGGGTTTGAGGAATAAACAGGCAGCCATATAATCACCTTCTCTCTCTCTCTCTTTTTTGGAGAAATATAATAAGCTCCCATTTTGATTTGATATTTGATGATGAGTTGTTTGGTCCATGCATTTCCAGGCTCTTTGCTGTACTTAGAAAATTTTTATTAAGGGTGACTATAGAGTATAGACAATAGGACTGATTTTTTTTTTTTTTAGCCCATAAATCTGAATGTAGATATCAAAATGATAGCCAGCCCCCTTCGGATGGTCTCCTCCTGGAGCACAGTGTACTAGAAAGAGCCAGAAGTACTGGGCATCAATTTTCAGCTCTACTATTTACCAAAGAGTGACATTGGGCAAACCACCTATCTCATCCTTTGTAAAAATGGAGATAATGCTTATTTTGCAGGGTTGTTTTAAGGTTTAAAAGAGGCAATGTAGATAGAGATCCTGGCACACAGAAGATAGTTAATATATATGAATTTCCTGTGTTTCTTCGGAAATCATGTGTTCTTTGTCCTAATGTTGCCTTTGGGGCCTATCATTGAAAATGACTTCCAGAGTCATATGTGACAATATTGCAGCTACCATTTATTGATGATGATCTTGGCACTTCTATCAATCCCTGGGATTTGCTGGAAACCACTGGTAATTCATTCTCTACTCTTCTCTCATGGCATTCTTAGAGCCTACATCTTGAAGGAGGGGAAAGCATTTGTCTGACTATAGGCCTCCTTCCCCCTGGTCCCTGGGGAGATGGAAGGAGAAAGAGACAGTCTAAAAATTTTAAGGTATTTGAGAGAAGCTGCTCCACTAGTTGAGATTAATGGCTGTGGCCTACCTGCCAGGTGACTGGTCCCACCTCCATGAGGTGGAGTAAAAAGTAGGACAAGGACCAAGAGGGGATGAGGACACTCCTGGGTGTGGTTGACGTCCAAGATGATAGGACTTACGACACCTGAGCAGTGACTAAAGGCAAGCTGTAGCTGTCCTGAGAGTCGTCCGCCTTCCCCCCAACCCCTACCCCCACCGCCCCAGTCAGGATCCTGTTACTATAACATTCACAGCCCACCCGCTCCCTTGCACCGAAAGGTAACGAGCACTGTGAAGCTGCTCCTTCTGTTCTGGTGTTATTTCTGGCTTTTTCTTGTACCTGGTTTCCTTCTGTCTGCCCGGCTTGTGCTGGTGCTTTGGTTTGGCTCTTAGTGGAGCTTTTGAATCATCCTCGGGTTTACACTTCTGCAGATGGGCCACTGCCAGTGCACCCCTTTTCCCAGCCGAGAACTGTAGCCCCCCATGCCAGTGAAGAAGAGACCAGTGACTGGCGAAGCTGGCTGAATTCCCACAGAGACTATGAAGAGCTGGAATGACAATAGAGACTTTCAGAGTCACCTGTCCGGAGACCTGGGTCAGAAGGAAAGAGAAACCCCTTCCCCCATTACAAAGTCAATGCTATGTTTGGTCCTTTTCCAGGGAGCTTCTGTGAAGACTGCCCTTGGGTAGTTGACTTCTGTCTCTGTTTAAAATGGAAAAGAAAAGGTCACAAGTCCCTGGGGTGACTAAAAGCTGAGCAAAGTAATTTCTTCAGTTATTCAGAATTGTTATTTTCTGGGAAGAGGAGTCAGCAATTAGAAAGACAAAATCAGCGATTTATAACAGTGATTTAAAAACAAACCCCTGCATTTTATACTATTGAAGTGTCAACCTATGATATTCCTTAGTTTTCTTTGACATCTAAGTAGGTAGCAAGTTTTAATTAATTTCACATTTCATATTATTTTGCAATGTAGAAAATAGCCTTTTGCTAAAGCCTTAACTGATGGCATTATGCTTGGGGTCTTTGAGAGAAGGTGGAAAATATGAACAGAGTGGGTAGGGCATCTCAGAGGTGAAGGAAGGCTGTGGCCACAATGATTAGCTCAGGCTCGTGCCCTGCCCTGTTTTGTTCTCTAGGAAGTTGATCAAACCTGAGCATGGTTGGCTTCTTGGTGTACGTAGAAGGCAGGATTCTGGGCACTGGAGTGGCAAAGAGTTACACACATATGACATGGAAGCAGCCGGATGTCAAGGGGCTGCTTCAGGCTTACTGAAGATGTTCATGATGACCACGATGGACTGGGAATTAGAGAGCTCTCCTCTTTTGGGTGCACCGAAGAAGGCTCTTAGATTTTGATGTGGCCTTGGGGGAAGAAAGGGGCTACCCCTCATAACTGAGATTGACTTCCTGCTGCCCTGGTAGAATGACCATTCAGAGTCATACTCGGTTTGATTTAAAAACAGAAATGTGGTATTTCTTGTACACCTAGAGATGCAAATTGAGATCAACATCCATACACAAAATAAGTTGGGTCTTTAATGTCAGCTACTTGCAGCACGGTCCTCAATAGGAGGGTTGAAAATTGTAGTTTTATCCTTAAAAAATAAAAGTTTGGTTTTTTTAATCTAGTTTTAGCTGAAATGCCCTTTCTTCAGAAGAATTCTTATAAGTATACAACTCAGGTGAATGTGGAAGTGTCCTGATTGGAGTTGGTGGGACCCAGAGCCCTTCTACTTGGCCTATTCCTCACACTGGCCCGTAAGTGACTCTGTCAAGTCCCAGGGCTCTGAGGGTCAGCTTGGGGTCATGCTACAGGCTGCAGACTTGCTTTGATAAGTAGGTGGCTGAGATAACGAGTAGCGAGTAACTTCCAGGTCATGCCTACATTCCTTAGCACTTTCCTTAAGGTCTTTCATAATGTGGCCCCTTTCTCCTTCCCAGCCCCATCCATCCCTTGCCACTTGCATCCATCTTTGTATTCTGAGGGATGGCTGTAGTGTCTACTTCAGTGCCTGGTATAGACAAGCACTAAACAAATGTCAAATAAACAACGTAATATGTGTCCTTTGAGAGAAATCATCTTGCGACCCAAATGATGCAAGGAGATAGAATAAAATTTTTGGCATTTCAGAGAAAGAAAAAAATTTCTCTCTCTTCGTTTGGAATGACTTCTATGAAGTTCTACCCACGGTTGGGGTCTAATACATGGAAACTACTTGCATCTTACTCTATACCTCTTCCAACTTCACCAGGCATGCGCGCGCGTGCACACACACACACACGCACACACACACAATGCGCTTGAAACCAGTTGAGAGAGAAGTCAGAACGATGGCAATAAAAAAAGACTATTTTTGCTAGTAATGCTGGATTGGAGAATGTGGTTTGAGCAAGCTTCCTCTCCTTGTCCTCAAATCTCAACTTTGAAATGAGTTGCCTTAGTTCAGTAAACAGGCTTACTTAACCAGGCAGCTTAGCCTTAAGGAACATGACTGCTGCACACCTGAAAGGCCTCAAAGTAAAGACAGAGAGGCTTGGGTCTCCAGAGATGCTTTTGGGCTCCAAATCAGATATACTTCCACTTGGAAGCCCAAGTAAAGCACAACACACACACACACACACACACACACACACACACACACACACACACACACACACACACACACACACAGCAGAAAGCAGGGAAGAAAGCTGAGACTGGCCAGAGAAGGCTTTCCTACTCCCTGGGGTTGCGGGTAGGGGTGGGAGATGTGGAATTAAGGGTGGAGGAGCTACTTCCTAATATTTATGAATGAATAGTAGGCCCCAGTTTATAGAACAAGGTAGAAAATGTAGATAGTGCCCCTAAGAGTCATTTTCTACTACATTAACAACCAGTTGCATTCCTGAAAGGCTCCACTTGGATCATCATGTCAATCAGACAATTTGAATTGTGGTTTTTATGTTTATTGACAAGACTGAAGTTCACTTCTGGCAGGGTGACCGTACTTGGTGGATACCACACCATGGCTGAATTCTGCAAAAATGAAACAAAATTAACCCAAACGTTATGAGAATTGTGTTTACAAATGTATAACAGCACAGTACATTAAATACCCTAAAAGAATTTAACTCTAGCCTTAGTATACACAATTAAACCCTAGTACACACCAAACATGGTGCACATAGTAGAAATTAAGGACCATAAACAGATGGGCTGAGACAAAACACAACAGCGCAAGCAAAGCGACATAGGGCCAAGCAGCCTGTTAGGTCTACAAAAAGCACAAACACAATTAAAGATCAACATTAAAATTAATTATCCTATTCAACACCCACCCCCAACATCCCAGGCAAGGTCCTTGTCACCAACAGTTTTCAAGAGGAGAGGCCAATGGAGACTGAAATCTGAGACCTGGCTGGAGATGATATATAAAGAATCTGGGTTGAACAGGATCCACGGAGAGTGAAGACACAGGTGTTAGAGGTGGTTCAGGGGAGAAATGGTGTGCCAACCAGACTTCTCGGTTGCAAGCAATAGCACCCAACTCTCTCGGGATAAAAGAGAATTTTTGTAATTCCTGGAAGCTTGAAGAGGTAGGGTTGGCAAACGGATAAGATTCAAAGAGGGTCTGGAGGCTGGGCAGCAGTGGTAGTCTGACCAGGAGCACACACCACTGTGTTAGACAGTGCTTTGCCCTGCAGCTCATCACCGCCACTGTTGGACACTGACCTTGGGCGCCGTGGCTGCTACATGACACCACCATCAGTTCCAACTTTGCTTCTTTTTGGCATTTCTTGGTTCTGATTCTCATTCCCTAGTGGGAATGTATCTTTGCCTCAGTGTAGGATGTGCCTGTGCCCTGGCTGCCAATGGGAGAGGGGAGATTGCCCTTCATTTACCATCAAGGAAACACGCAATGGGATTCCCCTCCCCCATCCCCCAGTGGAAGGAGCTGTTGAATAATGGGCAGCCTAAATGCATTCACATATAAAAGTAATGGCTGCATCACGGCTGTCTCTTTAGATGTAACATTCAAAGGCCAAAATTAAAGGACATCTGAAAGTATTAAGTGTCACAAAGCCAACGAAAATATTTCTTTATCACAGAGTGGTATTTATTTAGTTATATAATCATTTAAAAAATGAAAATCGAGTTACATGTCTTCTTGCTGATAAATTACAAACTGCCTAGTCCACACCTACCCCTCTTATTATTTCTTATCCTCCCTCTCTACCTATTTGCCCTTGCAACTTCCGACATAGGTACGTTATATCAAGAGCTAGGCACTGCCAAATGAGAGTCACTAGGGGGAAAAGAAAGAAAAATCAAAATGAAGCGATGATACAGTGTTCAATTTTTTTAATCATATGGGTTGGCTCACATACTAACAAGTAGATTGCCCCAGTTATTCTTGCTAAATGAAATACCTAAGATAATAATAATAGAGAGCATTTATTATTTGCTATGTGTCACATGCTTTGCATAAGTTATCTTGTTTAATCGTCATGGCAACGTGGTTGAAATGATCCGCATTTTACAAAAGAAGAAACTAAGGCTCAGAGAACATGACTGACTTTGGGGAAGGTTGTAAAACCAAGCAACGAGCAGAACCGAGATCTTAACTCCCTGTCTGTGTACCCTAGAAAGTCCTTCCACCAGTACCACGCCTTCTCGGAGCATTAGCACATTTGAATAGACCTGAGTCAATGTTCCTCTGATGGGCGTTGGCTTCCTGCACAAGCACATTCTTCCAAAGATAAAAGCATCGCTTTCACAGGTTTCTTGGCAGGGAGAATGGGAATCTCGGCTCCAAAATGAAACTGAGGATTTGTTTCAGGAAGTGGGGATTGGCAGAAAAGGGAAAAAGAGGGTCTCGAATTGCAAGAGGCAAGCACAGGCTGAACAAGGCTGCCTGGAAAAGCAGTGCCCTCTGAGGATGTCTTGGCCAGTGAAATCGCTTTTGGCCAGGGTTGCCTTCTTCATACCAGATGGAAAGTAATGGTCAGCCCAGGATAATGCGACACGATTTGCTTTTATTTGATGGTTCCTTTTGCCTGTGTGCTGTTTCCCAGGCTGCTTTTTATACAAGGATTGGCTTTATAAGTGAAAAAGAGGTTTTTATACATTTTGTAAATCATGACCATTTTGCCTTGACTGTGGATTTTTAAAAAGTGCTCAAACTGCGTTGCAATTAAACTGCAGGTTATTTACAAATAAATTCATGGAGGTCAACATGCATTCTCGTCCAAAAACCCCAAATGCATAGAAAAACCATAGGTCTCTACTACTTTCCATATGTTACTAAAGTTTTTTTCCTCCCTAGAAAAAGAAAAAAAGTATAAACTTTGAATAAGGTGGAAAAAAGAACAAATTGAATATCAGCGTAGAATGGTGTGGGGCATGTGGGTGGCTCAGTGGGTTAAGCAGCTCCTGAGCCTGTGGCTCAGGTCATGATCGCCAGGTCCTAGGATTGAGCCCCGAGTCAGGCTTCCCGCTTAGCAGGGAGTCTGCTTCTCTCTCTTCCCCGCCACCCCCCCCCTCCCTCTGCCCCTCCCCCCAGCTCGTGTTCTCTCTCTCAAATAAATAAATTACATCTTTAAAAAAAGATTAAAAAAAAAAGAGTAGAATGGTGTGACTCTACTCGGATGTTTTCAAACCTATGGAGACTTAGTTCTGGAATATTCAGTCATATAACCATGTCAGCTATCAACGAAGGAATACAAAAAAATCACTAATTATTTCACCATTTTAGTGAATCAAGCACATTAATGGTTCCTTTTTCATACAGAGTCATGGTATATCTGGCTTTCTTCCCCTGACCCTATGCCATAGACGCTTCCTGTGAATATGTCTTATTTTAAAAGGTAATTTTACTTGCCACATCAAATTCAGTTGAGGGGCTATAGTACCATTTGTTTAACCAGTTTCTTCTTTGTGGGCTTTAAAGTTGTTTCCAACTTTTCACTAATATGGAAGTCACTGCAATAAATTTAGTTTTGTATTTAGTTTCTTCTGCCCCTACCCTTTTAGGGAACTAGTTCCTTAAAATAAATTTGCTGGAGTTGAGTCACGCGGTCTAATGAAATGAACTATTTTGCTGTTCTTGGTAGACACTGTAAAATTGCTTTCCAGAAAAGTTTTTATCAATTTACACTACCACCAGCAGTGTTTTCATAAGCCATTTTCCACTACAAACTTAGCACTGTAGATTGTCGTATGTCTTTTAAACTGAAGTTCTTAAGGGAGGGTTTCTCTCATTTGAAGTGTGACTAAGAACTTGCCCCTCAGAGATTGTATGAACTCTCGGAGACTGACTATGAAATCATAGCAATAAACATTGGAGTTGTCAGAGGCCTTTTGAGTTTGATCTGTCCCTCTGTGGCAGGTGTTGGATTGGTACCCACATGCCAGTGCTTTGGGGACACAAATGAGTGGAATGTGTTTGTTCAACACATCATCTAGAGTTCCCGTAGGACTCGGCCACAGAATGTCAATGAAGGCCTGGCTCTTGGCGTGCCATCCCCTGCAAGGCTTGGGAGCCCTTGAAAGGCAGGGCATCTCCTGGGTATGTCACAGAGCCTTTCTGGGTTCCAGAACTTTGCTTGGACACCTGGAATTCAAATTTCTACCACTGCTGAACCGGAATAAACAAATGTACCCCAGGGCCGCCTTCTACGATTTCATTCTCTGAATGTGTCGCTTGTAATGTTGAAATGTATTCTGTGAGAATGTCATTGGACATGCAAGCTGCCGGGCCATTGGAAGCTATCTAGTCCAACCCCCTGATTCAAAGAGAAGGAAGCGGAAAGTTCTAAAGCCTGGTTTCTTCATTCCCAGCATGGTGGTGGCACCCACTGCCTCCACGCATTATTTCTCTGCAATGAAATGTGTTTTACAAAAGATAGTTCAGGACTGTCTGGCTAAATTTAACCATCAGTGGGATCTTCCGTGTTACTCATGATCACTCCTGGTGTATCAGGCAATAATTGCAAAACATGCACTGAGAAGTTGCAGGCATTAACCTCGGTATTTTTGTGTAGTTAAATTACAATGATAATTACCATGTATTTAGTCCTCATCATATGTCAGACATGGTTCCAAGTAATTTTCATGAGTGAACTCATTTACTCCAACACTTTTCTAAAATATATTTTTCAACATCCTCATTTTACAGAGAGGTAAACTGAGAGTGGTTTTCAAAAATAGTACGTTAAACAGCATAACCTAAATGATACCGTAGTAACAAACAACCCCAGATCTCACTAACTGACCACAGTAAAGCTTTATTTCTCCCTCACGTTGTGTGTGCCTTGTCACTTAATGTTAGTTCTTTCTTTGGAGGGGAGGGAACCACATCGAAAGAGTAGCCCTTGAGTGCCTCGGTGGCTTAGTCGTTAAGCGCCTGCCTTCGGCTCAGGTCATGATCCCAGGGTCCAGGGATCGAGCCCCACAGAGGGCTCCCTGCTCGGTGAGAAGCCTGCTTCTCACTCTCCCACTCCCCCTGCTTGTGTTTGTGCTCTCGCTATCTCTCTCTCTCTGTCAAATAAATAAATAAAATCTTAAAAAAAAAAAAAAGAGTAGCCCTTATCTGCAACTGAGCTGTGTCCTAGCAGATGGAATATCGTGAAGGTGCAATATGCAATGGCTCTTAAAGCTACAGATTGAGAAGGGACACAGGCTACTTCCTCTCAATTTCATTGACCAAAGCAAATGACATGGCCAAGGCTGACACTGACGAGGCAGGTAATAAGATACTCCAGCAGGGAAGGCCCAGGGAATATATTGAATAAATATAGTCTACCATTGACAGTAATATACTCAAGTTCCCATATCAAGTAAATTCTGGAGGCAAGATTTGAACTCAGTGTGATTCCAAAGCTAACACAATCAACTTACCTGTTCCACTGTCTCTCAATGATCACATGCTAGGAAACCCATCCCTGGAACCAAGGTTGGAACTTACAATCTATTCTTTTGCCTCCATGAAAAAATGCCATTGTGAGCATTAAGCATGTACTCTTACTTTTCCAGCCAACAACAACATTTCACAATATTTGCTGAATGCTTCCTCCATTGGAGCACTAGCCCATTATTATTTGCAAGCTATTTCTGGGTGAAAGAGATCTGTACAGTCACGTAATGCTTTTATACATAAGGACTTCTTTAAAGACCTCGTAGACTCTCAGGGCAGTCAGGGCCTCAGGGCCATACAAGGCCAACTCCCTGCCAAGGATGGTATCCTTGTTATGGAGTCCTACCAGGAAGCCATGCAGCCTTTCATGTGCAACTCTATCTAACAGCTCCCACCCAAGGAAGGCCAGGCCATTTATGGACAGCTCTGACTGTGGAAGGGTCTCTCTTGAGTTGAATCTCCCTTCCAGAGCTGTCCTTCTTGGGGCTACAGTTTAAGATAAATGTAATCATATATATGTAATCCTATATATAAGTATGTATCTATGTATGTATATGTGTGTATATATATATATTTCATAAAATATGTGTATTTCATATACAGACACATATTTTATATATTATAAAACTTTATTATATTCCATTTATATACTATTTATAATTATATTTATAGATAGTTGTATGTATTATGTTATATATTATATATTACATATGATAATATATATAAAATATCAAACTGTACCTATCTAGCTATCCCAGATTTTTATTTTAATGTAGGGATTATGGTCCCCCAGTTCTTATCTTCTGTAACTTCAAATGACGCAATTTCCTCTTAATATGATATGACTTTGCATCTCAAAACATCCCAGTTGCCATTTTTGAAGGTACTCTAGTCTATCTGCAATAAAAAATAGGATTTGTGTAATATTATTCACCCCTCTCCTTGTATTTATACTAGTGGAGTTATAACTTCCCAGATGGGAATGTATTTTAGATTTAACATAACAGCGTGATCTTTTCTATGGTAAATTAAATTTATCTAGCAATTTCCATTAATATAAACCAAGCTTGATAGTTAGAATACTCAGAAATGTTGAGAGGTGAGGTAAAAATATTCCCAAATCCTTCAATACATGCTTCAGAAATTATTACAGGGTAAGGAATACCTTATTCTTTCAGCAAGCAAGATTGTTTTGCTTTTATACTTTAAACTTTATACTTTTGCTTTTATTTACTTTAAACAACTGGCTTATATGAAAATATAGAATATAAATACAATTGATCCTTGAACAACACAGGTTTGAACTGCACAGGTCCACTTATACATGGATTTTTTTCAATAAATACAGTACAGTACTGCAAATATATTTTCTCTTCCTGATGATTTTCTTAGTAACATTTTCTTTTCTCTAGCTTACTTTAAGTATATATAGTAATAATGCATATAACATATAAAAGATGTGTTAATCGATTATTTGTTATCAGTAAGCCTTCCTGTCAACAGTAGGCTATTAGTAGTTAAGTTTTTTGGGGGGAAATCAAAAGTTGTGTGCAAATTTTTGACTGCCTGGGGGTGGGGTTCAGCCCCCCTAGTCCCCCACATTGTTCAAGGGTCAACTGTAGTTAATAAATGTTTGACAAATTCTCTTTTTAAATTGGGGAAACTTTTTGATATTAGACAAAATCAAGCCACTTTCAGAGACTGGGATATTTTATATTCTTTAAAATTACATTCCTTTTACTTTATGGAAGCTCTGTGCAGGGGAAGGACCTTGTCTTTCTCATTCTTCACTCACCCCTGAGTGGCTATTGTTGAGTTAAAAAGTAAAAACAATGGAGAAATAGGTCAGTGGATATATATAATGCTTTGTTTTTGCCCATAACAGTCGGTCACGCTCAAAATAGCACAAATTACCGTAACTGATCTAAAGGCATTAGTGGCAGAGTGAAAGAAGAGATTTCATATTTTTTTTAAAGGTACAGACCAGCAAGATTTAGCGAATGATTGGCAGGTGCAAAAGATTAGAGAAAAAGAGGAATCTAGAATAACTTAGGAATTTCCAGTATGAGTGACTATGAATGGGTGGTTCATGGATTGTTCCAGAACAGTCTACTCCTTGTCTTTTTTAATAATGTTTTATTGGAATTCAGCCATACACTTTCCTTTACACGTTGTCTATGGCTGCTTTCACACTACAATGGTAGAGTCAGGAAGTTGTGGCAAAGACCTATGACCTACAAAAAGTTGACTATCTGGCACTTTACAGAAAAATGTTGGCTGAATCTTGCTCTACAGAAAATAGATTTTTGTTGGTGTTGGGGAAGGATATTGGGGCAAATAGCTTCCATCTGTTAACATGCTGAGTTTGTGGTGATTGTAGAACATTCCAGTGAAGATGTTCAGCAGGAAGTTGTAGATACAAGCCGGGAACTCAGGAATGAAATTATGACTGAACATATAGATTTAGTAGTTTGTGGTCAAGTTGTGGCTTTGGCGGCCATGTTGAAGCAACATGGTGACTAAGCATCTAAAATGAAGATACTGTTGGTGATGTACAGTACTCTGTGAGATCTAGCTTAGGAAGGGAGTCAGTAGTGTTTGACTTCATCTTGTATAAGCATAAGAAGAAGGACAGGGGTCTGTAGGGTGCATTAGCTTCATCTTCTAGAATATGAGGCAGGGGTCCCACTGAGCACAAGGCCCAGAGTCCTCCAGCCACCATCACCCATTTGCTTCAGAGTGACCAATGTTGCTGCAAGTCCTCACAGTAGGCCCCAGGCTGAAATCAGAAGCACCCCATTGTTACTGATAACAAAACTGTACTATGCAGTTTTGCCAGTGCCACCACAGAACATCTCATTGGTTGATTAAGGGGAGGAAAAGCTAAATGTTGGTTCTAGTTCTAGAACGGTGCCAGTCTTGGAGTTGTGAAGTTCTGTTGTAGCCATCAGGGTTAAGCCTAACAAGGCAACTCATGTGCTTTCCAGGCCATTTTCCAGCTGGTAAGTGAATATTTCTGTACTGCACGTGGTACAGAGAGCTCAGCCCAGTGCAAGGACAGTTTGTTCCAACAGAGTTTCTAGGCCAGTTCCAACATGCCTTTGAATCCTCTTACTTCGAGAGTGATTCACTTCCATTTCCTCTTTTGCCAAGTAGGGAAATAGCAACTCCTCTTTCTCATCTTTGGTAAGTGTGGTAAGGGCAAGGATTTTGAATGAGACGGGGAGTGTGCAACCATATGGATAGTGAGCGTTTCCGTAGTGTAGTGGTTTTCACGTTCGCCTCACGTATGGATAGTGAGCTCCTGCAGGGAAGACCTGCAGCCTCTATAGTGGAGACCGACAAAGAGTAGACACCCAGGATGTTAAATAAGTAGGTCCTCAAGGGGTAATTTACTCCAAATGTAGTTATGTAGACCTTCTGATGTAGTTACCCGTACAACAGACACCCAGCTGTATTAAGCAAGATTATTGGTAACTGTGCCAAGATCTTCCCTCTTTTACCTTTCTCATTAGCCATTGGAGAGAATGAACTTAATGCATGAATTTGATTTTTTTTTTATGAATTTACCTTATTAGATGGGAAACCCTGCTAATACCCCTGAACCTACTCCAATATACATTCTGAGTTGTATTTCTGGAAATGTAGTTTCAGAGCATAGTGTTTGAACTTTTTCCAGTTTCATCAGAGGCCATTATGCTAAATACTGCAAAATACTTTGAAAAATGGGTGGAACCAAAGCGGGGGGGGGGGGGGACCACTTAAAACTATGGTCAGATTTTTCCCTCAGATCACATTTTTTTATTTTTTTACCTCAGTAGGAAATTGTTGGATTTTATTTTTAACATTGAATTTCCATACTCCCTTTTGAATTTCTTGTGTAGGCTAGTGTGTGCCCATATGTATATACATGTTGGTGTGTCAGAATGTGTGTGTGTGTGTGTGTGTGTGTGTGTGTCTGTGCACCCTCGCCTAGCTGGAGTAAACTTGGCTTGTGTGTGTGTGTGTGTGTGTGTATGCAGACGAGTGTGGGTGTATTTTCCTTGTGAGTGTGCTGGTCTGACGGAAGGAGCTCTTAGATCCCACAAGAGCCACATGTCTATCAGGAGGGATCTTTGTTACGTTTTTCAGCGGATGCATTTGCAGAATTAAAGAGTGGAGGCACCAGGGTAACCACAGAACCCTCTGTGAACTATTCTGGGTCTCCCCCAAGACCTTTAATTTACTATTGTATTTAAAGACGACGCATGGCCTTGCAGAGTTGTATCTGCAAAGGCTCATCTGCTCAGTGGCCTTGGAAAACAGACCATCACCTAGCGGGGATCAGCTCAAAGGTTGAACGGGTATCTACCAAACCTTGGTTGAATAATACATTTTGCTCGAGAGTTTTTGTTTGTCTGTTTGTTTTCCTCCTGGCTCGCTCTTGGCCCAGACTCAAGATAAACTCTGCTGCTTTTCTGCCTGCTGTGCTTAATTTTCTGTGGTCCCTAAAATGCTGGATTTGTAGCCTTTTTCGTTTGGCTGCGGTTTGGCATCTCCTTTCCAATTCAACGTTCAAGTTTCCTCTGTGTGCAGGACTCAGAAATGTTTCACTTGAGAGTTTGAGTTTCATGATTTTAATTATTCACATCGTCTAAACTTGGCTTTGAAATCAACCATATCAGGCATGACAATTCACCCAAGAGTCTGAAATGGAATAAAGAAAGCAGAGATGAGGAGGCATCTGGTGCCAAACCACCCCAGTGAGGTGCCCATATGTTTAGGAAGGGGGCTGGGGAGGAGGAGGAGACTCGGGGAGAGAAGAGAAGGAACTTCTGTGAAGCACCTACAGTGAGATAAGTGCTGGGTTTGAGGCGCATTATGCCCTTTGCCATCTCAAGAATCCTTTCGGTGGTCGTCGGGATGTCCCAAATTCTTTTGCAGCCCCTGCCGGCCTTCCTCCACATTTGTGCTGTAAGGTGGTGGATGCTGTCATTGCAGGGGGGTGAATAGGAAACGTTACTCTAACACTCTGGCTTAACCTAGAAGATTCTCTCTCTTTGTCCCTCTCTGTTATCCAGAAGTTCTTGTCTCTCTTGATGTTTCCTGTATCCCATTAACAAATGCCACCCTGGTTTTATGAAATGAAGCTAAAAACTGCCAGCTCATTTTTCTGGTTGCCAGTATTGTATTGTTCAGTTGTTTCCTGCCCACTGTGTGTGGGTTCTTTCTATAATGAAGCCCCAGTCCAGTTGCAAGGATTCTACTAGGTCAGGTACCGAAAGTTCCCATGAACACACTGACCTGAAACTGTGATACTGAGGGATGAAGGGTTCCTCCAGTCCCTCGACCGCCTAGACCTTTTGATTTTTGGAGCTGTCCTTTAATAAAGCCTGATGCTATGGAGGCACTGAGAGTGGGATGTTTTGCATGGGAGGGTGCATACAGGTAAGAATTATTTGTCTAATTATAATGGTGTAAAGATATTAGAAGGAGGAGACAATAAAAAATAAAACTCAAGTATCACCTAACCAACCCCAAAGAGCTCTACTTAACATTTTAGCGTCTTTCCTTTCTTTCCTTTCCTTTCCTTTCTTTTCTTCCCTTCCCCTTTTCTTTCTATATGTTTTGAAAAACATACCGTAACCAGTGTCTTGGCCAGAATAAGTCTTGAGAAACAATCACAAAACAAAATTATTTCATCTCTTTCACTATCTTTTTAAAATTAATTAGAAGGAATCGTTCTTCCCTTGCCCTACACTGGAACCCTGGGCAGCCTCCTGATTCTTCTGATCATGACTAAGTGGTGAGAGAACGATGGTCTCTTCTTCAACACAGTCACAACTCAGGAATTTTGATTCCCAGTCCCTTCCAGTAATCGAAACTTTGGTTTGAAATGGTCTTCTGCACTTTCCCAGCTCAGCTGGCTGCCCAAACCTGAAGAAGGCCAAGAAGGTATGGTCGGTTTCCACTCTCAGATTTTGCCCTCCACCCCCACGTTGGTCCATTTCTGCCCTCTCCAGGTTTGGAGTCAGGGGAGGAGCCAGAAGTTTCCTTATGTGACTGGCACTGTCCAAGGTGGGCTTCCCACTCCCTGGACCAGGGAAATGTCTATAGTCAGTGCTCTCATTGGCCTATAACATGTTCTTTAAGACACTCTTGCCTCCACACCCTGCCTCCTAAGAGCTTTTCTCTGCAGTTCTCTTGATGTTGGTGATACAGTCTTCTTGTACAGCCCACGTTCACTCCTTTCTCAGCCCCTACTTAATTCAGCATTACTTCAGCTTTCCTGCAATGGGGACTCTCTACCCTCCAGGAGCCCTGTGGGAAAGAACTTGTGAGGAAAAAAAATGTATATTGATCTCTGCCCCAGTTCCTGGCACAGAGCTTCTGAAACCCTTGTGATTTCCTAAGTGATAAGAGCCCTAGGAGCATCTCTTATTCTCATAATTGGTCTTTGAGTCCATCCTGACACAGGGCTCCTGAAATGCTTGTAAATTCCTAAGTGATAAGAGAACTAGGAGCATCTTTTGTTATAATGAGGCAACTCTGGGTAAGCTCCCAGATGGCTCCTGGATGGGGGCTGGTCACTAGAAAGACCAAACCCCTGGTTTGGAGAAGTTTGGAATTTTCAGCTTACCCCTCATCCTCCAGAGAGGAGAGAAGGGCTGGAAATGAAATTAATAATTGATCATGTCTACATGAGGAAGCCTCTATAAAATCCTAATCATGTGGAGTTCAGAGACCTTTCAGGTCAGGTTACATATACTCCACAAATGGGGAGGGTAATGTATCCCAAATCCCTGGGGACAGAAGCTACTGCATTCGAGACCCTCCCAGACCTCACCCTAACTGTTCATCTGTGTCTTTTATCGTATCCTTTAGTAAATTCGTAAATGCAGGTAAGCATTTCTCTGAGTTCTGTGAGCTGCTTTAGCAAATTAATCAAACCTGGGGAGGAGTCATGGGAAACTCTGATTTATAACAGAGTGGTCAGAAGCACAGGGGGCAAGCTGGACTTGTGACTGGCATCTGAGGTAGGTTGAGGGGCAGTCTAGTGGAATCGAGCCCTTAAATTGCGGGATCTGATGCTATCTCCAGATAGATGGTGTCAGAAATGAGTTAAATGGTAGGACACCCAGGTGGCATCACAGAATTGCTTGATGTGGGCAAAACTCACAGACACCCAGTGTGAGAAGTGTTGTGCATGTGGCAGTGGTGTGAGCGCACAGGAAACCCACAGAAAGAGAAAGACTCAGGACAAAGCCCCATGCTGGTTCTCTGTCACTCCCCCTTGATGTCTGTTCCAGGGGAAACACACATCCCTGGCCCCTGTAGGAGCACCTGCCATCCACGCCGACCATCTCTTCACTGCCCCCACCAGTAGGGCTAGCCAAGCTGGCTCTCTTCATTGGGACGTTCCACTCTATGACTCCCAAATGCAGAAACATCGATCAAGTTCCTGGGTAGTCCTGTTGAGTCTCTTCTCAGCTGGTTTGAGGTGAGTGTCAGGAGCTCTCTCCTACCCTCAAAACATATACACACAATTCCCGCTTTGTGGACACACATGGTGGGTACTCAGACCACAGTGACAGTTCTCTTCAAAAATTCCGCCCCCCCCCCCGCCCCAATTCCTCTTTCTTTAGTTCCAAAATGGGATCTTTCCAGACTCTGGAGGTGGATGAGAAATTAAAGAGTCATGTAACCTTTTTATATCCATTTCCTTTAGAAATCTGCATCTTGCACCGCACTTTGAAATGTCGTGTTTGTTGAATCTTGGTGATAGTTGAAACTTATGACTTAATATTTATGGCAGCTTTTTTAATCTTTGTTTTCAAACAGTATTTATCCTGATAATGATCCCTATATCATCTTTGATTTTTGAAACTATGATTTTAATGGTGTTTTAGGATTAAAATTTGTTTCCTATTGCTGCTATTACAAGTGACCAGGAACTTCGTGGCTTAAAACAACACAGATTTATTGTCTTGTAGTTCCGGATGTCAGAAGTCCTAAATCAGTCGCAGTGGGTTGAAATCAAAGCATTGGCAGGGCTGAGCTTCCCCTGAAAGTTTTAGGGGACAGTCTGTTTCTTTGCTTTTTCCAGCTGCCTGCATTCTTTGGCTTGTGGCCCTACATGGCTCCGACCTCTGTTTCCATCATAACATCGCTTCCCCTCCCTCTGCTTCCATCCTCACATTGCCTGCTCTGACTCTGACCCTCTTGCCTCCCTCTTAAAAGGACCCTTGTGATTACATTGTGCCCACCCTCATAATCCAGGATAATCTCTCCATCTCCAGATCCTCAATTTAATCATTTCCGCAAATTCACATCCGCTGTATAAAGTACCATATTCACCAGTTCTGAGGATTAGGAACTGGATGGGGGTTTCTTTGGCCGGGCGTGGGGGGAGCTGGGGGATAGCAAGGGCAGTATGCAGCCTCCTACACCCGTTTCTTGGATGTTTCACAATTTAACTAATTTAACTTTCAATTCTTTATTTCAAATATTATAAACGGTGGTGTAATGAGTTTCCTTACAAATGAAAATATTTTTATGAGTTTCTCTGATGGTTTCTCAGTATAAATTCCTAGAAGTGGAGTTATTGGGTAAGAACATGTTGAGAACTTCGGATTTATCTTGCCAAATTCCCTTCCAAAAAGGTTTCAAAAAATTTTGACTCCCTAAGCTGTAAGGAGTCTATCCTTACCAGCATTGAGTGTTCTTCATATTATTTCTCATTTGGGGGTCAATTTAATAGCCAAAAATGGTATTCCCTACATATTTTTTATTACTAGCAGGCTGAATATTTATCACATATTTATTGGTCAAATGTATTTCTTCCTCTCGGAAATGGGTGTTCAATGCCTTTGGCCACTTTTATGCAGAGGCAAGTTGAGAATTGAGATCTTTACAGACAAATGTGTCTGGTTCTGACTTTTTTCCCTAGTTTAGCTGTGTGACCTTGTGCACTTAATATAACCACCCTTTGTCTCAATATTCTCCCTTTGTACACATGAATGAAAACCCCACCTCTACAGGGTGAGGTTTGGATGTTGGAGGCAGAGCACCTGGATGAATGTTTGTACTTGGTGACAATGGACCGTTGTGTTGCAGCTATTATGATTATGCTAATGGGTATTAGAGAAAAAGGATTTGTCAAGTGTATTTTTATATATTCTTTAAAAATATTAAACCCTTGGGGCACCTGGGTAGCTCAGTCGGTTAAGCGTCTGACTCTTGCTTTCGACTCAGGTCGTGATCTCATGGGTCGTGAGATGGAGCCCTGGGTTGGGCTCTGTGCTCAATGGGAGTCTGCTTCTCTCCCTCTCTTTCTGTCCCTCCCCCTGTGTGTGCACGCTCTCTCTCGCTCCCGTTCTCTCTCTCTCAATCTTTAAAATAAATAAATCTTTTAAAAAATAAAAATATTAAACCCTTGATAAAAGGCACAGCATAGGAAATATAGTTAATGTCGTAGCATTGTATGGTGACAGATGGTAGCTACACTTGTGAGCACAGCATTCGGTACAGACTTGTCGAATCACTGAATTGTAAGCCTAAAAGTAACGTAACACTGTGCGTCAACTATACTTCCATTTTTTTATAAAAGACATTAAAAAGATTAAACCCTTGTTCATAATTGTTGAAATTGCTTTTCCAGTTTCTTATTTCTCATCTACTTTTGTGTTTGTATTGGGTAAAGATGTCTAATATCTGGTGATCAATGTGTTGTCATTTGTGATTTCTTTCATTTATTTTATATTTAGAAGTTATGATCCATTTTCAAGATAATTTAAATATTTACTGTTATTTTCGTTTTTTAACAATGGGTTTCCTTGTTTTCACATAGATCTATAAAACAAGTGGAATTTGAATTGTTGGATATGTGAGGTGAGGATCAAGTAAAAGTTTATTTCCCCCCATATTTTAGCCACACTCCCTAATATCATTTGGTGAATATTATACTTTTTCTTCATTGAATTTTGCTGCTTCCATTGTTCTCATATATTAAGTTCCACAGTATTTTAAAATTGTTCTAGGGGTGCCTGGGTGGCTCAGTGGGTTAAGCGTCTACCTTCAGCTCAGGTCATGATCCCAGGGTCCTGGGATCGAGCCCCGCATCGGGCTCCCTGCTCAGCAGAGAGCCGGCTTCTCCCTCTCCCTCTGCTGCTCCCCATGCTTGTGCTCACTCTCTCTCTCTCTGTCAGATGAATAAATAAAAATCTTAAAAAAAAAACTGTTCTAGAACTTTCTGTCATATTCTACTGATACAGCTGTCTAGTCTTTGACAACATGATTCTGTTTTAATGATAGTAGTATTTATAATGTTTTGGTGGGCAAATTCCCTCTCATTTCTCTTGTTTCAAACTTGGTCTTAGCAATTTCACTCATCCTCTTCTGCATAACTTTGCAACCATTTTCTTACTGTAAGAACCCCACTATTTTGCCATGATTAGCTTGCTTATTAGTTTTGGAACATCTGGCATCCTCATTCATTTGTCTCATCTGGGGACTTGAAATCTCTCCTGATTTTGTAAAATTTCTTTTGAGTCCCTATAAAATTTTGAGGTTTCATTTCCACAGAGCACACAATTTTAGTAAAGCTCTCTAGGAGTATATTTTAATGTGAGTATCATCAATCTTTTTTCCCCACTGTGTTTTTTAAGTGGATGTTGCTGCTATAAAGAAAAAATTATTGATTTTATTCTTAATCTTATCTGGCTAAGTTACTGAGCTCTATTATTAGTGC
The DNA here is from genome assembly GCF_009762305.2 of Zalophus californianus. Classification (NCBI taxonomy): domain Eukaryota; kingdom Metazoa; phylum Chordata; class Mammalia; order Carnivora; family Otariidae; genus Zalophus; species Zalophus californianus. Next base: position 24,849,854 of record NC_045607.1, read on the forward strand.
GGATAGTCTTGTCATCTTTTTTTCTTTAGTTTTATACTATATAATCAATTCTAAAAAAATTAACAATTTTATATCCTTTCACTGGGATTTTTGCTTCATGTTTCTGATTCTTGCTTTATTGTATTGGTAAGATGTCCAGAAGGATAATAAGTATTAACGTCATTCATGGCTCCCAGTATCTTTTTCTTTATATTAATTGTAATGCTTCTGGTATTTCACCAAAAAGTAAGGCAAAGTAGGTTTTCTCCTCATGGATGTACTCAAAGATGGTTCTAATTACCTCTTCTGAATATCCTCATTAGAATTATTAGGAAAAAATGCATGCCAATAACTCAGAACTATAACAGACACCCCTGATACCATTTGAATGGCATTTTAGAACAGTAAGGAGAACATACTTTGGAGTCAGGGGCACTCGGGTTTGAATGCTTGTTCCAGCACTTACTGGGTAAACAATTTGCACAAACACCTAAAGTTTTCATTTCTTTCTCTCTAAAATGCAGGCACTACTATTCCTTTGTAAGACTATAGTCTAGATTCAATCAAGTATGGGAAAAATACCTAGGGGAGTGCCTGGTAGATCCTAGGCACTGGTCGTGAAAGACATTCTGTCCCATTAGTTTTGTTCTGCAAAGTGTGGCTTGAAAAACCTGCAGAATGAATTTTAATTAAAGAATGCTAGACCTTGGGGCACTTGGGTCGCTCAGTCGTTGGGCGTCTGCCTTCGGCTCAGGTCATGATCCCAGGGTCCTGGGATCGAGCCGCACATCGGGCTCCTGGCTCAGCGGGAAGCCTGCTTCTCCCTCTCCCACTCCCCCTGCTTGTGTTCCCTCTCTCGCTGCTATGTCTCTGTCAAATAAATAAAATAAAAATCTTTAAAAAATAAAAAAAAAAATGCTAGACCTTGCCCTTAACCTCTGTGCACTTCAATTTCTTCCTCTATGGCTATGCAGACTATAAATGGTTAGTGCAGTCTCTCCTAATTGGGAGCATTCTGGCAATTCGACGACTCTCATCACGGCTGCACAAGCCCCCATTTCTCAGATTCTGTTGCAGAGGGGACGTCCGGGCAGCCCTGGTCCCGGGAGGATTCTGCAGAGGGACAAGGGGCGGCCGCCGAGGGCCTGCTCAGCCCCTCCCTCCTCGGGGAACAGCGCTGCGTGTTGTCGCAGTTGTACTGTACTGTTCTACCGCATGGATTCATAGTTAACATTTTTCTTCCAGGCACATTTAAAACATTTGGCTCACATCCTCCCTAAGCTGTTTTATAAGGGCAGTAACCGAGGCCAGGGTGTGCTCTTGTCAGCAGGCAAAGCATGCAGCAGAGGCTGCCAAAGAGTTTCCTGCTCGGGGGCCACCCATCCTTGGCCGAGGGACGCATGGCTCCAGCTCATGGCAACTTGCACAGAGCAAAGCGCTGGGACTTTCTGTTCTCTGGGCTCATGGTTTGGATCCCATCCTGCAGCCCTGCTGCATTGATCAGGGGAGGCTGTTGTGTTTGCGCTTGTTTGGGACTCGTTCAGAACACATGTCACAGCAGCAGTTCAAGGCCTCGCTCTAAGGCTTGGAGCTGGGAAAAAATGTTCCTTAAAGACTAGCGAGCTGCTCTTCCCTCCTGTTCATGCAGACACAGAGTCCCCACGAATCAGCTGCAGGGGAGGCAGGCATTCCCTTCATCCCACTCTCTGTGAATTCACGTCTGGAATGGGCAGACGACACAGCCGCCAAATGGAGGGTTCGAGCATTGTTACCCCACCCTCTTTGAAGTCCACCTTGGCACAAGCTGATGTCTTTTCATGTGTTGTTTATTGCCAAGGACTGTGACGGGGAGAATGCACAGTAGATCCCCGAAGCTGTTTTTTCAGGATTTCTTTTGATTGGAAGCGGTTGGCTGTGCCTTCTGCAGCTGGCTCTATCACAGAGCAGAGGGCTCGGAGAGTCTCCCAGGGGACAGCTGCCAGGCCAGTTCTGGCTGTGAAAGTACCTGGCTGCTCTGGAGAACTCCACAAGCAGAGCTGAGCTGAGGGGGTATTGTTGCCGCCTCTCTCACCAGGAGGGAGGCGGCGTGATGTTCCGAGTGGAAAGAACATGGGCTCCAGCCCAAGAGATGCAGGTGGGGGTGTCCGCACTCCCGCTGCCTCACAGCGTGATCCTGACCTCGGTCTTCTCACCTGCAAAATGGCAATGAAAAGCTTCATCCCCAAACGTGTGGTGGAGAATCAATGAGAACACGTAGAATGTTCACCCAAATTCCAAGTCTAGTCTGGAAATTTTAAAGCAGTCTGGATGACGGCTGAATACTCTCTTTTATCTTCTTCATTTATTCATCATTTATTCAGTCTGCATTTAGCAATAATTAAAAAAACCCACCCAAAACATTTTAGTGACTTTAATATTTTAGGTAGCATACCAGGTCCTAGGAATAAAGAAATGCATGTTCAAGACATGGCCCCATCCCTTGTCTGTCTCAAAGATAAAATAAAATTGAATGTGCAGGGTCTTATGGTAGTGGGTGGAAGGTTCAGGAAGTAAGGGGTACAACCAGGTCGGATACTTACACCAGTTTATGAAGTGACAAAAGTTCCTCTAGAAGAAGGGGGCATTTCTCCAAGGAGTGATGTGTATAGAAGACAGCATAAAATGTTCCCGGAACTTGGAGACAGGGACCCCTTGAAACGTGACCAGAGCAACTTGCCCTTAGAGGTGGACAGTCTGTAGGCTGCTGTGGAGAGAGTGGACAATGTCAAGTCTTGTCAAAGAATACAGCTTGTGATAGTCTATCACGGAATTCAACAAGGTCTTACTCAACACGACTGCAGTTGAGGGTCAGGAGCCAAGATAGGCCCAGCCAGTCATGGACTGGGACTGGGACATGGAAGGATTGACTTCTGCCTCCTTATCCGGCTTCTCTTCTCCTCAGCTCTTTTGTTATTGTTTCCACCTAACCTTTTAGTTGAGAAAGAGGTGCCAAGCTGAAGACTTTGTCAACTGCTGTGGCATATTATGTACAATATTATATGGGAAGAAATTTCTTGGAAAATGAGTTTCACTGCTGAAGACAGGGAGTACGTTGTGATTCACAGAATTTCCTCATCGTCTTTGCCTTCTCCCACATTCTCTGAAGATACCTGTTCTCCCAAGAGGCCAGGGGCTTCTGGAGAGCAGGAACTTTGGCTAGTCCTCAGGTTACCCTGAATACTTTGTGGAATCCTGGGCATGTACTACTCAATACTGCCACCCGAATGATCATTTTACTGCGTAAACCTGAACATACTCTTTGCCCAACGCTACTTAGTATTCTTCAGTGAAAGGCTATTAAGGGTCAAGCACAGAGGGTGGGGAGAGGAAAGAATATCAAACACAACCTGAGAGAAGTAAGAAGAAACATCTCCTTTCCTTGTGATGCAATTTAGAGTTTAATCCCAGAGGAATTTACCAGACAGGCAGAGTGTGGAAGGAGTATGCCAGGAAGAGGAATGATGAGTGATGGGCAACAAGTCTAAGGCGATAACAGACTTGCACCTCTCTTGCTTCTGCTTTCCCGTGCCTAGAACTTGCCTGTTTCCATCACAGATCTCCTGAAAAATATTCTGAAGAGATAAAGAGGTTTGGATATTAGTCCTTCCTCATAGTGAATAATCCTTTTTAAAGTACTCTACTGAGGCCGGGACCGTACTAGGATATCTACTTTAATAACACCCTTTACTAGGAAACACTCTCAGGAACCCAGAGCAGACCAGAATGACCAAACCAGATCGATACGTGAAATGGTCAAGGCCACATTTTATGGCTGGGGGGGCGGGGGTGGGGTGGGGAACAAACTCAAACTGAGGAAATGAGGTGACCAAATTCTCACAGAGGTTAACATCTGGGACCTGGGCCCAGACTCTCAGTCTCCTTGCTCAGTGCCTTTTGTACTAAGAGCATGTGTGGAAAGGGGTGTTTTATCTCATTCAAAGCTGAGAAGATGTGTTGAGGCTAATTTAATCTTTAATTACGGAGGGAAAATAACATGTATTAACCTCCTACTATATGCCAACCATGGTACCAAACATTTTACCTGTATCCTCACTGATCATCACAATGTTGTAGTAGACACAGTTCATCCAGTTTACAAATGAGGTACCTGAGACTTGTGGACACTGAAGCCCTCTACCTTCAGGATCACTTAGGATCAATTCACTCCATGCTTTCACCTTGAGTCAGTGTTGCCTAGTTAAAATTCCTCTTGTGGTAGGGTAGAGGATAATGGGACAGTTTTCATCTCACTGACATGCCTTCATGGTATCTCATGAAGTAACTTCTGTCCCTCTGTGGTGTACAAATTGTGCCGGGGGTCAGTCATAGCAATGGGCATTTAGTCCTCTGGCTGATAGAGTCCTGAAATTATATTGGGAGAAATACAACTCAATCTCTTCTTGGGTAGATATTCATCTTAATATGTAATTTCTCTAGAGTTAAATAGATGTAAGTATATTATCCATGTGTGTTAATCTTAATTATTTGAAATCGAGTTAAATTATTTGAATTGAATTTTTTGGAAAGACTATTCCCTTTATAACTTATGTTATACCTTATGTTATACATGGAATGTTTTACCGTTACTTCACTGATCCACTTAATGAGAAAATTATCTAATGAAATTAGCTGTGTGTGTGTGTGTGTGTGTGTGTGTGTATGCATATGTGTGTACTGTCTGATCAATATCATCTGACAAATTAAACTCTTAATCTTGTATACCACAAGAAGTGATTTTGAAAATTAATTTTTTACATGATTATTATTTGTCATTGGTAGATTTGTTCACATGAATGCCCTATCTTATAAATAGTAAAGCTAGGCAGAGCTGGATGAATATTGAGGAAATGTGATAGCCTGATTATTCCCGGTATCTGTGGGTATGAGATGCTGGAGAGTGAGAGAGTAAATATGTACAGGACCATGTTTATGAAAAAAAAGTAGCAAGTCAAATAAAAGGAAAAAATTCTTCTGTGCTAGGTGGCCAAGGTGAGGTCAATATCAATATTGGCATTGGCACTGCCAAGTCCATGTTTTGCATGACGATAATTCAATCATGATATGTTGGTGACAGAAGGCTTATCAAACATAGAATGTTTTATTACAGGTTGGTTTGTTTGACAAAAGTGACACCCATTTTCTTTCACAAAGCTCCTGCAAAATTCATATCCGGCCTTGCAAAATGTTATGTTGACAGCAAAGACTGTGAAGTACAAATTTATTGAACATTTGACATGCTTATTATTCATCATTTAAAAAAAAAAAAGGTGTCTCTTTCCTTAGGAAATGGGGATGTTTATTTTTACCCCCCAGAAGCAAAACATGGAACACAAATTTTATGTATAACCTGGGTGTTCAAATATACACTTATTGAATCTGACAGTATTTTTATACACTAAGAAAAGTACAGATATTGTTGTCTTATTGTATTAATCGGAAAAACTAAGATATAATAAATCTGAAGCAATTATCAACCTTTTCTATTCCTTTAGGCGACAGTCAGGTAAAAGCCATCCAACATTAAACTTGGAGTTCTGAGAGACCAGCTCAGTCATACATTTTATATGTAAATTTATCCTTTCAAGATTTATTTGATTTATTTGTTCATTCACCTTCTACCAAATTTACAATAGGAGTCCACTGCCTTTTGTAGCCTTTGGAAAAGAGGGGGGGGGGAAATGAATGATTTTAACAAAATTCTATTCGCAGGCAATTCTACAGGCAAGGCCCAAATTGAACTGAATCTTTTGTTAGCCAAGGCAGTTAAAAAAAAAAAAAAAAAAAAAAAGAAACAGAATGTAACCTTACTGTGATGATCAGAGTAAGAGGAAGTGTATGAGTTTCATAGGTAGAGACAACATTTTCCCAAGCAGTAAACTAAAAGAGAAATTCACCGTTTTCTGTGTACACACACACAACACTTATATACAGTCATTGTTGTCAACAGAACCATCAAAACCACCTGTAATACAAATGGGAAGAGCAGTGAAGTTCCTTCATGCATTATCCACAGAGCTTTCAAGGGTAATGACTGGCTATAGGGAATGGAGGTCATTTGTAGGTCGTTCCCAGGCCTTATAAATGGTGAAATCTCCAGATTAAAAGAGATCAAACTTCCTAAATGAATTTCCCTTCCGTGAAGATGGACTCCTTGTGGGCAAGTTTCTAAGCGTATCTTGGTATGACTGATAAAGTGCAAAGCTTACTTCCAACTGTATTCAACATTCTGGGCGTGTATGTCACCACTCCCCATCCACCAGCATCCTGATTTGCTGAACTCATCATCATGTGGAAGGTCGGTTTGAGCAGAGCAGAGCCATAGCTGCTTCCTTGGAAATTCCATTCATTTGTTGAAATTATAAATCTGAGCCATACCAGTCAATTCCATTTCTTCCTCCAAACCGTAGCCCTTCAACTGTTCAAAGAGGGCTGTCAAAAGAGGGAGCTCCAGAATATCTGTGTAGGAGGAGTTGAGGGGTGGCATTCTGGCTGCTTCAGGGGCCAGAGGACTGGTTTTAATGCTACCTCTCTGTATCAAGCATGCTGTTCTGACGTCCTCTTGGCATCTATTTGTGTTGACTTAGAGGAAGAGGTGTTATAGAGGTTATGGAACTGATCTTCAGCCATTCCCAGCCCCGGCCATTCTGTGACACAATCACTGTTTATCAAGAGGGCTTGGAAATATACAGGCCATGCCCACTGTTCTATAGGCCCACTGGTCTGTGAGCAACCAAATTAGGATAACTCAATTCCCAACTCCCCATCACTCAGCCACCAGGAGGTGGCTCAAGGATTCAAGGGCCCCAGGTTTCAAACCAGCTTTTAAAGATTGATTAGGCAAAAGGAGTGGATAGGCTGGCAAATAAGGTCCTCATGACTCACATGTGCCTCTCAGAGACATCTTTCATAGTGGGGCACCATCATAAAACCCACCTTTGAGTATAGTGCACAATCTTTTCCTACTGTTGGGGATGGAAGGAAGAGCTAATTTGATCTTTGGTGTGATGGCCCTGGAGCATTGACGGACTCCTGAGCCTGCTGTTCATTACAAGGCTCATCAAATAAGCTGTTGTAGTCTCTGAAATGGATGGCATGATTTCAGTGAGATTCCCTCTGATCTCCAAATACCTTCCCTGATAGAAATACTGAAATCCATGATCATGATACGGATAATAACAATGACAATAGCAATCATTCACATTTGTCTTGCTGGGCGGTGTATGAGGGACCCTGACCCTGTTCCTCTCAGAATCCCTGCAGGGGTGGGTGTTCAAAGCTCTGTTTTACAGCGGATGAGACTGTGGATCAAACAAGTGGTATGATTTGCCTTCAGTTGTACAGCTAGTAAGTTGCTGTAGCCCTGGAAAAGCTGAAACTCCCCCACTTAAAAGGGGGTCCTTTACGGTGGGTAAAGTTCAAAGGTAGTATTTGGTCTCAGTGCTTGAGAGGACTGTCTCTGTGAAGGAGTTAAGAGATTTAAGTTTGAGGCCAGAGAAGGGAGGGAAGGCAGGCAGAGAGAGGTGGCTGTTCTGGGCAGTGATCCTGCCATCTGTCATGGCTCACTCTTGACTTTCTCATTCTTTCTTTTACTGCCCGCTCTTCTCCAATCTTCTTTAACAAAAACAGGTAAGGTTAGAAGCTGTTGTGGTCCTGCTTTAAGAAGGTCTGGGCCACTAGCCCTAGATCAGCTCTGCTCCAGGCTTTGGGAAAAGCTTTTTGCATTTGCATTGGGCAGATTTCTCTTCCCAGACTGGCTTTTCCTCTGCATAAGAGTGGTAAGATGCAGGGAACTGAGGTTTAGGCAGCGATGTGCTGGTAAAAGTTTAACCACCAAAGGAAAAAAGAGAAGAGAAAAAGAAAAGAAAAAGAAGCCCTTATTTGTAGCATTTGCCGTATTCTGTGGTGTAAATACTCCCACCATGGCCCATTTTAAGCAACCAACTTGACATCAACTGGCTCACAGAATTCCTGAAAATTTAGCTATCAGCTCTCACAAGCTGGCATAAGCTTCTCCTGCACAATAACGCTGGTTAGAAAAATGGCCCGAAGAGAACTGGCGACAAGCATTGTCTCTAGCAAGACAAGAGGTATTTTCCACACCACTCAGCCTAGCTCACCAAGGGACTACGTAGATATGTAGAACAAAGCCGCACAGTTACAAAGACAGCCCATGGATTGGGCTTTATCCTTGGTACGTTTTTTTTTTTCCCTTAGAAACTACAAGGGGACATATGAGTGATAGATCAAAAGAGGATGTGAGAAGCCTCTGGTATTCTTCTACTCTCTCTCTCTCTCAACAAACACACATGTGTATGTATGCACATATAAAAATATAAAAACTCCCCACTGTATTAACAACATTGGTAAGTTCCCATCTAAGTCGTGTAACTATTAAAAGATCGGGCTTTACAATGAAAGAGACATAAATTTGATTCCCAGCCCTTTCACTTAGATACCATGCTTAAACTCTGAAGTGTCAGTTTCCTTATTTGTAAATTAGGAATACTAATAAATACCTGATAGGGTGGGTCAAAGGATTAAATAAGATACTCGTGGTTTAAAACTTGTTAACAACCAATAAATAATGTTGCAGTTTTTATTTTCCCTGTACACACCTCAGTGAATTCTCAATGCAATCAACACCTTTCCCCCCTGTCCTCTGTGGACACTTGGGGAATAAGCTGCAAAGTACATGATGGCAGAGTGACATTTATTTGGTTCCTGTTTGAACTGAGTGATAGGGGTGTTGATAATCCTGTGCATTTTCTATTTAAATAATTTTCCCACATGTTCAAATAATATACTTGTCACCCCTTACAGGCCTGGGAACAGATCTTATCTGCTTTGCCACAAAATGGTACCTGCCTGAGTAAACAGGAACACAGAAAGGAGAGGCAAAGCCTTTGCTCAGCATTTGTAACCTAATTCACTAAGGCAAACAGACAATATGGCCACCAGGCTTCACCTTCCAGAACAATTTTAATTACAAAAGCAATGATTTATAAGTCTCTAAGATGCAAATAAAACATCGTTAAATTGCCCCCAGGGTTATCTTAAATCCTTAAAGAAAGAGCAAGAGTGTCAGCAAATACAAATATTTAGAAATTAAAATGGTCCCTGAGAACCAAGGGTAGAGGTTAACGATTACCTTTTTCCAGAACTTGATATATTCATTAAAAGCAAAGGTAGTTGGCATTTTCATCAATGTGATTCACACACATAGCTTAAGGAATCAAATAATTCTACTTGCAATTATGTACACTCATTCTTTTAGCTAATCTTTTTCATATATTTGCCTCCGTATTCTCTGAGTAACATGCTTATAATGATACTTCTTAGTTTCTATTTTAGTTTAGGAATTATAAATTAACTTCTCATTTTGGGAACTGAGAATTTAGTTGTCTTTCATCTTCTGTTCCACTTAATCCAGGCACACTTGGATTCCCTGTCTAGCCCAAGATAACCACATTTTCATAGTGGTTTGATCAATTTTCAGTATTTACGTTACATGACTATGTAAATGCCATTCACAGTTGATCTGTGTTGTGTATTTCTTTTCCTGCACAATCTTTTGGTTTCCTACAGATTTTTCTTTTTGCTTAGTTTCTCACATACACGTCACTAATTTACCCCAAATCCTTTCCAGGTTATGACATAACTCTTAGGACATTCAGATATAGTAGGTAATATGATTTCCTCTTGAAGAAATCCCTCAGAGTCCTCTGAACTTCTCAGGTAGACACATTGCCCTCCCACATGACTGACACCCTGGGCTCTCTTGGGCACTCCTCTTTGCGTGTCTCTTGTGTTGGATCCACTGTTTACAGAGTCTGCTTCTTTCTTGTTTGTCTCTCTCTCTTGGTGCTGTCTATTCTTAAATGGCTTCCTCAATGAGGGTACATCATCAGTTACTTTTTGAGGCCCTTTAAGTTTGGAAATATCTTTATTTTATTATCTCACTGGATAGTTTGGCCAGCTATAACATTCTCAGTCAAAAATCAGTTTGGAACACATTGCTCAGTTTTCTTCTAGCTTTTAGATATGTGTGGAAAAGTCTTTCTGATTCTTCATTCTTTGTGTGAAAACATTTTTTTCTCTTTCTGAAGGAATTTATTCTCTTTGTTCTCAGTGCTCTAAAATTTTGTGATGATGCATTTTTGCTGTGGGTTTATTTCCATTCACTGTGCTGGACCCACTCCAGCCTGAAAATTTCATCCTTCAATTCTGCAATGTTTTTCTTGAATTATTTCTGTAATGACACCTAACCTTCTGCTTTATATCTTCTCTTTTATATGAGTCCCATTTTTTCAGATATTATATCTTTTAGAATGATTCATTTATTTTCCTCTTCTATTTTCCATCTCTTTTCTTTATATTTCTTTCTGGATGATTTTCTCAGATTACCTTGAAACACTCATTCAATATTTTTGTTTATGCTTTCATTTAAAGTTTTTTTTCCTGTGTGTTTTATGTTCTCATTTCTTATATACTGTTCTTGTTCCACTGAGCAAATTCTTCTTTGATCCCTTGGAGAATATTAATGATAGTTTTCTAAAAGTTTCATGTCCTTCTTTAGGCCGTATTTCTTGTTTTATTTATTTATTTATTTATTTATTTATTTATTTAGGTCTCTGTATTTCATATTAAGTGCTTTCTCCAAATGTCTTGTATTTAAGTGTGGGACACTAAGAAGCTCTGTGTATGTGGAGGGATGTTCAGTGGGCTTCAGTATAGAGTTATCTGGTTGGGCCATTTCATACCCCAATGTTAGTATTTACAGGTTTCTGTAGATCAGGTTCCCCAGAAAAGTCCCCTCCTGCATCTTGCCTGGAGGGTGTAGGTCTAGACCCTTGTATCCTGGAAGCTGTATGAGGAGAAAATCTGAATAACATGCAATACGTACTTTTATTCAGTAACTTCTTCTCAGTATGGTACCCACTTTTCAACTCTGTCCAATGTTCTTCAACCTTGAGATGTGCTGTTTTACCCTCTCAAAAGAAAAAAGCCTCTAATATTCTTTACAGGAGGTGATAGTAGCAGTTACTTAGCTGCATGGTGAAAGGTAAGGAGTCTCTAATTTGTAGATATACTTTCAACCAGTCCTCTTATTCAGACCCCCTTTATAGGGTTACCTAATGGTGCCTAAGCCTGGGGATTTTGCAGCTTTCTCTATTGCTGGCTTATAATTCAGCTTTACTGAGTCTGTTAATTCAGTTTCCATCTGCTTTCCATATTCCACAAAACTGGTTTTGTTTTCTTTTGTATTCTTTATCCTCCTGGGTTTTCTTCTTTATTTTTTAGTCCCTAAACTATTGTTCCAATGGAGTTTTGAGACAGAGGTAGAGGGAAATGCATGTGTAAAATTACTAATCTTTACTAGAAGTCCATGCTTGCTTTTCAAAGCAATTTTTTCTCAGGTGTACTGAATTTCTTACCATCTTATTTTAATCATCTCTGTCCACTGTATCATAGCCTTAAAGTATGACTCAAAATGGTATATGAAAGAGCTACTAGGAGTCACGTGCTCTTCTGAGTGTTATGGATACACAAAGACAAGAATAAAATTTCCCTTGAGGAATTTTGGTGACAATAATAAGAAAGTCATAAAGTTACTTTGAAGCAGACATTCTACTGAACTTAAATGTATCTTCCTGCTTCTTGTCAGTTTTCCTATCTCCCTTTTGGTTAATCTAAAATTGCCAAAATGTTTATAACTTTTCTGTGTCTTCCAGTGTCAACAACATGAAGAGAAGCCCCTTTGCTTTTATATTCTATATATTCTTATATTTTACCTCTGATATTTATCAGCCTCTCTGCCATGTTTTGTGTGTCTTTACTTCATCCCTACCATGCACTACACTTAATGCACCTTCTTGCTGCTTTTTTTCACATGACACACACCTACCGTGTATACAACATACATACATCATTTAAGAAAAGTCTGTTCTTTTCATCTTTACATCTGTAATCCCTTTGTTGCAGAGATTTTGAAAAGAGATAGTCCTTACTTGATGGAAATACTTGCTTTAGTAGAGAGATGGATGGGTAACCAAAAATTTCAAGATAGCCCAGCATGTGCCCTCATAAATGCAGTTAGAAATTAATTATTTATTCTTCCAATGAAGGAAAATTTTGTGGAGATGATGGCAACTGAGCTGTTTTGAAGGATGATTAGGAGTTGACCAGGGGCTTTCTATAATACATAATCTAGTTGTCAGTTACTTCCTCACTGCGTCATAAGCATATTAATGCAGGGCCAGTACTGAGAGCACTGCCTGGCACATATTAGAATCTCAGTGAATGCTGAATGATGCAAAGACATAGAAGGAGCATAAATTTGAGTTATATCTATATTGCTCTCAGAAATTCCCCTGAATTAAATAGGTAAGTCAGTACAACCGATAACTGGACTTTCCTACACTTTCAATTAACTAGCTGGTAGCTATTTACTGCTTTATTCTTTTCTAAAGAAGCAGCATGTATTTTAAAAAACCATATTTACTTTCCAAAATTACCTGGCATGTGTTCACTAACTTGATTGGAAGATACTGTATTTGATAGAAACTTGTAAGGTATTCAACAATTTCTCCTCTTCCAAAATAATTCAATTATAGTTGGCACACAGAACAATTTAGTGCTTTAACACAAGACTCAGAGCTGACCTTAGTGAGAAGGCTTAAAAACAACTCTAGAAGTCCCCATTCTCTGGGTTTGTTTTGCGTGACTCAAGGAAGAGCCTGAGTTGGAAACCTCAACTAACGTGAGACATGCAGGCAGAAAAAGCCTGCTGAAGTTACTCATTTAGAAAGGGAATTGTTGATCTGGAATGAAGCTCATTTATATCCATATTTGTACCCCATATTTTATGAAGACAAAGAGGGATCAATTGATTACTGAATTTACAGGTGGGACTCAGAATTGATGTATGCTGTTATCTTATTAATTTAAATATAAATGTCTAGAACAAGTGATCATTATCAGTCAATGGGGTTCTGGTGCCAACTTCCAGTTCTTTCTAGGAATTTCTGAAGTATTAAGTATGCATACAAAAAATTCAGGCTTTGTCAGGATTTCTCTGTTTCGTACCATCAGACCCTGATGAGCCTTTTTTTTTTTATTTATGCCTATTTTATTTTATTTTATTTATTTTTTAAATTATGTTATGTTAATCACCATACATTACATCATTAGTTTGTGATGTAGTGTTCCATGGTTCATTGTTTGCGTATAACACCCAGTGCTCCATGCAGAATGTGCCCTCTTTAATACCCATCACCAGGCTAACCCATCCTCCCACCCCCTCCCCTCTAGAATCCTCAGTTTGTTTTTCAGAGTCCATCATCTCTCATGGTTCGTCTCCCCCTCCAATTTACCCCCCTTCATTCTTCCCCTCCTGCTATCATCTTCTTCTTCTTTTTTTTTTTTAACATATAATGTATTATTTGTTTTGGAGGTACAGATCTGTGATTCAGCAGTCTTGCACAATTCACAGAGCTCACCACAGCATACACCCTCCCCAAAGTCTACCACCCAGCCACCCCAACCCTCCCACCCCCCACCACTCCAGCAACCCTCAGTTTGTTTCCTGAGATTAAGAATTCCTCCTATCAGTGAGGTCATATGATACATGTCTTTCTCTGATTGACTTATTTCGCTCAGCATAACACTCTCCAGTTCTATCCATGTGGTTGCAAATGGCAAGATCTCATTCCTTTTGATGGCTGCATAATATTCCATTGTATATATAGACCACCTCTTCTTTATCCATTCATCTGTCGATGGACATCTTGGCTCTTTCCACAGTTTGGCTATTGTGGACATTGCTGCTATAAACATTGGGGTGCACGTACCCCTTCAGATCCCTTGTATCTTTGGGGTAAATACCCAGTAGTGCAATTGCTGGATCATATGGCAGCTCTATTTTCAACTTTTTGAAGAACCTCCTAAATGTGAGACAGGAGTCCATCAAAATCATAAAGAGCCTCTTTTAAAAAGGTCAAAAGAGTGAATAGGGCTCATAGGTACCCCCTGTGGATGAGACATGCAGTTTCAACTTCATCTCACTGTTCCCCCATTGCTGCTCAGTCCCCAAAAGCATTTCACTTTTCGATCCCTTATCATTGTATAATTTGCCTTTTACGATCTGGCAAGATAGCCAATAATGGCTCAAATTTTAAAAATAAATGTGTTTAACGTCAAATCGAATCAACTGCTCAGCCACGTGTAGCAAGGCCTAGCACGTGCTGCACAGCAGAGCAACATGGGCTGTGGGTTTGCAGCCCAGCTTCACACATTCCTGCTGAGGTTTAGGACGTAGGAGCTCTGAGCTCAACTTCATCATCGAAGTTAGAAATATTAGCAGTGCGCACTTAACTTGTTGGTTCTGGGAACAGAATGAGATGATCCACGGAAGGGCCTACCACACCAGTGGTAAATATTAGTTTCTTTTCCCTCTTCTTCCTCTTCTTACTGTTGTTGTCATCGTTATTAGCGTTATTATTGTATTGTTTTGTAGATGTCTTGTCCTAAGTACAGGGGTTAAAAAAAAAAAAAAAACGAACAAGACAAGATTATCGACCTTGGAGAACTCACACCCCAGTAGTGAAGAAGTACAAACAGTGTAACCAGCACAACAAGAAGTAACCTGCATTTGTAGGACACAGAAGAGCAGACTTCTAGGAAAAGAGGGAGGGAACGGGGCGGGGAGAGAGCTTCGAAGGAGCCCCCACCTAGATAATATCCCAGAGCTGGCATTCTTGCTTTGGCAAAATGAGTAGGGCATCTGTGCTGGTGTCGATAACCATGCTTTAGAGATGTGCTTAATCTAGTCTCTCTGTGAGCTCACACTTGTATTTGCACTTCTTTAGTAATCCTTTATCTCAACATTTAAAAAGGAATACGTGACATTAATAATGTTTAGGAAAAGGTATGGAAGTAAAAAGAGGAGAAAAACAAAATCATGTTTCCAATTCTTATACTCTCCGTGTATTTCTTTTCAGTTCTTTTCCCCATGCGTGGTGTTCTCCAGTGTGGTTGGGTCCATACTTTAAGGCAGATCTGCTTCATTGGCCACCACTGCAGTTCAGGAGTGGTGATCAGACACTGACTTCTCCCCTCGTGCAGTGTCTGAGTTATCAGTGACTGGGAGGAGATGCTTTGGTGAAATATTAACAGTGCTCCACTCCTGCTTTTTGACCAAGATACACTCAGCCAAATCGAGAATGCATATGGCGCAGCGATGGACAGTGAGTTGAGATGAATGGGCCCCCGAGTGCTACGAAGTGCCTTTGCCTTAGTGTCAGGGGTTTGCTTTCAGATGGAGGGGCCCTTGTGCTACTGCGCCTTCTGCCTCTGTTGGTCTTGGAGCTCAGGCCTAGAGTGATTTAAGAGAGGGAGAGAGAAAGAAAAGGACGAGTATTTTGGTAGTGATGTGACCAACCTGAAAATATAGACTGATTCCTCCCTCTATAATTTCAAAACAATTTGGGAAAGAACTTGTGTTTTTTTTTAAATTTTTTATTGTTATGTTAATCACCATAAGAACTTGTTTTTATCCAAAATATTAATTACCTCAAAGACACAAGGACAATGGAAGAGATTACTTACTGAGCAGTTTCTGCAGCCCGTTTCTGTGCTGGTCCATCCACACTTTGCCTCCTGGAATCCTCACAGCACCCTGAAAGGCAGAGCCCTGGGTCACAGATGGGGAAAGGGGGGCATCAGAAGTTCAGTTCCTTGACAAGGTCATGTAATTAAAAAGTGGCAGGACTGTGATTCATCCCTTCCCCCCACCCTGCCCAGAGAAGATCAAATTTCCCTAATAAACACTCTTATAGCTGTGCATAGTTCCACTCATCCCACTTGCAATGTTAAGTGCCATTTCATTGTCGTGAATTGAGTTTGACTAATCTCTGCCTTCCCTAATGGAAGAACCGTTTCCTGAGGTCCCAAACTCTGAACCGACTGTTGTACCCCCAGCACAGATCACAGGGGTTGACAAAAAGTTAAAGATCAATAAGTATTTGTTCAGTATATGGATGGATGGATGGATGGATGGATGAATGAATGAATGAATGAATGAATGAGTGAGTGAATGAATGCATGCCAGGTCTCTCTCTAATTTCTGAATTAGATCTGAGTGGTTTCCAAATTCTGCTAGACCACACTTCTTTAGTTCCTTGGAACCTGTGTTTAAGCTGACCAGGGGCACAATGTTGCTCCAATGCAAAGGAATATCAAAGCTCAAACAATTTACCTTTCTTCCTCACTTCAGCTAAGAAACTGGAACATTTCCCCCATTGAAGTTATAGGAAATAGAATTTATGACAAAAATGGAGGATTTAAAACCGTAAAATCTGGGTAAGAGTGAAGGCAACCCTTGAATATTTTTCCCTAAATGTTAAAATGTGATTATGAAAGGAACTTCCAAATTTATCATTTACATTTTTAATAGTCTTTATCTTCTGGTATAGAGCAGAGGGAGAGGAACTAAAGATGGAACCTGGATAGAAGATATCAAGCCCCAGCCTAGGAGAGCTGAAGATTTGTGGGAAGAGTTATTCAGAAATGTCTTACTTTGACAAAAGCAGTGCCTTGTGCAGGGAGCACTTCTAAATGAACCTTATATTCCCAGTAGAAGGCAAAGGAGCCTTTAGCCTCCGTGTTCTTGGTGAAAGCCACCAGCAGACAGCAAACGATGCTCTGGTGTGAGGTGCAGTTGCAGACGTGAAGGTACCAGTTTTCCACCTCATTGTGGTTTTAAGTGCTACGATTCCTCCTCGCAAAACAGGCAGAGCACCAGAGAAATGCCCAGAAAGGAAATGACCCCAGGGCTCAGCTGGCTACACGTGGGGGCTCTCAGAGCCTTCCAGAGCCTTCCGTCCCAGAGATTTCCCTCCCCCATTTCTCGTTCTCTCCCTCTGCACCAAAACTGTCAACATGTAGTGAGATGGTCTAGTTTACATTGCCCTTGGCGCAGTCCCTGTCTTTTATTGGTGTTATTTGCTGTGAACTTCCCTTTAATTGCTATCGAACCCGGGCTTTCGGCAGATTCTGCGCTAAGTACTTTGTCTGGATGATTATTGACCTCCGTGGTCATCCAGTGAGGTAGTCCTACTGTATTATCTCCATTTTATACAAGAGGAAACTGAGGTTTACAGAAGTGATTTCACATGAGTTAGAAACTAAAGTCATCCCCAGCGAGTGTGGCACAGGGCCCCACATTTTAAAACCGTGTACTGTGTTCTGTCTCAGGGACTACTTCTCACCCGGACAATTGCAACATCCTTCTGGCTGGCCTTCTTGACTCCAGTCCAGTTCCAAATATTCCATCCTCCGTTGTAGCAACCTCCGGATGAGCTTTTATAGAACTTGACTTAGTGCTCTTGAAATAGATGCGAACATAAAAGTAGTTATAAACTCCTTACATTTGTAGCTTGTTTAAAACTACCAAACTTAAACTATGGAAATGATACAGTTCAAACCAACAACTTAGATGTAAGGAGATAGAAGGAATGTGTTGAAAATGAATAATTAAGTTGACTTTTCCCAGCAAATTTCACTCACTGTTCAGTTGATTATTTTGATGTTGATCTTGACAAACCAGAGTGATTGATTCCATCTCAAATCTGACCACCCTCCTCCTTACCTGGACTCTGACTGCCACCTCAGCCCCATGCCCTAGCTCCTGCCCACTTCTTTGCACTGGGTACTCTGATCACAACCCATGTGGGGAGTTCCCACAGCATGCCTTTGGGTAAACACTGTTTCTTATGCCTTTAGTGCTCACCCATCATGTGCACATGATGAGCTGCTGAAAAACCCTGCTCAAGTGTCACCTCCTCTGGAAAGCCCTCGCTGGTACTCTTAGAAACTCTCATCCCTTAGACTAATTGCATACCTTGTACACATTTCTAGAATTGTACTCATCTTATATTGTGATTGGTTTGGGGCACCTGTCCTTCCAACAAACTGTGAACTTCTAAAGGGCAGAACAATGTGAGAAGCATGATCATTTTTAGCCCACTCTTACAGAATCAGACAGGTAAAGCACTTTGCCCAAAGGCACACGGCTGGGTCTCCAGGTGTGGTAAAGGGGCCAGCAGAATGATTACTATCTAAAGACCCAACCTAACTCTTTGCTCTTCTGAAGCTGGGGTTTCAGATGGTGGCTTATTTCTTTCACCAACTGTTTCCTTTGGTGACTCAGCGCTTGAAGGGAGAGTTTCAAAAGGCCCAGATCCTCGCCACATTGCTGAATACTCTCTCCCTAGGCCTCAGTTTTCTCATCTGTCAGTGAGGGTGTTGGGCCAGATAGCGTCAGCCTCCTTTGATTCAGTCCAGGGTGTACGTGTGGCTCACAATGCCTGAGTGACCTTGTCACGTCAACAAGCCAAGCTTTGCCAAAAGGGCAGAGACAGGCTCTCAAAAAGGCAGAGAGAAGAATGGCTCCTTCACGTGGCCATTTGCGTGGGGCCAGTGTTATTGCCAGAGGAAATTGACTCAAGGAGGTAGCACCTCGGTATCAGAGAAAGCCAGGCTCTTGGTGGGCAGCCCCCGCAATCCCAGCTCCCCTTGCCAAGGGTGCCACAGGCTGAGCAGCTGGCCTTCCTGACACACAGCGGGGATGGTGCCAGGCCCGGACAGGCCACCGTGGGTAAGTGCGGACCAGAGTCAGGCCCTGGGCATTCCGAGAGCCCAGATGGGCGTGGGCCTCCACCATGACAGCCAGTGACCCAGGCACCCAGCTCTGCCACTGCTTCAGTTACCCTGCCGGAGAAGGGCAATATCCCCCCCAAGGAACACTCTGCTATACCTCCAGTGTCTGGTTCTCGGTCCTGTGCAGACCTTACCTGGACCCTGCTTCTTGCGCCCCTGATACTCTGTTGCTGAGCCAGGGGACACCCAATACGCACTCCATTCTGCCTTCCTTTTCTCAGATTCAGGGAGCATTGGACAGAAGGCGTGGAAGCATCTTTAGCCCCTCATCAGGTGCTATGTCAAGTTTTCCCAAGTCTTCCTGTGACCTTTGCTGGGCCAGCTTCACTGTAAACTTCAAACTTTAGCCCAAGGGTCACCTCCTCCAGGAAGTCTTCCCCAACGTCCCATGGTCTAGGTTGGGCACCAAGCCTGGTGCTTCCTTCTGCCTTGACATTATCACTGTTTTATCTCCTGGGTTCTGAGAACCTCGAGAAAAGAAATTATTTTTTCCCCCTTTCACTCACCCATGCAACAATTAAGCAAATATTCTGTATGCTTATTCTCCCGAGAGATGCAAACTATTGAAGAAAACAACCCCAGAAATCATCCCAAGTGTTACAGTATGTATAGTCCAGTACCAGAAATGCACCATCTGATACATGAGAAACTAGAACTTAACAGGTGCTAGGAACGACAACTACAGGACTGCTCAGCACACCGAATGGCAGGAGAATGCGATGCAGTCAGGGAGGGCAGAGGAAGCCACCTAGAGGGGTGCTGGCATTGCTGAGGAGGAGCTGCAGGTACAGGAAAGGGGTCGAAGAGGATCACCCAGGTCGCACTGTTACTTGTACCCCTGGGAGTTATGCAATAAACGTTTATAAATATTGAGGCTGCACTTTCTGCAAAGTTGGCTCAGAGGCCACTGTCTAGGTCTGTAACTGTTTCAGCAAGTATTTTTATGTCTCTGTCATTCGGGGAAGTGTCCTTGTCTTGCCCATACTCCTTCCCCTCAAGATCCACAGGCTTTGATCAAACCCTGGCCTAGAGCCTGTGGCCAGACCATCTGCTGCAGACTTTCAAATGTCCTCTCCCTGCGGGGTCTCCAAAAATCACCCCGCCTTGCTCTCTGTCCCCAGCGAACCCATGTGGACCTCTGCTTCTTCCAGTCTTTCGTGCCTCTGCAGACAGTTTGCCTGAGCCGGTGAACCTACTCTGTCGCCACCAGCTCAGCTATTGTGATGTTAAGCTTGCCTCTGGGGCTCAGCTGAGCTGGCTTTCCTATTTCTCTCAATGCCTCCCCATCTCCAGGGAACGGGATTAGTTCTGGAACCCTGACATCCTTGATCCATGCAGCAGACCAGCCATGCCCAGCACACTCCTGAGACGCTACCCAAACTTTCTTAATATTGGGTTCATCACAGCCAAAAACACATTTGGTTAATCAACTTTTTTTTTTTTTCTAAGCTGGAGCCACTCTGATCAAGATTGAAAATGTGCCCCCATTGTAAGTGGCTACTGTTTCCAATTACATATGCTTCTCCCAGCCACCATGCAATCTGTTCACTTCATGCTGGTTTGCAAGAGCTGTTCACACCAAACCATTGACAGCCACTATCTAAACTGAAACCATCTGCTGAGCCATTTGCCATGCACGGCTGGGTCTTGCAGGCTTACCCAGTTGAGGCCCTGTGGAGCAGTCCATAAAGCAAGCATGAATTAATGCAGCCTGTTTTTATTAAATGTCTTGCCACTGATGGGAAGATGGACAAGCCCGTCTGGCAAGGATAATGGCCAATCTTTAGAGAATCTGAAGTCTTGGATACACTCCAATAGCACCCTGCATCTCAAGACCATCGAGTGTTTCAGGAGTGTGGTCGTGCTTAGGAATACTTTGTCTATAAAAGCTTTTTAAAGATTTTATGGTTTCTCCTCTTTCTTGTGACAGAGTTTATTGGTGAGCTCTTTAGCCAAAGCTTATATTCCTTCTGTTCCCCTTGATAGTGCTTAGATGGAAACTCAGAGAGACGCAAGTAACAGTGACTAGGAGCTTTAGTGGCACGCTGATACCCTCAATGGCTGTTACCAACTCGGGAAGATTGGGGCCGGTCGGTTTTCTCTTATTCATCTGGAAGTCCTGCGCAAGAGTCTGCTTATTCGGTGGCCCGGAATAATCTCCATGTGCTTTGCCCAAAAACCTTGGCCAATGAAGTGAGGCTCCAAGGGAGAGGTTATATTGACCCACTCATGCCAACCACACCTTTGTGGCCGGAAGTTTTCTAGCGTTGGAGGGGAACATCCGCAGTCAAACCCAAGGGCGCTGCCAATAATTTAGAAAATTCCACAAACTCCACCTATTCTGATTCCAGAGTCGTTAGGTGACTTTCTGGTATTTTGACTACCCAGGTCGGAGAATGATCTGTTAAGAGATTGGGCTCCTGAACGAATATAAGCCATCCATCCCACTTGATAATACATTTCACACTGTTGAGTAGTACAGTGGCATCACGTAGTGGCATTCGAGGTTTCTGTTATGCAAATTTTTAATGAAAGAAGTGAATTCAAGAAGAACTGTTCAAGCCTCTGGGGCTTGAAGTAGTATTAAGCCCCTTCCCCTCTGCAGGGATATTCAGAATTTCTAACATCCGTCAATCTCTCCCAGTGGACTCTGGCTGAAAGCAAGAAGGTCTCCCATGATGGCGGGTTCAGGCTGAGTATTGGCACTGCCTCTAGTATATTCTACATTTTATTGATTCAAAATTGGATGAGTGCAAGTCTGTAAACGGGGGTCACATCCCTTACCTTCCTCAATTTGCTCTTTAAGATCTCATACTGTGATTTTGCAGATATTATTACCAGCATTGCTGGTATGAGAATTGCTTTTGTATTCACGGTAAGACTACGATCATCTATTGAGCCTCTCCTCAGAGCCAGCAGCCCCTCAGGACTCCAGGAATCTAAAGGTGAGAGATAATGCGGTCCTTTCCCAGAAAGCTCACACACCAAGGGTGAGAAGCTGTTCTTTCTGTTTTTCAGTGTTCCTCACCTGAAGTCCTAAATAAGGTGTTTCTTGGGTGCCTGGGTGGCTCAGATGGTTAAGCGTCTGCCTTCGGCTCAGGTCATGATCCCAGGGTCCTGGGATCGAGTCCCGCATCGGACTCCTTGCTCAGCAGGGAGTCTGCTTCTCCCTCTCCCTCTGCCTCTCCGCCTGCTTGTTCTCTCTCTGTCTCTCTTGCAAATGAATAAATAAAATCTTTAAAAAATAAAAAAATAATAAAATAAAATAAAATAAGGTGTTTCTTTAAAAATGCAGTCCTAGGAGAAAAAGGAAAAGAAAAATCCAAAAAAGCAGAGCTACAACAATCCCCAAAACAAACTTTTATATTCTTTAAGCAACTTCTATGCTTTTTGCTGGTCAGATTAAAAGTCTATAGAATTTTCTATTTCTGGATTCCCCTCTCACTGCTGGGGAGACCCAGAGCCCCATGTGATGCTTCGCCGTGTCCAAGTGAATTATGTTATCCCTTAAAGTTCCCGAACTTTCCTTTTCCCTCATGTCTTTGGTTCAGCTTTACTGTTTACTTTTTAGTCAATTTCCATATGTCTGGCCCTTTTTGTAAACGGACTCAAATCCTTATTGTCTAGAGCCTAAAATGATATAAATATAGAAATGAAATTTTTAAGACTTAATTTTTTTAGAGCAGTTTTATGTTCACAGCAAAATGGAGAGAAAGGTGCAGAGATTTCCCGTATACCCCCTGCCCCTACACAGGCTAG
Organism: Zalophus californianus; assembly: GCF_009762305.2. Classification (NCBI taxonomy): domain Eukaryota; kingdom Metazoa; phylum Chordata; class Mammalia; order Carnivora; family Otariidae; genus Zalophus; species Zalophus californianus. Next base: position 24,872,348 of record NC_045607.1, read on the forward strand.
CCTCCCCCGTCATCAGCATCCTCTGCCAGAGTGTTACATTTGTCACGGTCGATGAACCTACGCTGATATTATAATCACCCAAAGTCTATCGTTTACATTAGGGCTCACCCTCGGTGTTATACATTCTGTGAGTTTAGACAAATGTATAATGACATATATCCACCATTAAGGTATCATGCAGAGTGTTTTCACTGCCCTAAAAATCCTCTGTACTCCACCTAGTCATGTCTCCACCCTTACCCCCCAGTCCCAGCATTTTTTAAGTAAAAATATATGGCTTATCGTCATGGCTTTTGTTTGGCCCCAGAAAAAGAAATTCTCTCTTTGAGAAATGGATCCCTTCTTGTTCATTTACATCTTCTTCTCTGACCTCCTCCTCCTTCCCTTTCCACATTGTTTTATGAGCTTATGAGTTTGTTGATTGGAGAATGTTAATTTGTTTGAAGGGTCACCTGGCCCATTTTTAAGACAAAAAAAATTTAGGGCTTATGGTTTATTGGGCCTACCATACAAAGAGACATTGGAGAAAGAAATCCTGGAACAATGAATCGTGGATCACTACATCAAAAACTAATGATGTATTGTATGGTGACTAACATAATAAAATAAAATTAAAAAAAATAAAAAATAGAGTGGATTTGAGAGCTCCATGCCGACCCTCCATATAACTAGAGGCACCATTTCATGGATACAGATCTGTCCCTGACATCACGGACAGGTTGGCCTCAACGGCTTTGATGTTCCAACAGTTTACTAATGTCTCTGTCAGTTCAGGGAGCTCTTTGAGCTAAACGCTGATTGACTAAATGAGGAATGCATTTTGCAGGTTTGCATGTGTTCACCACACATTTACCACTGTGGACCTCCCTGGGTGATAGGGTTACCGAGATGAAGAAGAGTTAGTCCCTGCCCTTTGGAGTTCCCAGACTCGTGGCTGAGACACCCCAGTAAACAAATCATTACAATAGAGTGTGGGATGTGCTATAATAGAAGCAGATGCGGGGAGCTTCAGGAGCCCTGGGGAGGGAGGGCTTCATTATGTCGGGGAAGAGAGGTTTGAGACAGGCTTCCCAGAGGATGTGGCATTTAATTTAGACCTTGAAATCTGAATAGAAATGTGTTAAGTAGGTGTTGAGGAAAAGGATACTCGGATGGAGGGAACAGCTAGGCTTAAAGAGTCTAGCTTATCTGTGGGGGAAATCAGATCAGAATTGGGGTAGGAAATGGGCCAGGTTATATTGGTTAGGCCTAGATCATTGAAGCCTTTTGATGCCAGGCTAAGGAGCTTGAACACCATCCTGCAGATTTACAAAGTCTACTGTGGCAGCCACTAGACACGTGTGTCTCTTTAAATATGAATTAGTGAAAATTGAAACTAAATATTCAGTTCCTCAATTGTACTAATGATATTTCTTTTTTTTTTTTTTAATGTGAGTATAGTTGACACACAATGTTATATCAGTTTCAGGTGTACAAGGTAGTGATTTGACAAGTTTATACGTTAATGCTATGATCACCACAGTGGAGCTGCCATCCGTCCCATCACATCACTAGTACAGTGTCCTTGACTCTATTCCTTACGCTGGGCCTTTTATTCCCATGACTTATTCACTCCCTAACTGGAAGCCTGTATCTTCCGCTCCCCTTCACCCATTTTGTCCAACACCTCATTCCCCTCCCCTCTGGCCATCAGTTTGTTCTCTGTATCTGTAGGTCTGATTCTGCTTTTTGTTTGTTTCTTCTTTCTTTCTTTCCTATTTTTTTCTTATTCCACCTATGAGCGAAATCATATGGTAGTTGTCTTTCTCAGTTTAACTTACTTCACTTAGCATAATACCCTCTAGGACGATCCATGTTCTCTCAAATGGCATGATCTCATCCTTTTTACGACTGTGTAGTATTCCATCCTACCAACTATATTTCCATGTTTAATAGGCTCATGTGGCTGGTGGCTGCCATATTGGGCAGCACAGATACAAAGTATTTCCATGATCACAAATTCTATGGATAGTGCTATTGTATACAATGTAGAGCGAGTGATGGATTTCAAGGGGATGGTCATGAGTAGATTTGTGTGTAGTGTATAGAATAGATTTGAGGTGGGTAATGCAGAGGCAGGGAATATTGTGAGGAGGTTATTATGATATTTTAGAAAGAGATGATGAGAATCAGAATTGGAGCATGGACTGTCACCATGCAGGAGGGAACCAAATCATACTTGTAGTTTATGGAGTATCAGAAGACCAAATATCATGGTCATCAATGCAGTTTGTCAGTTGGGATCTGATGGGAGTTGGGGGAGAGATCAATCTCACCTCCAGTTATGAGTACCATTTGGCTTTAAGCCTCAATCCTCAAGCTTCTTTCCTGGCTCTGAGGGTGTGGGCAAACCCCCAAGTGCATGTGAGCTCTCTGCAGTCTCCCTGCCCCTGCTTGCCTCTGTTTTGTTGTGCCATTAGGTCTTAATCAGATGTATCTCATTTGGCCCCTTCTCCATGCATGGCGACCCAAGTATGGAACAGGAGGATTATATGGCCAGCCCACACATCTGTTTTGCTCCCAATGTCTGGGTTCTATGGTTATAACACGGTTATGGATACCGCAAAAAGTCAGTGGCAGATTGGACGATAAGATGTGGTTCCTCGTCTCCTCCCTGCCTGATAGGATCTCTGCTAACCAAAAACAAATTACTTCCATTCACCGTTGACAGGAGGAAGAGCTGTACTCTGCAGGGGGAGTTGCTGAGTACACTGTGGTGAGGAATGTTGACTATTTCTTAAGAATGTAAAGATGCTCTCAAAGATAGTCATAGGGCTGTGGAAGTTTACTCACAGCCCAGAATTCAGGGCTTCAATATGGACTCTTCCCAGCCTTGTCACCCTGGCTTAGCTTCTTCCATCATAAACGGTTCTTGCTGTCACCATCTCTGTCGATCCTTTCCCTTTCTGATGAGAAGTGCTGAAGAGCAATTAGGGAAAATGCAATTCATAGAGAAAGAAAGAAGTTCTCAGACAGTGAAAGGCTCATTTTCTGATCCTCTGCATTCTTCAAGGCCTACCTCTAGCACTAAGTGCTAGCTACCTAATCCCGCTCAAATGGATTCTTCACACAAACCCATTTGGCACCCACCAACGATAGTTGGATGATTATGCTCCTGCTTGCCTCCCTCCATAATGAGCATTTCTGACCAGGACTCGGCCTCAGTCCAGGTTTGCACCTAAAGGACTGCCCAGAATTCCATTCTGTAAAGGTTCATAAATTATATGAATTATGATTCATAGTCTCCAGTGTATCTGGGGTAAAGCAGATCTTAAAAGATCTAGGAGAGACTTCAAATAAGAATCTAAGGAAGAAAATGTCCATTTATTTTAGGTATTTTGGTGTTTTTTTTTTTTTTCATTTCTTTATGTGTGCGTTCACTCACGCCTTTATTGTATGACTGCGCAAACATTTACTGAGTCCCTACTGATGGCCGAGCAATGTTGAAGACATAGAGAGATTAGCAAAATTAAGAGTTTAGAAACTGGTGCGGCAGTCAAGATTTTCAGTAAATAATGACGGTCCATCGTGGGAACTGCTCTGCTGGAAGGCTGCGCCAAGTGCAGGTCAAGGACATCAGGGAGAACATTTGCTCTGTTACCTGAGGAGCACAGACTCTGGAGGTCAGACCCAGGCTCCATAATTACTAGCTGGTGGGCCCTGGGTAATTTGTCTCTCTGAGCCTCAATGTCCTCATCCCTAAAAATGACAGAGGTTTTTTTTTTTTTTTTTTTTTTTTTTGAGGGGGGGCAGTGTGGCATGTGCTAATATTTACAAAAGTATTGGTGCAATGTCTGGAATGGAGTAAGTGTTCAATGGATGGTGTTTTTCAGGCTTTAATATCTGTCGGCCTGAATGATCAGGGCCACCTCCGACTCGTCTTGGTCAGAGGTGAATGTGACTGACTGTGTTGAAGGAACTCAGCCACAGCAGGTGCACAAATGTCTCTGATAACATATTTTAGATGATGCAGCCTTCGACCAGAGGCCTTTCTAAAGCACAGTCTCCTAGATTTGGCTTCCAGAAGATCAAACAAGACGAGTCTGTCTTTCCCTTTCCTGTAAGACAAAAATACATGAGTCGTCAGAGAACTGTAACTGTTTGGGGCTGGAACTGGTGAGTCATTTTTCACAAGCTTTCATTATAAACGTGTTCACTGAGACACACAATTCTAAAGGGGCCATAGAAATGTATGGAAAATAGTATGTTGATACTCTCCACGGGAAGCACATGTCTCCCCAGCTCATGGTTATGATTACTGGTGTCATCATTAAGCCAATAGGGAGCTAGTAGTATCCTGACTGAAGAAGGTAGTTACTGATGTTTGGAGTGTTGGTCAAAAGAGGGAAGAGATGCTGCTGCACAATGAGCCTGTATTTTTGGAAAGACAGACGATAAAGTGCAGAGATACTAACCAGTTAAGCGATACCGTTATCTTTTCTGCTGTGGAGTGAAGAAAGGACTGGTTGGTTTATATGCTTACTGACTGCTCCCTTCACTCAGAAGGAAAACCCAGGAGAGGCCAATCAAGTGTTGATACATGTCTCAAAGAGGCAGGACTGGCCCACTGGTGGCAGGGTTCAGGGAAAACTACTCACTGGCCTTCTGCCTACAGCTCTTCTTGCTCCTTTTTGATCGAGAATGAAGATCCAGAACAATCAGTAATTGTCTCTGTTAACAAAGTCTGACTTCTAAATCATTGACCTAGAGCAATCAACCTTTCTCAAACACACTTAGGAATTGCTAGCCCTTCAAGTAGCTGCTCACAGGGAAGGAGGGGGTGCCTGGGTGGCTCAGTTGTTTGAGCATCAGCCTCTTGATTTCGGCTCAGGTCATGATCTCAGGGTGCTGGGATTGAGTCCCATGTCAGGCTCTATGCTCAGTGGGGAGTCTCCTGGAGCTTCTCTCCCTCCCCCCTGCCTCTCCCTCTACTAGTGCACTCTTGCTCTCGCTCTCTCTCTCAAACAAATAAATAAATCTAAAGTGAAGGGGAAGTGAAACAATATTTAATGAACCCTTGTCTTCAAAATATCAAAAGTTTTTAAAAAAATGATATGTTGGGGAAAGCAGTGGTAGGTACTCTGATTAGCCCACATTCTCTTGACTTGAAGTCACAAAATGTAACTCAAAAGAGTTTAAGTGAAAGGAGGTTTTGGCTTATATAATGGTAAAGACGAGATGGCTTAGGAATGACTTGAAAGTATGGAATGGATTTTATTTTTCTACTTATCCCTAGTGTCTTCCGTCGTGTGTTCAACTGAACGGGGCTAATAGAGTAGGATATTCTTAAAACTCTGTGAATGAATCTGTATTTTGTAGAAGAACCAGATAAAGCCTTTATGTTTGCATCAGCTCCTGGGATGTTTTCAATCACACGTTTCTAAACAATGAGTCCACCTGATCTGACTGGTGGTTGAGTCTCAGTCTCCTTAGCCAAGGCTCCCACCCCTGTGCCTGAGCACTTGCATTGTCAGAAAAACCCATTCCCTTCCAAGGTAGCTAAATTTATTTCCTGACATATTTGTTAGAGCCCCTTTATTCCTTCAGCCCAATCAGTCCCTTTTCTTCGATGCGTTTTTCTTCAATCGTACTCTCATGCATCATTCAGATCATTCAGACGAGGCCTGTCAATACTCAGTTCATGCTGATTCAGTTTGATTTGATTCAACCAAAATTTGCTGAGCACCTCTCGAGTGTGTGGAACTCAGCCGGCTTCTGGGGACACAGAAATGAGTATAATAGAGTCAAGGCCCTCAAGATTTTGTGCCATAGATCGTGGCAAGGATGTAATTTTTTAAGAATCATATGTGCTCTGGAATAAGACAGAAATGCATATGAAGCATCAAGAAGGAAGTGGTCAGGTGTTCTAGGTACTGGAAACACAGGAATAAATAAAACATTATCACTGTCCTCAGGGAGCTCCAGGACTAGAAGGGAACATAAAATTATTATTCATCATAATAAAATTATTATTATAATAATTATAATTATATTCATAATGATAATATATTATAAAAATAACATCAAAATAAAATTTTATAATAAAATTATTGATGATTGAGGATATAACTATATTATATATTATTCATATATATTATAACTATAATATTTTTATCTCTATATAAATATATTCATGTAAAACTATATATATAAATATAAATATAAACATAAATATATATAATGTAAGGGAGGGATTTCAGTTCCATCATGGTGAAGGGGACAGGGGGCTTCACAAAGTCCCGCAAGGTCTGTCATTTCTCCTTTCAGACATTCTGCTACCCTTATCCCTGCCACCACCTCAGATTCCTCCCCATATTCTGTGCCTTGCTCCTCCTAGCTAACTCCTCCTAGCTAAGCTCTTTGCTTAGTTAGGAGAAAGGAAAAAAGAACCCTGGGATGAGCTGGTAGCCTAAGCTATGATATTACCTGTGTGCCAAATATAAATGTATGCATTTCTCCTGAGTTCTTATTTCTCCTGGAGTCAAATCCATGCAGAGGGCAGGCTCTCTCGAGGCTGGGGGGAGTGCAGCCCAGCCCCAAGCCTTTCCTAAGGGAGCAGGGATCTCTGAGGCTGCCCCCGCATGAGCCAAAGGGGTGGGTCTTCTGTGTCTGGACCATTTGGCCTGGATGTTACATTCCCCAGGAGTTGAGTATCACAGGACGGGGCAGGGTTGAGAAAGGCCATCAGGACAACGTTCTCCTGTTTTCTTTTAATTACCTCAGAGGCAAAGGATCTACAACTTTCTTCAAAACATTTTCTAGTCTCTCAGCATGAAAAGCAGGCAGCCCTCCCTAAATGGTGCACATGGCACTGGGGTAGAAGCGCTTTCTTGTCAACCTGGACTCTCCCTTGATTTACAGCGTATTTACCCTTCTCGATCCCCACCGCGATTGTAGGTAGAGCCCCCACCCGTCATTGAGATGACCAGGAATGCCAGACACTTGCCAAAACACCTGCCCCCAGGAGAACAGTTCCATCCCCAGTTGGGAACCATTGGGTAGCACCAGTTCACTTTTACCTGAGTCTCAGTGATTGATTCATTCATGTAAACCTTACAAAAACAAAGCACCTAAATCCTGTGCACCTTCAATTGCCATGTGCTATGAAAGCTACAGACAGGAGTAAGACACCATCCTGAGATCTTATTCCAAGTACAAAGAAAAGATGAGCACTACTGTTATAATGTTTGTCCATTCATTTGAAAATATGCTTACCCTGTTTACCCTGCATTGGAGCCTGTGACTCAGACACTGTCCCATGTAATACAAGACAAAATGGAATGCAAGTATCCTGTGAGCACAGAGGGAAAGGGCATCCTTCCTAGTGGGGATCTGGAAGTTTCCTGGAAGTAATGTTTCAGGTGATACTTGGAGGGCTTGGGGTAGCTAGGGATTGGTGAGACCTAGGGTGAAACACCCCAGGAGGAGAAAGCCACACACGGGAGTGAGATGACAGGGACCCACCTTGACTGGAGCGACAGGGGAGAACACGGGAGTGTGGGATGCTGACCACCTTCTACGTTCCATGCTGCCCCAGGGCCTTGGTGCCATCTTTTCCCTGTTTTCAGAATGCAATTCCTAACTCCAGCTCCTACCCCCGCCACTTAACCCTTCCCCTGATATCCCTTCACCAAATCACCCCCTACTATTCTTCCAGATTTCAGCTTGATGATCATTTTCTCAGAAAGCCAGGCTTCTCTGATGTAAATGGGTCAATTCTATACATTATTGGTTTCATTGCACCAGTATCTGCTCCTTTACATTTATTTGGGTAGCTTTTTGGGGAACACCTTTTTGATTAGGTGTAACTGCTCCAATAAATTGTAAGCTCAAGAAAGCAAGAATCGGTGCTTGGTTTCACATTTTTGCTGCTCCTGCATCCAGCATGTAGCTGTGTCAGGGGCTTAGTGGCTATCGCTTGCTAAATAGACACATGAATGAGTGGGTGGGCTTCATATGGTGTGGTACTTCATATATCATGCCATATCATTTACCTGATATCTACCTACAGTGATTGATGAATGACAAGAAATATTGAGTACACTAGCATTTTAGCTCCAACCTATCCTTAGCCTAGAAAGTTCTGGTCAAGGAAAAAAAAAGTACCAGTATTTTTTTTTAGGCTAGAAATTGAAAATGGAGGTTTTGAGGGAATTTTGTTTTTCTTCAATGTTGAGATTTATTGCATGCATGAGACCTTACACACAGACTTGGCTCCCAAAGGATGCTATCACTGACTCATCCAGGAGAGATTTAAAAATGTGGTTTCTAATCAAATCATCTGTGGAGCTATTAGGTGCTTCCCATGAATCTTGCGGTAATTAAGATTCTTCCATGAGATACTAGTTATAGTAGCTTTTCTCATAATCCTGTCAGTTCTCCTGGAAATAGAAAGTCTCTTAAGCCATCATTCAGCCACACTGATTTATTAAAATCTAATGACCTGGGGCCACAATTAGGATTCCGTACTGATGAAATGCTTTCTGGTAACACCTTATCTCTGGAGACCAGAGAATGAATTTACAGTTATTAAGACCAGGTCTTGGTTGTACATATTTCCAAACTTGAAAGCAAAATGCAGTATCAGCCAAAAAACGAGCAGCCCTTAAACTCCATACTGAGGGTCCAGCTGTCTGCCCAGTCCCTTGAAGGTCCTGGGCCAGAGGAAGAAGTGAAAAATTTAGGAAGCCAGGGTCCAGTTCTCACTCAGGCTGCTGAGCAAACTCTTATCGTTGACCATCCTGTTCTGCAAGGAGCAGAAGAAGCTTGACTGGAGCTGTGGCCTTCAACCAAGAACAGAGGATTCTGGCCAGAAAGAGGGCACATTACTCAGTGACTCCCCTCCTGTCTGCAAAGTAGCAGGAAGAGGGCCCAGAGAAATGCGAAACACAGAGCAAATAAGCAGACCAATGAAGCACAGCTCCTCTTCATGCCACAAAGGCCCAGGATAACATCTTCTGTACCTCTCCTGACCATCTGCTGCCCCCGGGCCCCTCATATCCTTTGCCTCACAGCAGTATCCTCCTGGAAACTTTGTCTTCTTCCTAATGAAAGCCCACAGACTTGGCTGTATACATTCTCCAATATTCACTAGGATCAAACATCCTGTGCCTTCTTCCCTGCACCCCTAATTGCCTCCCCACAACCCCCACAGGCACATTCCATGCAAAGAATCCTCCTCATTATATTTGATTTCTAGAGACATTCCTCAGCCATAACAGACAGATGTTCAAGGGATGGGAGATATCCATGGTGCTGTAACAGATTGAAGGACTGGCCCTTCTAGGCCTATGCTATAGAGTGTTCCCTCCAAACCAACCTCATGACATTCAGAGTGATCTTTCTGAAATACGGCTCCTACTTTGTCCACCTACCCCTCCCCTTTTAACCACTTCAGATGTCATCACAATGTATGCATAACAAAACCTAAACTCTTGAAGCCAGCCTTCACTCACCTTCATTCTCTCTTCCTGGTGTCACCTTCTGCCATTCTCCCTGACCCTCCTCCCATCCTGTACTCCCACACATCTGTTGTCTTCATGGTCTCTGTGATGGCAAGCTTTTCTACACCTCTCTATGCTTTGCCAGTGCTGTTCGATCTGTTCTAGGTAAACTTACACTCATACAGCTCTACCCGGAAAACACTTCTGCCTTTCTCTTTTCCCCACCCTCTTCACTCCCAGATGAAAGAATTACTTTTCTGTGCTCTCTTAGCTTCTGATTCCGTTTCTATTTAGTTTCTAAATTTCCATTAGTGACAAGGAGACCCTGGAGTATCAGGTACAAGTAGGGGGTCTGACAGCCAAAATTAAGTCATCAGGATAGGGAGAGGAGACACACCAAAGTGTGTGGTCACATCAGCCCCTGAGTATGGATGAAATGGAGGCGTGAAGGACAGTACCCAGACTCAAAGTCCTATTTAAAGTAAGGGTGAGAGGTTCAATCCCAGGGGGCCACAGAGACAGGCAGAGACCCATGATACCCTGGAACCAGAGGGGAATCTAGGTGGGAAGAAAACAGTTCTATTTGTGGGGGTTGGTCAAGTTCAGCTTTCACTGAACTGAATTTTGATGAATCTGTACTTGTCAGTCTCCAAAGGAAAGCAGGGTATCCCCAAGCTCTGGTCATCATTGTCCAGCAGCCCAGGGTATCCCCAAGCTCTGGTCATCATTGTCCAGCAGCCAGAGAGATAAAGGATCACACCAGAGTGTGAGGGAGTAGCAACTTCATTCATTTTCTGTGGAAATGTTATCACTGCAGTTTGCAATTTTGATAGTCATTTACAATTTGTCAGAAAATTATACGGAAATAATGATAACATTATCTAGGGCTTTTCTTCAAGCTGATTCATACTTGTGCATACTTAAGCTCGCAGATTCAGGGAAATTTATAAACTCTGATTCCAAAAATCATAATGAGGAACTTATTGGGTCATCCTGTTATAGTGGCAGCATCTACTATTTATACAGAGATTTGGTTTGTTATGAGACTAACAGCTGGGACTTTCAGTGTATTTGGTAAGTGTTCCCCTTGTGTTATCTTATTTAATCCTCATAGAAAATCTAAAGCTAAGTCTCACTATTACCCATATTTTACAGATCATGAAACTGAGGTATAGAGAAAATACATAACTCACCCAAGATCATCTGGCATAAGCATTTGAAATGAGGCAAGTTGACGCTAAGAGCCCAAGCTGTTGTTTCTCTCAGTTCAATCCCCTCAACCACCTCTGAATATGAGTGGGTGGATTTTGTTAGGAGAGTTCTTTGGCGAGAACTGTCCGATTCTAAGATAAGGACAAAGGGTTCGATCCAAGGGGACCACGTAGCCAGGCAGACACCAGATACCCAGGAGCTAGACAAAAGAAGGGACTTTTCACTCAGGACCAGTGATGGGACTTCAGTAGGACCATTTGGAGAACCTTGAAGTGTGTTACCTGTGATTGGCTGATGCAGAAATCAGTGTCCCTTCTGCCTGGGAGATCTAGGGAGAAGAGCGACGAAGCTTTCGGGCCAATATCAGGAGAGCATGTTTGCTTTGACATCAGTCTGCTTTCCCTGGTTGTTGGAGCAAGGGATTTGTGGGTATTTTCCATGGATTGTTGTGAGCCATGTAGGAGAGAAAGTTCTGTGAGTGTGTATGTATGGTGGGGGGGGTGGCAGCAGCATGTATCTTTCCATTTATTCATTGGTGTCATTTTGAGTGGGGGAAAGAAACTGGTGATGGTGGTTGGGAGACTGGGATCACCAGAACCCTAGGACTGTGGAAAGAACTGAAAGAGACGAGTTAGAAGATTTCTATGTTCATTCCTGTCTAGAAACACCAAAGAGGGGCCCAAGAAGGACCTTCCAAAAAGTCTATGATTATTTAGACATTTGCCCAGTCCAGAGATCCCAGAGGCAGCTTAGAATGAAATCTGTAACAACTTACCTGTCCCTTTATCTCTCCTCCCTCTTCCTCCTCAACCTGAGATCTTGGTGGAAACCAAAGAGAAACCAGTAAGGGGACCGATGGACGGCAAGGGTAGAGGTGGGGGTCAGTTGGAGAAGTGTAAAGCAGAGAAATGAAGAAGCCCACGTGCCCTTCATTCCACTGCAGGCTTCAGACCCAAACTCAAAATGGGGCAGGGAGAAGGTGTGACACTGAAATTCAGCACTGAGAACCATTTCTGAAGGTGGACACATTAGGATTTTGAAATTGAGAGTGTGATTTCAAAATAAGCGCCCACTGCACTCTGACCTACAAGGAAGTGAATGGCAAGGACCTGCTAGGCTTTTCATGCTGGGGCAGAAGATGATCATCCCACCAGCACCTCTTAAGACTGGGATAGGGAGGGCGCCTGGGTGGCTCAGTCGTTAAGCGTCTGCCTTCGGCTCAGGTCATGATCCCAGGGTCCTGGGATCGAGCCCCGCATCGGGCTCCCTGCTCAGCGGGAAGCCTGCTTCTCCCTCTCCCACTCCCCCTGCTTGTGTTCCCTCTCTCGCTGTGTCTCTCTCTGTCAAATAAATAAAATCTTAAAAAAAAAATACTTTAAAAAAGACTGGGATAGGGAACAAAAAAACAAAACAAAACAAAAAAAGGAATGAAATCTCTGCGGCAGCCTCAGGAGTTCTGTGACACAAAACCTCATTTTTGAAACACTTCTGGTATAAATTTTCACATAAAGAGAAAATAAATTCAGGAGGAAAATTCAAGAGGTATGGAATGGAAGAGTAATCAAGTTACCCAATAAAGTTGTCCTTGAAAAAGAAAAAAAGAATTTAGAATGACAATTTTAGACAATTACAACTGAGATGAGAATGAGAGTAGGGGGCAGAGACTAAATTAACATAAGAATACGCTAGACAATCTTTCTCATTCATGGAAGACATAAATACTAATTCATTGAAGATACTAACTAATAAAGCATTGATAATAACTTAGCATGAAATGGAAAACAGAAAAGAAAAAAGGAACCAAGTTATTTTTCTACTGGATAAATCAAACTTTGTAGGCTGATTTATGAGTTTTAATTATATATTACTCTAAAAGCAATTTTCCATAATAGGAAGCACAATAAAATAGAAGAGTAAAAATACAAATTGTGTTGTCAACATAAAAAGATGCAAGAAAGTTTCAAAATCGCACGATGGAGAAAGATATATCAGGCAAATATAAACCAAATGAAATCTGAAAAAGCGGTCTTAAAAACTAATGGGTGTTTTTTGAGATGATGACAAAGTTCTGGAGAAGGATTGTGGTGATGGTTGTACAACATTATGAATGTGCTTAAAGCACTGAATCGTACACTTGAAAATAGTTAAAATGGTAAATGTTATGTTCTGTATATTTTGCCATAATAAAAAAAACAAAAATATTTTTTCAAGGCTGCAGGAAATAGCATCTCAAAGGAAATAGAGGGATGTCATATTCTAGAACAACAGAGCAAGAGAAAATACTCATCATAAGCACATATGATGTGCTTATACCTAACAATATAGCCTCCAAATATTTACCACAGCAACTTATAAAACTGTAGCGAAAAATAGGTAAATGAGCAATAACAGTTACAGACTTTTTAACACATCTTCTCAAAACACAACAGATTGCATAGCCAAAAGGTTGCAGATAATAAATGGTATGAATGATACAAATTGAATAGTGGGGTTAAAATATCTTACAATTTAGTCAGGTTTTGGGGGGGAGTGGCAGCATTTTTCACCATCAGGTGATCTCTCTATATAATTTATCCACATAGTAGACCAAAGAAAAATTTCATATGATTACCTCATGGATGAAGAATTACAATTATTCAAAAACCATTCTGTGAAGTTCAGTGTCTACTTACAATAACAAAACAAGAGAAAACAAAAACAAACCCAACTCTTAACAAACCAGGGACTGGGTGTTTATACCAAAAATCTACTGCAAAGGTCACACTCAACAGAGAAACTTTAGATATATTATCTCAAACATGAGTTATAGATCTAGAATGTTTATTCTTTGTTGTTACTGCTCCAAATGGAACAGAACTTCAGAACAGAGGTGGGACCTTCTTGGACATGATCTGCTGATTTTCAGAAAGTATTTTTTTTTCCCTTTATGTTTTTTTCAACTTCCCTATTTCTCAAACTGCTATTATTCAAATACTGGCAAGTCCATTTCCAATTTCCATACCCCTTAGCTTTTCTTTTATGGTTTTCCACCGCCCCTTGGTGATGTTTTTTATTTTATTTTATTTTATTTTATTTTGATTTTATTATTTTTTCCAAATTTTTTTTAAATTCTAGTTAGTCAATATATAGTGTAATACTGGCTTCAAGAGTAGAATTTAGTGATCATCACTTACATATAACACCCAGTGCTCATCATAGCAAGTGTCCATCCCCCATCTAGCCCATCCCCCTACTCACCTCCCTCCGTCAACCCTCAGTTTGTTTTCTATCATTAAAAGTCTCTTATGGTTTGCTTCCCCCTCTCTCCATCTCCTTTTTCCCCCTTACCACACGTTCATCTATTTTGTTTCCTAAATTCCACATATAGATGAAATCTTATGGTATTTGTCTTTCTATGACTGGCTTATTTTGCTTAGCATAATACACTCTAGCTCCATCCATGTCGCTGCAAATGGCAAGATTTCATTCTTTTTGGTGGCTGAGTAATATTCCACTATATACATTCAATGACTTATTTTAAAAGGAATCTAATCCTCACACCTTCCATATCATTCTTCTCCTGTATTCGTTCTGATATTTCTTCCCAATAGATTTGTCCCATATCTTATTTCCTTTAACTATTGTACTTTTTATTCCTAAAATTATTACTTGGAATTTTGTAACTTATTTGGATTTTGTGTTATCAATATTCTTTTTTCTTTTAAGATATTTTAACGTATATTTTAAATTCTTGTCCTTTCTGCAATTCTACTTTGTGTTTAATGAGTCTTATCTTTCTTTCATACTGCTTATGCCCATCTAGTTATTTTGGCCATGAGTTCATGTTCCCCTAGATAATCACTACTCAGTCTGACATGGTGCTTCGAAGGGATGGTTGAAACCTACATCCAAATGGGTGTCCTGCCAGGTGAGTTTAAGAAGAGAGTGGTTGATCTCCAGAGCAGGTGGCCCCTATTTGCTCCAAGCACCTCCTTCAATTAAGGACTTTTCTTTAAAAAAAAAGGAGCAGTGGGAGAAGACAACTTCTTTAAGTTGTGGTACCTAGGCCCTGCAGTTAGAGGAGAGAGGGGAGGAGTGATTGCCCAAGGACAGCTGCTTATAGCAAGGGTCTATTTCAACCTCCCCCCTCCCCAACACTGCTCCTCCACATCATCACTGTGGCTCTGCCATGTTCCTTTAAGAAGGGGCAGGCCTCTTCCAGCTGCTGTGGGTGCGTTGTAACCCTCAGATGATGCTCTAACTTATAAGAGGGGGGAAAGCCTCAGAGCATCTAACCCAGGGTGCAGAGGAGGGCTTTGCATAATAATTCTTGGTAAATGGAGTACAGAGACTCAGGAATGAGTTTCAACCAAGAGGCCTGATCCTTATGTGTAAATGGCTAGAAGTTAATTAGCAGCTTAGAACTCATTGCTCTGTGGTTACTATTAGTTGTTAGACTTTGGCCAAGTCATTTGTGTGTCTGAATCACAGTCTCCTCATCTGTCAGGTGGGGACAAGAACAGCCCCTCCCAGGCCACCACTCAGGTTTACAGGTGAACCTGGGTGAGAAGGTGTTCAGGAAGTGGCCAGCACAATACAGGCAGCGCTTCCAGTCCCTTGGCTCAGTATGCTCCCATATCTTGCTGCCCTTGCTTCTCTGATGCTTCACTTGGCAGGTTGAATGGTGAGTCTACCCCTGCAGCAGCACCAAAGCTGTCATCATGACCTATGAATGCAGCGAGTCCAAGTCCCTGGAATAGGGGCCACACCCACAGGTCTGTATCTTGTCCTTACCTGCTCTCAGGACTCTGAGGCTCTGTCTGGGTTGCTTGCTAGCTGGATGCCCGTGCTGCTTACACACATAGCCCTCATCCACCATACCACGTCTTGGCAGGCCCTTGACAGAAAGCATTTGCCTATTGTTAATTACTGGGAATCTGCGGGCTCAGAGATTTTGTCCACTTCTCCCTGGGTTTGTATGTCTGATAGACAGTGAGGGAAGAAGTGGGAAGAAGGTTCAAGCAAAAATGTACCAGCCACCACCTGTGGTGCTGTAAAATGAAAATACCCCCCCTAAGGCAATCACATCAGCACTTCAGGGATCTCTGTGCTAAACCTGGCTATGCTCTGGGAGATGCTGGGCCACTTAACAACTCACAGTCACAGGCAAGAGATCCCTAAAGAAACTGCTGTGTGCTTATGCAGAAGTTACTCTAAAGGGTAAAAATAACAACATTGTCTCTTCTTCTTATTCTCCTTCTCCTCCTCCTTCTTTCTTCTTCTTCTTCTTCTTCTTCTTCTTCTTCTTCTTCTTCTTCTTCTTCTTCTTCTTCGTCGTCGTCGTCGTCATCGTCATCATCATCATTATCATCATGAGTTACTTGCTCATAAGAATAGACTTTGTGCTCAGAAGTCCTGGGTTTGAATCCTGACTTTATCACTGAGTAGCTGTGTGCCCTTAGACAAATCATGCCCTTGCTTGGAAAGTGTGACAATAATTAATATGCCATAGAGTTATTGAGATAAATGAAATATATGATGACATAAAGTAAAAACTGGATAATGAATGTAAATAAATGTTGGAAACTCTAAGGAGCTTTGCAGAGAGATGTTGGCTGTCACCAGTATCACGGGCTTAGTCCTCAGCAGAATGTGAGGTTTAGTAACTAGATTTGTTTTATGGTCATTGTTCTGGGGTAACTGCTAAACTCTGGGTTGTTGAATATATGCTTCAGGTTCCAGAACTTAGGTATCTTTCCTTGAATACACAAAATGCAACTAATGTTTTTTGAGAGACAGCTACATACCAGTCACATGAAACCCTCCACTATGACTATATATGGGAAATGTTGTACTCAGCCTCCAAGATGGCTCCCAGGGATCCTGTCGCCCGCTATTCCCATCCTTTCACTGCCCCCTCCCACATTGTGCCAGCATTGGTCTGTGCGACCAACAGAGTATGGCAGAAATGAAGGTATGTCACTTCCAAATTAGATTATAAAAGACCCTGTGGTTTCTATCTTGGGTGGTCTCTCTTTCTCCCTCTCAGACCTTGTGCTTTGGGAGGAACTAGCTGCCATGCTATGAGAGGCTCACATAGAGGAAGTGAGACTCCTTCCAACAACCATGTGAGTGAACTTGGAAGTGTATCTTCCAGCCCCAGTCAAGCCTTTAGATGACTACAACCCCAGGAGATGACCCGATTGCAACCTCATAAGAGACTTTGAACCAGAACCACCCAGTGAAGCTACTCCTAGCATCCTGACCTTCAGAAACTGTGTGAGACATGTTGGTTGTCTTTAGCTACTAAGTTTTGAAATAATTTGTTATGCAACAGTAGATAACAAGTATAGGAGGAAACTACAAATCAGAGAAGCTACATTCCTGACCCCTCCCCAGCCCCTGGCACCCAAGGTCAGACAGTTGAAAATACTGGATTCCAACTAGGTCTTTTTGTCTTCAAAACTAGCATGATCTCACACTAAATATACTGCCTTCCCATGATGGAAATGAACTATTTTCTTGAAGAGGAAAAAATAAACATAAAAATTAGACTTTTCAAGGAAAACACATTTTTTCATATATAATTTGTGGGGATTACTCTAACTGATGCCTCAAAGAATTATTTCAAGTAATGAGTACCCTAAACTGAATATAAAACAGACTTAGTTGGGAGGAAGGGAAGAATCAATTCACAAATGGCTTGCAATCTACTGAATGCCAGGTTCCGTGGATAAAACTGGTTCCTGTTCCCATGGTGCTTACACTCTTCCGTGGAAGATAGTTCAATAAGAGATTACAACTAGGGGTGCCTGGGTGGCTCAGTCGGTTAAGCATCTGCCTTCGGCCCAGGTCATGATCCCTGCGTCCTGGGATCAAGCCCTGCATTGGGCTCCCTGCTCAGTGAGGAGCCTGTTTCTCCCTCTCCCTCTGCCCCTCCACTCATGCTTGCTCTCTCTCTCTTTAGTGCTCTTTCTCTCTCAAATAAAATCTTTAAAAAAAGAGACCACAACTAATAAGACTGTCTAGAATAAAAATTGAGGACTCTGGAATCTGGCTGAATTTGGTACAAATCTACTGCTTAGCAGGCGCATGATCTCAGGCAAATGACCAATTGCTTCCTATGCAAAGGACTATGCTAAACTCTTCAAATTCATCTTCTCTTCCAGTGCTAAACTCTTTGTATGCATCATCCCATTTAATCCTCAGAACAATCCTTTGAGTAAGTAGTATTACCCCAATTTTATGGATTAGCACCTAACTCATTGGGTTGCTAAAAGAATTAAAATGTATAAGCCACATAAAGAGCTTGACCCAGCGTCCAGCTCATGGTAAGTGCTGACTAAATGGTTGTGACTTAGTGTGAGTTGCTCCAAAACCAGACCCTGAGACAAGATTACAAGTGCAAGTAGTTTATTTAGGAAAGTATGCAAGAAGCTGTGAGACAGTAGTGGAGTGAAGTGACATCGTGAAAAGAAGAAGCTAATAAAGTTAATAAATGAGCAGGTTACTTTCTGTGTGATACTGGTGCTCGTTTGCACCAGGGACTCTCTGAGACACAGTGTAGGGCACACCTCAGGATTTTCCTAACAGAGCTATAAGGGTTTATCTACCAACTCTTATGCCTCATTGATTGAGGTCAGCCTTGCAGAGCTTCCAGCCTGCCCCGGGCATGGGTCAGAAATGCTCTGTGACCAAAGAACATTTTCAAATAGAGGCAAAAGGAGTTCTTGAATAAGAGAAATGTCTGCAAATGACTCAAGGTAGGCCTAGACAGCTGTTATAAGTAACTATTATTAAAGTTACTAATAATGAATTAACAATATTACAGAATGATTAATACTGTGATACAGATATGGTATAGCTTGTCTTGGAACACATTTGGACAAGAAAGTTGGGACAGGATTATCAGAAATGTGGGGCTAATGGGAGATGAATAAAGGTTTTAGGGGAAAAAAAACCAAACATGAGTAATCCAGGCAGAGAGGAGTCTGTGTGAGAGTTACAACCAAGGGTCAAGAAAAGGGAAGGCTTAGTCTATTTTAAAAAGAAGAGAAAAAGAAGGAAGGAAGGAAGGAAGGAAAGAAGGAAGGAAGGAAGGAAGGAAGGAGAAAGGAAGGAAGGAGGAAGGAAGGAAGGAAAGGAAAGGAGGAAGAAAGAAATCTGGTTGTCTGAATTTTGAGTTAAAAGGAAAGAGCATTGAGAGGTAAGTCTGGAAGGGTCAGACTATATAAGTCTTAGGCCATATTGAGGAGTTTAGGCTTTATCCTGAGAGCAATGGGAAATCCTTAAAGGATTTTCACAACATTCATGTTTTGACATTTCACTCAGGTCCCTGTAAGGAAAGTGAATTTGGGGAAAGAAATAGTTGAAAGCAAAGAGGCACATTAGAGAAGCAGCTACTATAGTTTAGATAAGAGTTAACATGGACGGGGCAGAAGTGGAGAGAATGAAGCCTTAATAATGAACATTCACATCTCACATAGTTCTGGTGGGTCAGGAATTCAGGAACAGCTTATCTGGAGGTTCTGGCTCAGGGTTTCTCATGAAGCTGTCATAGAAAGTTGACAAGGACTGTTGTCATCTGAAGGTTTAACTGGGGCCGGAGCTTCCTCTCCCAACATGGCTCACTCACATCAGTTTCCTGCTATGTGGACCTCTCCATAGGCTGTTGATGCCCTCATGATACGGCATCTGGCTTCCTCCAGAGTGAGTGATTCAAGAGAGAGAGAGGGGGAGAGAACAAGACATAAGATGCTATATATTTTATAACCTAGCCTCAAAAGTCACATTCCATCATTTCTGAAATATCCTATTGGTCATGCATGTAGTCCGATCCAATGTGGGAGGAGGTTAGACTATACAAGAATGTAAATACCAGAAGGCTGGGATCCTTGAAGTTTCTCTTGGAGGCTGGCAATGACAGTCTGACCTAAGCCCCCAATAGTTCACATTTTTCACGCATGAAAAACATATTCACCCCTCCCTAATGCTCCCCCAAATCTCATTCTATTACAACATCAGATTGAAGTGCAGAATCTAATCATCCAAATCTCATTTAGGTGCAGGTAAAAATTTGGGGTGCATTTCCTTAAAGGATAGCTCCATGAGTGCAGGTCCTCTTGATCCGAACCCCTGTGAAGTAAGAGACAAATTATCTGCCCCCCCACGCAATGGTGGGACAGGCATAGGATAACTGCTATACACATTTTTGTTCAAAAAGGTCACCAGAGCAATTCTGAAATCTAGCCAATTAAATGTTGGAATTTCCTTTATTAGTACTCAGTCTTACTCATGCCAAGGAATGGTTCTTGACTCTCCATGGCTCTTGGATCTGCCCTACTGCCTTACATTGGGCATGTAACCCAATCAAAAAAATGAATGCATGTCACTGGATTTTAAGGATTGCTTTTTGGGGTGGTGTAACCTAGCCCTTCCTGACTTGTAAAGTTACCAGACGGGGGAAAGGAATTTAAAGGGAAGGTGGAGAAGCCTGCAGTGGAAACTAAGTAACCAGGTAGACAGAAGGAAAACTAACAAATTTAAGGATTAAGGAAGAGAGTCTTCCAAGAAGTGGGGAGTAATCAATAGTGAAAAATACCTTTGAGAGGTCACATTATGGTAGTGATTAGGTTTTTAGGTTTAGGAGAAAGACTTTTCGGGGAAACCATGGGAAGGAGTCATTTCAGTAGAATGGAAAGCTCAGAAGCAGATGATAATGGATGGAGGCATAGCTAGGAGGTAGAGAATTCTAGGCAGAAAGTATTGGCCAGTGGCAGCTGGAGGGGAGCATGGGTATATTGGGAGGTTTTGTTAAAATAAGAGAGAATGAGCATCTTTAGACTTACAGAAAGGAACAAGTGAAAAAGGAAGAAACCAGAAACAAGAAGAGGTGTCTAAGAAAGCGAACGGGGGCTGGAATTCAATGTCGGAGAGAAGGAGGAGCACTTCTGCCATAGTTACAGCAGAGGAGGAAAGGGCGGGCATTTCTCCCAGAAGTGGCTGCTGTAGAACAGGAAGGCTGGGCAGGCCTGGGTGTGTTCAGGTTATAGCGAGAGGTCCTCATGACTGGTGGCTTGGCTGGCCTGGAGGCTAATGGGAGAAAACTGAGGGAGGAGAATGGGAGAGTAGGGAAGCTGGGGAGGGGCTCACACTCGAAGGGCCTGGAATGATGCGTTTGGGCCATATCTTGTGTATAATGGAGATTTGTCCAGGCATTTCAAGCAACATGTTGGCACTTCCCTTTCAGACCGGATTGGTGACCTATTGCCCATGAGAGCTGAGGGAAGAGAATGGCACAGACAGTCTAGTATCTTCGAGGGCTGTGGGGTGTCGATGCCACCAACCTACATAGGAACTACAGGGGGAGAAACAAGATTTGACATTTATTTTGGCAACCCTGGAAGATACTCAGATTTGCTGCCGAGCTGGAAGACCTGGGCTCCACATCACTGATGTGAAGTGGACCCAGCAGTTCAGGGCTTCAGAGCCAAGGGCCTGTCAGAGCTCCCCACCCCACCCCTTCCCCAGGGCAAATTTAACACTGAGCAAAATGTTGATGCTGAAAGTGGCTTTCTATATCAATGGGGTTTGAGATGAGCTTAAAGGGGAACTTTTTCTGCATTTAGCTGGTGTCCAGCAGAACCAAGGGAGAAATGAAATCCAGGCAAACTTGTCAGTGTCTACAGACAGAATCACTGAATATCAGAATCAGAAGTCATCTCAAGGACTGTTATAGCCCTGGTGTCAGTGGAAAAGTGGGTTTAGGTATATGACCTTGGGTACATCCCTGGGCCGCAAATTCATCAGGTACGTTGGTGATGGGAAAAGGCCTAGTTTAACAGGTTGCTATAAAGACTAATGATTCTTTTGTTTTCATTATGTATATGGTGTTTACAATGCTGCAGACACTTTTCTGACCATGTCACAAATGTTAACTAATTCAACCCTTATTTGCCATTGTGGAGGGTAAGACTATCACTATCTACATATTCAAAATGGGAAAGTGAGGCCCCCAAGGAGGGAAGGGATTTGGCCAAAGCCACCTAGGTTTTCAAAGGTGGAGCCAGGATGAGCACCCAGGCCTCCTGACTCACAGACCGGTCTTTTACACGCTTTCAACTGAATAAACACAGGCATGTTCCAGCTGCATCTTCATGTACTGGTACACGGCTTGTTTCCAGGATATGGCTGGTGCCTGAGGAAATGGTGGGAACATTATGACATTTCTCTTAAGGTTTCAGGAGCATCCTCTCCCCAGGCCCTCAGCCTGGTATGTGCTGATGTTGTTTGCTCCACCCGAGGAGGAGCTAGATACCTCAGAGACAGGTTGGCTCTGCAGCAGCTGGGTTAGGACGATTGGCTGAGATTGTGGGACGCCATGTTCTGGCAGAACCACCACCTGGAGTGTACTCTTTCTGACTTTGTTCATCTTAAAAGGATCCACATTGCCTGTCTCTGCATTTTCTCCCGTTCCCTCTGTTCATTTATTCATTCATTCATTTCAGAGAAGGTTCCCAGCTTCAGGGAATCTGGACAGAATTTGAAGCAATCGGTATTCTCCCACTCATGCATTAGATAGTAGATACAAGAGTGTGGACTCGACATGTCTACTGCAGAAATGGAAAAACAAACAAACAAAAAAAGGTTAGCGACCTTATCCTTTAGGTATAAACATGAAGAATGCTAGAATCAGGGGTCAGAAAAACTCAGCGTCCCAGAGTCATTATAATCAACTAAACAAATATTGTCAGGTTTGTTAGGACCCTTAAGCCCCATCTGGTCAAAGTGGCTGTTGGACGCTTGGAGCTCCTCCGCCCCTCTGTGGAACAGCCATGAACAGGCAATGTGCTTGATGCCTCCAGAGATAAGCCCTTCCCTCCTTTAGGTGTTGGTCAAATCCCCATCCAGAAATTTCTGAATGCTAAAGAAGCTCTTCATCACTCTGAGTCCAAAGATTTCTTTTCGTGCTTTCTACCTATTAGGCCTAGTCCCAAGTTACTAAAAGAGCGATTCTATAGGATCCCTAACTAGTATCCTGGACAATAGAGTCTGAGCTATTACCTTCTTACAGAAATCTCTCCTGCTGTTTCCTTGTTTAAAATGGAAATAGCTGTCTTTACTTTCACCATCAAAGTCCTTTTCCCCCCAAACTTCAAATAAAGTACTTTCATGATTTCAAAGCTTTTCATATTCTAAATGACCTAATTGTTTTATCGAAAGAGAAAAGAATGGAGCCACCCAAACCCTTCCACATGTAGATATTTGGGGAACACCTGGTACCTGGGAAGTATTAAACCAGGTCCTGGTCACAGGAGGAAATGATTTGGATAATCACGTCTGGTGCTGGACACCATCATTCTGCTATTCTGCGTGGACCCAGGAACCAGCCCATGTCTCAGATCAAAGGAGCGGTCCGGGCCGCAGAGGAGCTGGTGGGGAATCGCTTGAAGGGCGGCAGCCAGAGAGTGACAGGGAATGGGCAGGAAAGCGGGTTTCCCAAGAACGACTGGCTATATAATTTGCAGGGCCCGGTGCAGAAGGAAAATGTGAGCCGCTTGTTGAAATTATTAAGAATTTTAAGATGGCGCCAGCAGAGCGTTATGCCATGTGTGGGCCCTGGGCAACTCAAAGAGCCACACCAAACTCCCCATACAGGCCAAGGAACCCCAAGCCGTGCAGGGCAGGCAGTGCCGAGAAAGACCTTTCCTCACGCATCCCTGTGGAAAGCTAATGGGACCAGGTCTCCTGGCTTTCTCTTGAGTGCCTTTCTTTTTCCGTTTACAGTGTTTTCTCATTTAAAGGCAAGAAGGCATTTACTGACACAGATGAGATGAAACACACTTCCCTTCCCAAGTGTCTAAAAGGAAGTGCTGTACATGGTCAGGGGAGAACGACATCCGTCATCCAGTTCCAGGGCCCACCACCGATGAGCCACCTCCTGGCTCTGAGCCACACTGTCATCCCTAGAGCGGGAATAAGAGAGTGGAGTCATCTTCACCATCACAGGCAGCATTAGATAAAAATAATGCCTGTAAAGGGTTTAGCACACCTGGTAATAGTATAGTCACTAGTAGTTTCTTGGGAAGAAACTCTGGGAGAGGAGTGTGAGGAAGATGAGGAAGGCAGGGAGGGAATGCAGAAAAGGAACAGAACACTCCTCTCCCCTTCTCCCCGGGAAGCCTGGCTTATCCTCTAGGTCTCAGCTCCAGTGTCATTTCCATGGCTTGTCCCCTTCCTCTGGGCTTTCCTCTGTCAGAGACCTCAGGATGGGCAGCAGTGGGCATCTGCTTTCTTTTCTGCCGCTAGATCCAGTGCTCCTGGTGGAGATCCCCCGTGCCATACCCACTTCCATGTCTTCAGGGACTGGCCCCATGCTGGACCAGGGGGAGTTCTCTGTTCCCACTTAACAAAAGAAAGAACAAAGGAGAGGGGAGAAAGAGAGGAAAGAAACTTGAGTGATTGCAGAGAGGGAAGACTTGCTATGCGCTGAGTCTACTGGGCGATTGGTTCACTGTGGCGTTGCCTCTTACGGTGAGGCCAGCTTTTCAACACCTTAAATCACTCAGGCTCATCTAGCATCCTCACTGTCTCTCCACAAGCCTCAACCTGTATCCCCAGCTGACCATAGGGTCTTCCTCGGAAAGGTGCAAAAGGAAAAACATGGAAGGAGGGGTGAACAAGTTTGGGGGAGGCAGCGAAAGAGAGGACCGTGGAGATGCTGCCCTCTTCCTGCCCCTTGCCTCCCCACCATCCACCAAACCCCAACCCTGGGCCCAACAGAGTGGGAGGCTCTGTCCAGGGCATCCCTGGACAAGGCAGTAGGACAAGAGAGAGAGGCAGAGTGAGGGGAGAAAGCTGAAGGGACACAGGTGGGCATGGGCTCTCAAGGGGTTTGGGCAAATGACCTGTGGTTGACAGGGGAGGAGTGGAGGCCGAGGTTTGAGGTTGGAGTCCAGGGCTGGAGAGCAACTCCCCCTGGGAGTTAGGAAGATGTGGAGATGGCTGGGAAGGCAACGCTGGAGCTGGGGGTTGGAACACCTGTGTCAGTCCCTGCAGTGGATTATCAGACCCAACTTTCTGGAACATGGAAACCAGATTCTCCGTAGGCCCCTGAAATGGCCCACCCAGCCTGGAGAGAGCTTACACACTTATGACCCTGTGGCTCCAAACTTGACCCTCCTCATCTCCACTGCACGCTTTCTACTGCTTCCCAGAGCCCTCCTCTCAACTGAGGGACCACATCTACGTCATCCGAGCCAGAAAGGTCAGGCTTATCCTTCACTTTGCAGTCAAATGCTCTATCACTGAGCTATACCCCCTGGCTTATCCTTCACTTTGACCTGCCTCACCCTCCCATGGACAGTTCTCTCTTCTCGGCTCTACTTTCCCCTTCCCCATGCACTGCTCCATTCAGGGCGCCATCATCAGCAGCTCCTCTCCCTCTGTCCTTCCCTGGGCCACCCTCATCAGTCTCCTGGGCCACAGCAAGTGACTTATCTACAGACTGTCCTGACCATGTTCCTTCTCAACTAAACCTGGCCATGCCTCCTTCAGTGTTTACAGCAACAACTCCTTGGCCTGACTTTCAAGGCACTGTGTGATCTGTCCCCAGCCTACCTCTCAGGCCTCAGCTCTTCCTGCTCTCTCCACATAGTTCAAGCATCAGCCACAGGTCAAATACCTGTGCGTTTCACACCTCCACGTCTTCGTCCAAGCTGCCAGGAATGCAGTCCTGTTCCACATCTACCTGATCATTTCCTTCTTGTCCCATTTGAAAAGCCCAGCTAAGATGTCCCACCCTCACCCACACCTCCAATGGAGCCTGCTCCCCAGGACTGGTTTGGAGCCCTAATCACCTTACATGCTAATTAGTGGTCCGTGCCTGTCATACCCACTCCCTGGAGGCTTCGTGCCCCCCAAGAGGGAAGCCTGCCTCGTTCATTTCAGACCTCAGTGGATGGTTGTTGATCTGAACTGCTTTGCAATATGTCTGGCACCTGATGTTGGCCGTGGCTGGGGTGCAATTGCCTAATTAAAACGTGCTAGAGACACTCTGTCTCTCCTTGCATCAAATCTGCTCTGGCAGATCCTCCGGGGGCTGAGAAAATATTAGCATAGACAAGTCCATTACTGTAAGTGGCACATCAGAGGCTTGTAATTAGGAGATAAACATCTGGAGCACACGCATTTCAGCAGTTAGAGTCCATACCGAGCGCCTGCCGACAGTCACAGAGAATGGGTTTCAGGTCACAGGGCTGTTTGTCAATGCAGTTTTAGGATATCTGCACGCCTGTCTGAGGGAGTGTGGACAAGCGGGCAGGGAGCTGGTGCATCACCTTCTCCTGGCATAAGCCTCAGAGATGCGAGTTCCAGAAAGTTAGAGCTGCTGACTCAAGAGGAGGTCACGATGCCCAACTTAGTAAAGGGCCGTCCAACTATGTAGGACATGGGGGGAATAATTTCAGCTGCTGCTCATGGGATGCCAGCAAAACCCCACCTTGTCAGGGGTTCCTTTTTCCCTTGGGTTCCTGTTCCTCCACAGCCTGGTTGTAAAACCCACTCAGTCTCAGGCAACACTTTACAAAGCTCTCTGTCACGCCTGGTCCCATTAAAGGTGATGTGGGAAGCGACGTGGCCAGAGTTACCCAGGAAATGAGTGATGAGCGGCAAAAATAGAATCCATCCTGTCTGTGTATTTACAGCCTCTTCTCCAGTTGTATTGGTCTGTAATGGGCAGAAGAGTGATCACCTCCTGGAGGTTCATTCCACCCTGAATCTCTGAATGTACCTTTTTGTTGTTGTTGTTATAAGGATCTTTACAGATGCAATTAAGATAAGGATCTCAAAATGAGATTATCCTGGATTAGGGTGGGCCTAACATCCAATGACCAGTGTCCTTATAAGAGACAGAAAAGGAAAAGACACACAGTGAAGATGGAGGCAGAGACTGGAGTGATGAGTGGAGAAGCCAAGAACACTGAGCACTGCCTGTAGGCACCAGAAGTGAGGACAGGCACAAAGTGCATTCTCCCTCCGAGCCTCCAGAAAGAATCAAACCCTGACAACATCTTGATTTTGGATTCCTGGCCTCCTGAACTGTGAGAGAAGACACGTCCATTGTTTTAAGACACCTAGTTTGTGGTGATTTTGCACAACGGCCCTACGAATGCACACTACCTCAGTCAGTGGCAGGTGAAACCCCCTAACACCTGCAAACTATTAAAAATTACTTTTCCTTCCATTTCATTCTTGCAAGGAAATAAAATCCCCTCAGTGCCCTTTCTAGATCACTATCAAGGAGGATAGAGTCTAACAGAGAAGATGGGGAAAATACGTGTGGATGGTCCACTATGTGCCCCCAGTAAGAAAGTGCTATATCATCGTACTTAATCACTGAACCATTTAGCATGATCAGTAGCCTTTCAACCCTATTTTATAAGTGAATCAAGCAAGACTCCAGAGTAGTTGATCTAGGATTGGAACCGCGTTGACCAAGACCAAACGCTATGGTCTGCAGGACTGAGCTGATGTTCTGATCTGGACACCACCAAGGGTGTCCAGATCAAGGGTCCGTAGCCACCCCTGAGCACGGGAGCCTGAACCCTGAATTCTCAAGAGAGCCTCAGCCCTGCTCAATGCTGTACTTCACTACTCTCCCGACCTCTCTTCTCCTTCTTCTATAGTTTGCCTGGGTCATGGGCGAACCTCCTCTCCCCTGCATGAATGCTGTGGAGACCCCAGGCTCCCCCCAAGAGTCTGAGGAGCCCAGTAGCCTGGCGTCATTCAGTCCAGAGACAGGGTTTGACTTAGGACTTCACACTTGTTCAGCCGCATGCAAATAAATGGCTGTACCAGGCACCCCGCAGAGCAAGGGCTCCATCTCACTCAGCCCCTCTGCTCCTCCATGTCCCGTGGTGCAAAATGGGGATGAAATAACAGTCCTTAATTTGGACGGGGCTCAAATTTTGCTTCTTCTGCTTTGACCACTTAAGTCACTTTCCGTGCCCGAGTCTCCCACGTCCTGCGTGGGGTCCGAGCACCAGTGAGTGACTATTCACTGACAGAGCAGATGAAAGCCACATGCGGGGAGCTGTGCAGAGGTTAGTGGCTATTCTCAACAAATCGAGTCATATTTGATTTGGACTGTTTCTTCAGCTGCCACAATATTTTTGACAGCCCAGCCTAGCACTTAAAAGTGTACCTCTGGAGCCAGACCGCCTGGGTTGAATTCCAGCTCTGCTATTTACTAGCAGTGTGGTCTTGGGCAAGGAACCTAATCTCTGCGTTCCTTAGTTTCTTCATCCATAAAGCTGGAAAATGCTAGTACGGATCTTCCTTGGCTTACGATGGGGTTACGTCCTGATAGACCCATTGTGAGTTGAAAATAGTAGAAGTCAAAAATGCATTTGATACACCTAATCTACTGAACATCAGGGCTTATCGCAGCCCCCTTTAAATGTGCTCAAAACATGTTAGCCTGCAGTTGGGCAAAATCATCTCACACCCAGCCTGTTTTATAATAAAGTGTGGGCTATCTCATGTGACGTATTGAATACTGTCCTGAAAGTGATAAACAGAATGGTTGTGTGGGTACAGAATGGTTGTGAGTTTATCGGTTGTTTGCCCCTGTGATTGCGTGGCTGGCTGTGAGCTGGGGCTGCTGCTACCCAGCCTCACGAGAGAGGATCACACCACATATCATTAGCCTGGGGGAAATTAAAAATTCAAAGTGGTTTCTACCGATTGCGTATCACTTTTGCACCACTGTATCATCAAAAAACCATAAATCAAACCATCCTAAGTCAGGAACCATCCCTACATACCTCATGGGGCTATTGTGAGGAGTGAATGAGTTAATATACATAAAGTACTTATCGTAGGACCTGGTACTAGGGAACACTTCGTGAATATTGGCTTTTTAACATTTAACATTTTTCAAAAATATATTTTTGGATTCCAGTTACTTGGCAGTTATAGGAAATGACCCAGACCTGGCCTTGCTGTTCTTCTGCAGATGTCACTTAACATTTAGACTGGAACTAAGAATGTGATTCCATAAATTGTAGGTTGGAAACAATAACTTGATGAGATTCTGTCTGTGAAAAGTAAAAATGGAAACTGGACAGGTGGCTTGATATAGTGAAGTCTTTACCTTGAGCCAAAACTCTGACACAACAGGCTGTGTGCTTTTGGACAAGTCACTTCTCTTTTGTGAGCTTCTGCTTACTAATCTGTAAAAGGTGCACCCAGGTGTGTGTGTGTGTGTGTGTGTGTGTGTGTGTGTGTGTGCATGAATTGGGCGACTGGAGGGATGGGGAGATACTGAGGTTGGGCCACTCAGCTGATAATGCCCAATGCCAGTGTGCCCTCTCCATATGTAGCCTCAGATATGTATCAGGAACAACCACACAGACTGTCCAGTTCAAGCCAACAGCAAGACAAGGACCAAGCAGCAGGCTCGGGAATCAGGCCAGGCAAGGGAGGGACAGATCTGCTCCGGTCTGCAGAGTCAAGCAAGCTTCTGACACAGCCAGGGCTTCTCAGGGTCCATTGTGGAGGCCAGCAAGAGAACAGGGAGTGGGGACGCTACCCAAGCCATGCTTTTGTCAGGAGCAAAGTGGGGCTCGGGGAAATCCATGAAGGTCACCAGTGTCAGAAGCTCAGAACCTACCAGGGCTGTGCTTGTCCTGCTGACACAGCCATACAAACCCAACACTTTTCTGGAGGTCTAGGCTCTCTCAACCTTTCAAACAACCATTATTGATAGCCTCAAACCCCAAGAGTGCCAATCTATGCAATAAACACCCTTTCGTTCCCTGGGTCCTTGGAGCACGGTGTGAAGAAGTGTCACAACCACACGACCAACTTGCAATGTTGGAGTTGAAGAGTGGGGGTCATTTCATTTCCTGGTTTCTGTTTCCTCGTCTGTTGAACCAGGAGGATGGATCAATCAATTTCTAAGTATCTTCCAGCACTGGGACTCTACGATTTTAGTTTTTCATGTGAAACCTCAGTTTTCATTCTAAGAGTCCCAGCTCACACAAAATAGAGCATTTTCCTGTAGTTTTCTTAATAATTCCAAAGGGAAAGTCAGCCTTTAGTAGGCGCCCCTGACCTGAAATAATGTATATTCACTTGGCTGCTTTGTTCATAAGGAAACTGGCAAACACTGTTTCACCTGAGGAACACATGTTCTGGAATCCGAGGGCTTGGGCTTGAGAAGTCTCCTGACTTTGCTCGAGATTCTGTCTATCTGTCCTCAGCCTTTTCATACCCCTGTGTGTCCCACCCATGAAACACTCAAAAGCCAGTGTGGACGTCAGTCTCCTGAGCATTTCCTAACACTGTGCTCCCAATCCTGGCTTGATTTGGGGCTTCCCAAGCTTCTCGATTTCTGACACCTGCTTCAAGTCCTCCTTGTTCCAAGGACCCATTTGGACAGGCGTCCGGGGGTGCCAGTCTGAACTTTTCAGACTTGGCTCAACCCCCGCCCTCCCCAGCCTACCCTAATTCCAGCAGCACAGAAGATTCTACATAAGAGTTCCTCATCCGAGGAACCCCTCCAGCCTCTCCCCTCCCGCCTCCTTCCTCCCTCTCTGGGAAGGGCTTTAGTAGTTATCTCATGTCAGTCGGGCATGATACTACATTGCCTAGCAAATGTAGAAAAGGGGGCTTTGTGAATGGAGACGAGCCACCTACGCTTTTTGGGTTTGAGTGTACTGGTTCAGAACAGTGCAGAAAGGAGCCGATGGGGCTGGATTTTCTTGCTGGCCTGTCCTGAACCTGGAAGAAAGCAGTCCCGTCCACCCCTGCAGCCCTCGCCTTTGGAAAAGGCAGATTTCAGAATGTGCCAGCTCTTTGCCTCAGAGGGGTCATGATGCGGTTCCTCTTAATACAACAGGGAATTCAAAACATACAGTGTGGCATAAAATATCAATCCAGCCCAGACTTTGAGTGCCGTTGCATGTTGGAAAGGAAAGAGGGAAGTGGTGGGAGGGGGTGTAATTTGTGTGGGGGAATGACAGATGTGGTTGATCCACTTTGGATTTATCTGCCCATCTGGACTTTCAAAAGAAAAGAAAGTGGTGTGGTAACAATTTCATAGCAAAGGCCACAGGCTGGTTAATCTTCAGGGATTTTTTTCGAGCTAACTTCTGAAAACGTCGATTTGGCCTATTGATTTCATATTAATTGGCTCTGACTGGCTGGAGCACTGCCAGAGAAATGCCAGCACGCTGCACACTGCAGTTGGCGCTCCCACCTTCTTTGGGGCCCTCCGGGGTGCAGCGTGGCTGGGTGGCTTCGGCCGCGGCACGTGGGCACTTTCCTGGGAAGCACTTTTGGCCAGACTCGGGGATTCGGAGATGGAAGGAGAGTTGATGATGAGGGAGAAAAATGAACCCTCAATGTGCATTACTAGCTATCCCAGAAACTGAGCCCACTTCATGGGGGCCGGGGGCCAAGTTGCTGAGCTCCAGAAAGAGAGAGGGTCAGCAGTGGGAAGGGTTGGGGGTGGGGGAGAAAAAAAGGCCTGAGGCAGAGAGGGACTCAGAACAAGAAAAGGAGAAAGAGAGAAAGGGAAATGAAACACCAAGCGATGCAGAGAGATAGTGAGAAGGTGGAGACAGATATGTAGAGAGGAAAGAGACAAAGTCAGAGACACAGAGAGAGGGAGAGTCAGAAGTAAAAAGAAGCCGAGGGAGACACAGGGAGAGACACAGAGGACTGCAGAACAAGAGGGGTGCGGAGATGGCGACGCATATTCACAGGGACGGAGACCGAGGGTGAGGGATAAGGGACTCATCCTGCCAAGAGAGAAAGCATGGAAGCACGGGGAGGTGGCCCGAGCGCAGAGGTGAGGGGATAATAGTAAAGGGAACTCGGGCAGGGTCAGCTCAGCCCCAGAGAACCCCAGGGCCTGAGAGCCGGAGCCCCCACAGCCCCCTTTGCGGGCCAGCCAGCTCTGTGGGGCAATTCCATAGGACCTCGGCCCACAGCCCCTCAGGAAGGCACACCGGGCCTCGGTGCAGTTCGCGTCCCGGGGCCTGCAGAACCGGTTAGTGTGTTGTGGGACGGACTGATGACTGAGGCGTGAAGAACCGAAAACAACACAGGAGAACAAAGTAGGGAGGAAGAAACCCACAGTAATATTTTGGAATCCTCATTTCCTACGTGCAGTTGCTAAGCAGTTTCCTGCTGTGTGCGCTTCTTGCGGTCTCAAGAAGTACACGGACTATGAGAAAAGCAGGTGTCAGGGAGGTCTGCTGTGTGGTCTCCGAGTGCTCTGGAGCGGAGGGGCCGTTCTTGGGGGGCCAGGAGAAATGCAACTCTCCTGAAAATCAAAATAAAGAGGCATTGACCTCTGAGCCTTCAGAGCCCAGTTCCCTTCAAACCACACACCACGGAGGGGGGCGGGGCGGGAAACGGTGGCCCATCAATATCTCAGGGACCTACGGTCACCTAAGTCAGGAAACTGGGTCACGTGGGCTTCTCCCCCTGTGTTACTCCGTAGGTCACTGGAGCCCCTCCTGCTGGGGCCTTGAATTTTCGGGACCAGCACAGCATGCCCCAAGAGTCTCTGCACCTCCAGCCTGGGCTGTTTTCCTCAGACACAATTCTAACTGCCTCACCTGTGGCCAATGTGTATCCTACCCAGTTTCTAGCACAGAGAAGGTGCTCAGTTTGTAGTTAATAAATAAATGAAAACAGCAGCATGATGACATCATAGATTATTTTCAGGATCCGGTGCCTTCATATCACAGCTGAATGAGCTTAGAAACAAATTGGGGCGAGAGATACAAGTTCCCAGTTTGTGCTCATTCAATAGCAGAAAAAGTCTTGGTCACTTATAACCCACAGTTTTACATTGTTTTCAGGTTTATTCTCAACTCCCCACACCACTGCCTTTGCTTTGTTGTAGCTCAATGGGGATGTGCCGTTGCTCAGGCCTGCCCAGAGATGCTAGTGGTCGGTGCCTAGAGCCCCCACCTCAGCAGATAAGATTTTCATTTATTTGGTACTCTACTCTACTAATTAGACTAGAACAATAGATCAACTGGCTAACTTGAGAAAACCAAACCAAAAAAGAACTGATTGGAAAAGTTGAGTGAGTTCACAGGAAGGATAGTCAGTCCACAGATACACCAGGATCCGTGGCAGCCCTGTGGACCAAGGTTTCAGGAACCTGTGGATGGGCACCTCCCATCTCAGCCCCTGGAACAAGTGAGCACTCATCGATTCCCCCTTGTGGAATTGTGTCCAGAATTTCTGCAAGAGAGTCTGAGTGATGGAGATGGGTCAGGGGTCTCCTCCTGGCCAAGAGAGGAGAGAAGCTCTCGCTTAAAAATTCTGCCAAGACTGACTCTCAGTCCCACAAATACAGCATGATGAGAAGGCGCAGAAGTTTCCTAATGAGCAATTCGAGTGATGTTGAGAAAAAGAAGGGAAAGGGCCCTGGGGAGACAGCAACACCTGCTCCGGCAGTTCTGTGACCCTGCCCATCCTCCAGGAAAGCAAGATCACACCTTGCTGGGAGGTCATTCATAAGCAGCAACAAGCAGGCAAGGATCACCCGGGCCCCAAGGTAGAAGGACAAAGAGGAATACATGATAGGGGGCTGGCTTTTTCTTTGCTCTGATTGTCTGGAAACCCCCATTCTTTATAGACCAACATGCTTCCCTGCATCAAACTTACATGAGAATATAGGAGGGTATTTTCAAAAAATAAGTCCTAGCCATTCAACCAAGTGAGCTTACCCTTTGGCCACGGTGACAATGTTCCCAGGGCTGAGATGGATCAGGGTAGGCAGGATCGGGTTCCTTGATGTCTCAGTGAGTACCCTCTGCTCCCCGTTCCCCACTACCTTGTCTCCAACTCTTTTTCATAATAGAATCTGCTGTGAATGGCGTGGGGATTCCATTGTGCTTCCCGTTTACAGTATTCCAAAGGCTTAGTTGAAAAAACAAAACTTTCTGCGTAGAAACCCGGATACCACTCCCAATTATAAGCATCAAGTTTGAAACTTGGCCGATCTTTAGGCGGAACACCTGGGCCATTCAGGCTGCTGCCCGTGGCTCAAGGAATGTGTCTCTATTTTAGTACAGCCCACACAATAATTAAGAGGACAATTTGCTTCTACATAAAGAATCACAGAACGCAGCCCCAAACCACATAAAAGCTGTTTCTGCTCGCACTGCAGTTTGGCTCTCCCTGGCCACAGTCTGTCCTAGGAATAGTGGCTGCTTTGTCTAGTGACTTCAGGAGCCACCAGAGTGGTGGGAAAATCCCCAGGTCCTCTCCCTTACCTTGCCCCACCATTCCCAGGCATCCACTCAGAACCATAGGTTGGCCATCTGCAAATTGGAAGTAAGACTATGAACTCTGCCTTTCTCAGGGTTTGTGGGACAGATCAGAATGAAGAACTGTGTGTGAAATCACTTCAAACAATATAAAGGCTTTGTATAAATCAACAATCTATTGCTTTGACTTCTATGAACATAACACTAGAATTTCTCCAGAAGTACACACAATAAGCAGATGGGGCAGAATTCAAAAGCACCTTGGGAGGAGGAGAAAAGAATATAATTCAGAAAGCACCAGTAAACTTGTGAGTTCCACACTTGAATGCAACCTCAAGTCAAGGGCGTGTTGGCAAATATTGAACAACCAGCTCTCTGGAAGGAAACAAAAGGTCTCAGTTGGAGCAGTGACAAATTTTCATGGGGTGAATACTGCCAACCACAGCCAACGTCAAGATATCAACATGACATCAACTGCCTAGCAAAATTCCTGGGAATCTGGCAAATCTCTCAGTCTCTCTGTCTGTCTCTGTCTCCCTCTCCCCCAACTTTGAGCTGGCTCCAGCACACCACTATCTCAAGTCAATATCAAAGTTGTCTTCCATCCCAGCAACCTTACCTAGCCCTGTTCACCTGCTGGATTTCCAACAGAGCCCCCAGACTGACTAAAGCAGAAAGGGATACCCCTGGTGAGTAATCCTCCTCTGTGTTGTGGGTATGAGGGAGTTTGCAGGAACAAGCCCCTTTTCCACCGTGATAGTTGATACTCGAGGGCCTTCCTCCTGCTGGATCTCCACTGACCAAGGCTCCCAGGCTGAAGCTCAGACTGATCCACTTGACCCCCTGGACTAGGAAACAGGAGGGTCACTTCACGTTTGCATGTTTCCTTTGCTCATTCCTTCAGTCTGTCTTTGTTGTCTTCCTTCAAGTGAGGGAACAATGATAATGCGACGAGAACAGCGCTCTAATGGAGAGGAACACAACATTCTAGAATACATTCACCCAGGCTGCAGAGATTGGAGAAGACATTCCAATTTGGGCGTGAAAGAAAAAGCATGCCTACTGCTGATAAACAGCATTTGTAGAGCAGTGTGGAGCTGATGGACTCAGACTGAATCTGTCACCTTGCTGGATGCACATGGCAGCCTGGGAAGCAGAATCAGCGAGGGCTCTCGCTTTCTTCCTCCCATCCTTGTCCCCACGGGCTGGGAGGCAGAGAACCAGCAGCCTCGAGTGGGAGAAGAGAAAACAGGAGCACCTTGCTTTGCGGAGACTTTACCAACTGACGGTAAACCATTAAGGTCTCGAGTGGGACCTTTGTATTGGTTCTTGATTCTTCTTAAAATTAAGAAACGTGCTTCGGGTCAGTTCCTAATTGGCATGTGGCAGCTTTGGTCTCTGGAGGATGCCTCTAACTGTAGTGTTGGAGCCCATTTAGAAATAGCCACGAACCGGGCATTCTTTCACAATTTCAACAAACAATAAGAGATTTTCTAAATCTGCTAGTACACTTTTCGCCAACGGGTAAAAACTGGAGGCATTGCAATGTTCTAGCCTTCAGTGGCTTTTGGAACTAAAAATAAGAGGCGAGTTTTGTTGTGCTCAGTTTTTGACTTCCCTCTGGGTATTTGAGAAGTGGGGATCCCGTGCCTCCTTTGGAGACTGTGGTGATGTCGCTGACACCAGGTGAAGGTGCGGGCAGCCGACCTGCGTCTGCCCAGTGATCCCCAGACCCTCACCTGCAGCGAATCTTTCTCCCTGGTTCTTGTGCACTAGCTGTCTCCGTTTATTGGCGACTCTGGAGTCAGGCGCTCTGGCGTCTGTCTTCCTTATTGGTGTACACCTGGCAAATCTCTCCTCAAGGATCACCTCAGAGGCAGCTGGATTGATGTTGATTCCCACATCCCCCAGAACCTGGCTTTCTAGGTGGGCTGTGACATCGGGACACAAGGAAAGCTGAGCGTCTCTCAGATCTGAATGGTGCCCCTGAAGGATCTGCTGACTGTCAGCAAACAACTAATCAGGCAGCTGTTCAGGACTCCCCAAAAGGATGGATGTTCTCTGTCTCTGTCTCTCTTTTGGCTTTTGCGTGACTCAGAGATGCAGCCCAAATCCTCCAGTAGTTAGAAGTGGAAAAAGAAGTCCTTTCCAGGGCCCCAGGAATTCCTGCTCATTGGTCTTACTGCAAAGAAGTCTGTGGTTTCAGGCATGAAAAGCTGGGGCTTAGGGAAGGAGCCCCAGTCCACTCCACCACGCCAAACACACATATCCCAGGAAAGCCACTGGGCAGCTCCAAATGGGAGGATATTTTTGCCCCAGATTCCAGCCAGGGCAGGAATTACTACACAGGAGAAATTCTTTCTGTCATGCATGCAAATAAAGAGTGGTGGTGTCTCTCTGTTTTCTGGAACTTTCTTCAACAAATAGATCTAGAACAGCTTGGATGATGATGATGGATTTGGGTAGAGTTGAAATGGGTGGTCTTGCCTCACTTGCCTTCTGGTTGCGTCAATCCAGATTTGGGTACTTTTCATTTTTTGAGAGCAATAATGACACATGTTCCTGTCTCAACTGCATTATTTGGGAGTGGAAGTCTGCCGACAGACCTGTCTATAAATGAAATGCACAGCACAGGGCCTGAAGCATGTAGAGTATCGTTGTCTGATTTTGTGCTTGATTTGGTGAGAGGAGACAGCTTGGAAGTCCAATGCTGAGCCTCGGTCTTCTTTGGTGAAATGGGGATGTGATAACAATCTTTTTCCTGTTATCCCAGTAGCATCTGGGGGGAGATCAAAGGAAGTTAAGATGTGAACACATCTGTAAACTGTAAAGTGTTGTACACATGAGGGGCACATGAGCCTGGGGATCTCTCAGGACCACTGTGGCATTTGCGAGGTAGTAGAAAAGAGGTGGTGCTTTTGCTTTTCCTTCTCCAGTAGGATATGAGTACTTTCAGTGACGGGGACACTGTGGAAAAACTCCTGAGTGCATCTGTAATATTGTGGTTTATAAGAAATAGATACTTGGTCTTCATGCCCCTTTTTGGCATAGAACTAAACCTTTGCAATTTCCTAATTGTTGTAAGCAATAAAGGTGTCTTTCATTATGTTAATGAAGCAACTTTTGGATCACCCCTAGGTCCCCTAAGCATGGGAGCTGATCACCAGAGCAATGTGATTACAGGGTTGGAACTTTCAGTCGCACCCTCCCTGGACTTCTGTGGAGTGAGGGGTTGGAGAGTGGGTCCAATCACCTGTGGCCAATGATTTAATTAAGCATGCCTATGCAACGAGCTTCCATAAAAACCCCAACAGAGGGGGTTTGGAGAGCCTCCTAGTTGGTGACCACATGAAGGTGTTGGGGGGGAACAGCGTGCTCTGAGAGGACATGGAAACCCCTGTACCCTACCGGCACACCTTGTCCTACTCTGCTCTTCATCTGGCTGCTCCTGAGTTATTTCCTTCTATAACAAGGTGGTAATCTAGTAAGTGAAATGTTTCTCTGAGTTCTTCCAGCAGCTCTAGCAAGTTAATTGAATGCAAGGAGGGGGTTCTTACAACCTCTAATCTGTAGCCAGTCTGTCAGAAGGACAGGTTTGAGTGGTGAGGAGCATTCTTGTAGGACCGAGCCCTTCACCTGTGGGGTCTGATGCTATTTCCAGGTAAACAGTGTGAGAATTGATTTGAATTACAGCTGGTGTCGGAGAATTGCTTAGCATGGAGAGAAACCCACACACTGGACTTGGGAGTGGAAGGATAACATCTCAAGCAGTTTCTACATATAGGGTATGTGGCAGAATACCAGAGGTTTGATGCCCACAGGAGATTGGAATAGTGAGAGCTAGCCAACTCATCCGTGTAGCAAAAGTATTCAAACAGTGGTGTCTGGGAAGCTCTTGGAGAGATGGTATTGAGTAAAGAGTTCTGGCGAATACCAGGTAGCCATCACTTGGTACAGGCTGGAGATGGAGGGCTGAAGCTCAGAAAGACTAAACAACTTCTACAGATTGTTGAAGGAGAGAGAGCTAATCTAACCTGTGTCTCTGACTCCAAAGGCACGATTTTTCTTCGTGAAGGTGAAAGAGCGCTCACAAGCTTAGAGAGGTGGTTTTAGTGTTCCTATAGAGCTCCCAGATCATCTGCAGCTCCTGCTTCTGCTTCTAGAAGTCTGCTTCTAGAAGGATTCATTCATTCATTTATCTATTTACTCACTGAGGAGAGCACTGAGCAGACAAGGGTGAGAAGCAAGGAGAAGACCCTTGCCCTGTGGGAATTCGTCTGCACATGTGGTGTGATGGGTGTCCAAATGGGATCTCTAATAGCGTCCAGGGGAAGAAAAACTGATACTGCTTCTTTCAAAATGATCTAACCATGTTGCAATATATATCTGCAAGCATTTTGGTCTTCAAGAATTAAGTGCACAGGCCCACACACACACAAGCTCATGCCAACTGACTGAGTGACAGGAAGTGTGCACAAAGGAAGGACTTCCTGATTCTTGTCAAAAAGCAGGAAAGACAGAGGTGCTGGGAGTTGTGAAATAAGGACAGCAAATTTCACTGGAAATATGTGCAGGAGATTTGTCCATCCTTGAGAAATCTCTCTCTGGCCTGGTTTCATTTTCCTCAACTCCATTCTTTCCCCTTGGCCTTTTCTAGTTTTTGCTCTGCCCCCATGTTGCAGAGAGAGTACAGACACATAATACGGAAGTGAAGTTCTGTTTCTGGCCCCTGCCTTCCCCCCAGCCCCAGTTCTGATGCTCTCCTGCCGTCTACACTCCACCGGGCCTCCGTCCTGCCTTCAGTGTGTTGTGTTTGGGGTGGCGGCAGGTGCGTGGGTTTGAATGCTACCTTGGCCCTGCAGTATCGTGTTGGCTCAAGTGAGTTATTAGCCTTCTTGAGGACTTGGTTTCAGAGATCATGATAGTCACTCTCTTGTAGGATGGTTTTGAGTTTTAGAGTTAATACACTTAAAACACTGAGACGTGAACTGGCGCACATTAGGTGCCCAGCCAACGTGACCGTAATTATGTGGTTGCTGCCGTCACCATGGGTGCGCTCACCCAGCACCTGCTTCTCTTCAGCCCTTCTCCCATCTTTTCCCCCCCACATACAATTTGCATTCCAGCCGTGTGGACCTACGTGCGGTTACTGGAAGTTACCCGTAACTCCAGACTCTCCTATGCCTCGAGGCATTTGCTCAGGCTTCCATTTTGGTAAACCTTTCCCATGTTGCAAGTTGGCTGTTGTTGTAACAAATTACCACAAGCTTAGCGGGTGGAAAGAACACACATTTATTACCTTACTGTTTTGGAGGTCTGAAGTCCAACACAGGGCTGCATTCCTTTCTGGAGGCTCTAGGGTACCATCCCCTTCCTCACCTTTCCTAGGCGGTTGGCAGCCCTTGGCTCACGGCTCCTTCCTCCATCTTCAAAGGCAGCAACAGCGACTGCGGGTCCCCCCCCACGTCCCTCTGACCACACCTCTGTCTCCGCATCTCCCCTGGACCGTAGTAAGGAAAGGAAGGTTCTCCATTTTTAAGGACTTGTGTGACAAGACCTGGAAAATCCAGGCCAATCTCCCCACCTGAGGTCTTTTATCTTAGTCACGTGCACAAAGTCCCTTCTCTTCTCTGTGAGGCTAGGGATTAGGACACAGACATCTTTTGGGGAGGAGAACATTATTCTGCCTCCTACACCTATGAAATTCTTGCATTTTCAAGACTCATCTCAGTCATCACTTCTCTAGCACTTTCCAGTTCCTCCGGCAGAACAAGGGGTTTGTTTGTTTGAAAATATGCTTCTTTTGTATGCTTTACCACAATATTTTGCAGTAATTGGCTTAGATAATTGCTGATCCCACAGAATTTTAAGAGCTGAGACTGGGTTTTGTTCACATTTTTCTGTTCCCAGGGCCTAGTATGAGCCTCAGTAATGCTTGTTAAATAAATGCAACTTCCATCTTAAGACCCAGCACTTCTCTGCCAATGGAATACTACCCAAAACTGGAGGCATAAGATCTGGTTTAATATTTAATTATAATAACTAATAAGTTTTCTGTATCTAACTTTTCATAGTCATCTCTGTCGTCTTCATCTTTATTACAACCCTACAATGAAGGCAAATTGGTTGCCACTTAGCAATTGAGAAGAATGAAACTCAGAGAGGTTAAATACCTCTTCCAAACTCATTCATGTAGCTATTTATTGGCAAAGTGGAGAATCTTCAAATCTAAATTATAAACCACATCAATTTTTTCTATTTTTTTTTTAAATTTTTTAGCCAGAAAAGCAGTATTATGACGATGAGGCATTCATCCTGGGAGACACTTTGAAATTGAAACCTCTTAACGGCTACACAGTCATTAATTTGGAGCAATTGGATGGTGGGGTAGAAAAAAAAATTAACTGAAAAGGGTACCTGGGTGATTCAGTCAGTTAAGCAGCCAACTCTTGGTTTTTGCTCAGGTCATGATCTCAGGGTCTTGAGATCGAGCCCCCACATTGGGCTCTATGCTCAGCGCAGAGTCTGCTGGAGATTCTCTCTCTCCCTCTCCCTCTGCCTCTCCTGCCTCCCACTTGTGCTATAAATAAATA
The DNA here is from genome assembly GCF_009762305.2 of Zalophus californianus. Lineage (NCBI taxonomy): Eukaryota > Metazoa > Chordata > Mammalia > Carnivora > Otariidae > Zalophus > Zalophus californianus. The sequence continues at coordinate 24,912,914 of NC_045607.1, forward strand.
AATAAATAAATAAATAAATAAATAAATAAATAAATAAAATCTTTATAAAGATTAACTTATAATAATTACAAAATTAATGGGTCTATTTCAGAGAACTACACGTAAAAATATTTATTTCACAATGCTATATAATTAAATTACAGAATAACTTAAAGTTCTAGCACAAGCAAACCAGACATGAGTTCTACTCGAATAGAAATCATAAGAGAATAGAGAAATGCACTCGAGTGTTCCCAGCACAAGGTAGTGTGACATGCCATGAAAAGGCATGATGTGGATCTGTGGGGTCTGAAATGAGTATGCAAGTTTAGCTGCAGGAACTAGAACACGTGTTATAAAGAGTCTTTTATGCACCAGCTTAGTGGATGGATGAGAATTGAAAACGAGTAAATTTACTCTTGTGTAATTGTTTGGAAATAATTCCTTTGGCCATTCAAAATGCTTCTTCCTCCAATCAGGTAAAAGATCAATCTAATCATTGTGCTTGCTATCATTTATTTGCTTATTAATTTTTTTTCTCATAGATAAGGCAAAATAAAGTCTTCAGTCACTGTCTGTAATCTGAAATTCCCAATCACTGGCCCTCAAATGAATAAGGCTTCACAAACACTTTTGCCTTCATGGTCCAATAGCAATCTTTCACAAACAGGGAGAAGTCCAGTGATCACCTAAGCGTGCTTAATATAAAACTGTAACTGGGCCTGGAGGAGAATATTCTGAAAGCTCATGTTGCAGTGTGTATGAAGGATGTTTATTAAAAGACTAAACATTTTCAACCCATCAAATGCATTGACATTGGTGAGTAAAGATGTGCTCTTATGTAAGAAAGGAATGAAGCATTATCCCGTTTCTCAGACCATGCTGAGCATATCGATGACAGTCTCTTAATAGAATAGAGCAGGGGAAACCATCACATGTGCAGATAAAGCCCTCTGACTCCCTCTATCTTTGCATCACACACAGGGCCAGACTAGTCCCCTGAGCTCGCTCACTTCCACGGATCTTTGCCTTTTGCCTTGGTTATCCTTCTCCATACCCTTGAAGACCCTTCTCAAATGTCACTTCCTCCGTGAAGCTCTCTTGGTATCCTCGGCAAAATGAATTGTCTTTTCTCTTGTGTTCTCATAGTCCTGAGTTCATTTCAATCCATCCTTAGCTCTTTTCCCCCACTAGACCAAGATTCTCAAAGGCCAAATGCCCTTTTCATTTTTGTAGCCGCTGATGGTTTCAATAGGGCATGACATAAAGAAGGTGCTTAATAAATGTTCGCTCGAATAAGTTATATACAGTTTAACATCATCATTCAAAAGGCCTGCCCACAACCCCACTTCCCTTTAATGACTGTGTGTATAAATAAGAGTATGCACATAAATCTCCCACTGTGTCATGGAATTTCAGAAACTGGAAAGTCATAATTAATGAGACGCAGATATACCACGTATGAAATGTGCAGGATGGCCAACCTTGGAGTCAAGGAGGTACCGCACCCCTCTCCACATTATTGAGACAAAACTACTCCTTGTGGCCACATTTGGGTCATATCTGTAATTTTTACCAGTGTGCTTTATATTTTATGATTCAGTTATCTTTGTAATGAAAGAGTTCGCAATTAACACGGTCACTCCTGCCTCACTAAATCAGAATTGGGTTGGATGCCAGGAGTTCATTTTTTGGGTTACTTTTTTGAAACTCAAACCATTTTCCCAAAGAAACTTTTTAAACGTGTAGCTTCCCAAACTTCCCTGTGAAAATCTATTTAACTCCTTTATTCTCACCAGTACTTTCAGTGTCACTGAGTAGCTGATGGAAATGTACTTGCTAATGTAGAAATAGTAGCAGGATGGAGAAAGAAGCAAGGATGGAGCAGTTTTATTCCTTGACTTAATTCAAGTGTCAATTCCTCTAGGAAGTATTTCCTCACACCTTCCACCATGGATTATGGACCTCATTGGTTGACTCCTTCAGCTTCTTGGGCTTGTTTTTCTCATAAGCCTGGAATCCTTGGGCACTGTATCCCCAGGGCCAAGAACAGAACCTAACATCTCTCAGGTTGTGAATGAATGAATGAATGAATGACCAATTCTGGGCACTATTAACTCGTAAATCCTCTTGTATTGGTTACATTCTTTGGTAAGATGCTATAGAAATCAAGTGAGGCCAACCTAAGTAAAACATGGAATTTACTGGAATAAGAGAATTGCTCAGATCTGCAATTGGACGTGCTCTTGAGAGACTCCAGGCAACAGGCTAGGTAACTAAACAGGCTTGTCAAGTCACTATCTTTTGGGTGACTCTTAACCATTTTATTCAGTCCTCATGTGACTCTGCCTAAGATTCAAATTCCAGGATTGGCTTCCTGGGGTTTAGGAGAGGTGGGGGCATCTTGATGGGTTTATCAGGACTCCATCCAATGGAAGAAAAGTAGTTCCCCCAAGTAAAAAAGGGAGATGGGGAGAGGAATGCTAGGCAGGAAAAAAGAAAGCGGCATTTTGCACCAGCTTATTTTCAATAGAAAGAATATACCACTGTTCTATTTATATAGATTGTGGACACTGAGGGTCACCTGCAAGGTCATGCTTCAGTTTTTCACACAGCATCTCCAACCAAGATAGGACTTCTCCAGTAACAGGGATTGCCTTTCTCATCCAGTCGGTCCAGCCTTTCAATTTTTCCTCCAGAATCCTCTGGATGTTAGGGAAAAAAAGTCTATCCAGCTATCTAGTGCTCTATCCAGCTATCTAGTGCTCTATCCAGCTATCTAGTGCTCTATCCAGCTATCTAGTGCTCTATCCAGCTATCTGTCTATCCATCCATCCATCCATCCTTCATCTGTCTGTTTTTGTTATTGAGTTGAAATTTGCCTCCCCAAACCATCTGCCCATTTCAACCCCCTCCCCATCCCAGGACAAATTGGCTACTTCTTCCAGAGGGCAATCTCTGAGCCTTGACTTAGTGCCTTTAAAACTATGTGACCCATATCTCCCCACCCCATGGCCACTACAGGTACAATACCTCTCACTAGGCAGGGCTCACATTACTGCTCACACACACTGCTCTGCTTTTGGCCCCTTGGTGCTTTCTAAGGTTCATACCTGTACCTCTCCCTAGCTCTGCGCACCCTTGACTGTTTCATGTACTTCTGCCCACCTCTCCCAGCCCCTGCTGCCAGAGCACCCTCCTCACCAAATATTCTCATTCTCTCTTGCATCGAGGGTGTTGGCTTTGCCATTAGGTAGATTTTGTTCCAATCTGGCTCCAAGGCTTACTCTTCATATTTCCAGAGAGCAAATGCTTCAACTCTCTGAAACTCAGTTTCTTGATCCATAATATGGCATAATGCCTATGTTTAGCGGGTTGCTTATGAATTGTACGGGATAATGAGTTTAAGAAAATTGTCCTGATGGACGCCTGGGTGGCTCATTCGGTTAAGCGGCTGCCTTCAGCCCAGGTCATGATCCCAGGGTCCTGGGATCGAGTCCCACATCGGGCTCCTTGCTCAGCGGGGAGCCTGCCTCTCCCTCTCCCTCTGTCTGCCGCTCCCCTGCTTGTGCACGTGCTCTCTCTCTGACAAATAAATAAATACAATCTTAAAAAAAAAAAGAAAATTGTCATGATACTTTGAAAATAGGTGATTAGCAGATGGTAGCTGTTACAGTTGTCTTTTTAAATATTGATTTTATCATTTACAAAATTACAAAAGTTATACTTTATCCTTTCACATATAAGTATATAAACTTCTGAAAGATTCTCTCTCAGAATGATCTTGCTAGGCCAAAGAGTTTACACATTTTCCATTTTAGTAAATCTGAATAAATTACTATTTATTGAAAATAAGCATTATCAATTATATTCATAGCCACAGTATATAAGAGTTGCTACATCTCCACACCCTTACCATAACTTGATGTTTTTTAGCCTTTTTCATGTTTTACAAACCATATGGGCTTAAAGAGGGATGTGGTAGATGCCTTCCTGTTTTGCTGATTACTAGTGAGGATTACCATCTTTTCCTGTGTTCAATAACCATGTGTATTTTCTAGACTGTTAACTGCCTTCTTATGTTATTTACCTATAATTTTGATTGGATCATTTGTAATTTATTGAACTGTTGAAGCTCTTTACATATTACTCAGACTAACCCTTTGTGTCCTATGTAACACATTTTTTTTCCCCAGTATGTTTTCTATCTTTTAATCTTATTCAGGTTCTTTTTCCGATGAAAAAAATTTTAATTTAAATTACCGTATTTATTGTTTTTTGTCCTTTTTCCCTTTTTTATGCTTTGTCTAAGGTTTGCCCATCCCAAGAATATATTTTCTTAAATAGTTTTATAGTGGTTTTTAAACATTTGGGTTTTTAATCCATCTGAATTTATTTTTGAAGTGGTATGAAGTGCTGCATGTATTTAATGAATAGTCAGTTGCTGACTTAACATTTCCCTTTTATGATATACCAAATTCATGCTAAATTATATCCTAGAGGTAATTTCTAGGTTCTCTATTCTCTTCCACTGAGTTAAGTAGATATTTTTGTATCAATACCAAAAACTATTTTAATTACTATAACACATGTGACATATTGTATAATATTATACATATATTACATATCATTTATTTCACATGTAATCCACATACATGCACACAGATTCAAATTTGGAGGTAGAAATAAGTCTATGGGATTTCAGAGGTGAAAGAATTTATTTGTAATTTGGGAAATCAGAGAACAATTTGATGGGGAGGTGACCTTTGAGTTGTACTTGAGGTAGGATCGATCATGACTGACACATCAAAGCGCATTCCAAGAAAAAGGAATCGCTTTAGTCAATGACAGAGGCAAGAAAATACAGGTTATGACCCATCCATCACCAACCCATAAGAGTCAGTATTGTAGTTTGGTCAGAATATAAAGAATGTTTGGAAAGGAGAGATGTTGGAAATAAAATTGAGAGAGTTGGATCAGGGCATCATCAGAGAAGCCCCAAGGGTCAGGCTAGACAGGATGCACCATCTTGATTCTGGGCCCAGGAAGGAGCCCTGGAAGCGGTTGGCCATGGCATGGCCTTGCCTGGGTTTTAGAAAGATGATGGGTTGGGGAGTTGATTCCAGGGAAGCCAGAGAGGGAGACAGGGAGAACAATCAAGTCACTGTTGCAGAGATTTGAGATTTTCTGCAGAAGATGAACAGGCCTAAAGAAGTGGTAGTCAAAGAAATATTTCAGCATGATTTTGGTCAGCATTTTCTATTTTGTTCCTAATACACTATATTATAAGGAACTTATTGGAGATTGCAGGGCCAAAAGTCTTATATTTTTGCAACAAACAAAGAACAAAAGGCGACTTTCCCACTTTTTTCTCCCCTGAGAGGCCTCCGAGGTACTTCAAGTACTACGGTTTGTGCAGTGTGGGTGTTCTTGTAACAGACCATCTTTTAGGAGAGCAGTTCTGGCCACAGCCTCTATCTTGTTCAGGGTTCTCAACCTTGGCACTACTGACATTTGGGGCCTGATAGCTCTTTGTTGTGGAAGCTATCCTGAGCATTGATACTCAGTAGCATCCCTGTCCTCTCTCCACTAGATGCCAGTAGCATCCCCCAGCCAGTTGTGACACCGAAAATGTCTTCAGATATTACTAAGTGTCCCCCGAGAATCCCTCATCTAGTGGGCCCTTGAGCCAAGCTCTCTCTGGGTGGACTGGTGGCAGACCCAAGAGGTTAGTGATGCTGAGATGGTTGACAACATTTGGACTTCCGTGTTGGACACCAACCCAACCCTGCTACTTAGTAGCTTTAGATCCTTGGACAAATCCCATATAAGCTCACCGAGTTTCAGTCTCCTTGCCAAGAAAATGAAGGTAATACTAACTACTTCATAGCATTGTTTGGGAGATTAGATGAGATGACGTGTGCGTAAGGAGACAAATGCAGTGCTTGGCACGCTACAGCTGTTCAATAAATATGTGCTGACTCAGATGCAATTATTCTCATCGCTCCAATTTGTAGCTTTTCTCCATATGAAGGAAGACTTGACTCTTTGTTGAAAAATGCTTTAAAATGCCCACTCTTCAGCTCAACCTAAACTCTAGGTTTTAGCGTCTCACTCCTCTTTTATACAAGGCACGTGCAGAATGTTAAGCGATAGCCAATAACCCAGGGTACGGGCCCATCACCAGTCCACTTGGGAGAGCTGCCTCCATGTCAACATCTGAAACAATATTGTTCTGAGAAATATCACAGCAGCCCAGCATAAACCCTCACCCTGGTTGGGCTGCTGTGGCAGTTCCATCAAGATTAGAATCTCTGGAGTATTAAGGATGAGAGTGTGAAGAGCTGAAAGCGGTGGGCCTGCTTTTTCCCATGAAGATTCCGGATAGTGATTTCCTGTGAAGTTTTATGCCTGTAACTCGTTTTCTATCGTTTCCTCTTCCTTCTACCTCTTGTTCTTTCTTTACTAAGAGTTGATTCTGTCTGCTCAACCTTTACTCTCTTCCTCTCACCATCTTCAGGAAATTTAGCAGTTTTATTATGGTTTCCAGTCCCTGCTGTCCTTCACCTCTGCTTCGTATCAGTGTCTGCTCTACCTCTCAGCAACCCTCTCTTAACTTCTCATTATATATCTCGTATTCACTTATTTTTTAAACATTATGTTCCCTATTCGTAATTTTCAAAGCAGAAGACTTGAATGTTAGATTTCTTTTTTATCTTTTACTCATGTTTTAATTATGTGTACATCTTCAAATCTTCCTGACCCGAGGAGAAAGGTTTCCAGCACTCCGACACAATTCTCCAACTTCATGTCTTCCCCTCATCAGTGCTCTCACAGAAATCTGTCGGGATTGTTCTAAGTTTTTCTTAGCAGCTGGTTTAGGCAGAGCTGGGGGGATTAATGTGCAAGTATGTGAAAAACACTGGGTATTTAGATAGCACTGTTGTTTCAAGAGTCTCTGGAGAGATTGGCTACTCTTGACAAGACTAGAAATGGAATCACCAACCCTCACCTCAGCTGGATTCCTACTAAAAGAGAAACAGTCACCGACCCCGCCCCCCCAACACAACCACCCTTCCCTTCTACTTCCTCATTCCTTGTGCTCCCTCTTCAAATATGTCAGGACCCTTTGTCTACTTGACAATTGTCCTGCAGCTGTTCGTGGATGGGGTGCTGGAAATTGAGCTGCTGGTGGATGGGGTGCTGGAATCTTGGACAGGAGCCCAGGAAAACCACCTTTTGCACATAGTAGGCACTCATTATGGAATTGAATGGAGGCCATAGTTGCCCCATACCTGGGGGTGGAATTTGTATCTTAAAACAACTCCCCATGATTTAATCTTTAGTACCTTGTTCAACATGTATACACACCAAATAAACACAACACAGAAGGATTTCAAAGAGGCACTGGTGTTTGCTTTTTGGTAGGTTGATCAAACAAGGGTGGAAAATAAGCCAGGGCAATGGTTTAATAAAGTTTTCTCTGGAAAGTGCCCACCAGTTTCTTGGGAAACTTTACTGGTCTGGGCCAGGGCCAGGATTTGGGCGTTTTCATGGAGACACCCCCAAACCTTATGGGAGAAGAAACCCAAAACACAACCAACTGAATGGGCACACATTGGTGAGCTCCCACTCTGTTTTTGGAATCCAGGCGAGATACCACACTCTTCGTGAGCACTTCCTTATTGCCCAGAGAAGGCCCGTTTGCTTCCTCCTCTTTGATCTCACAGCATTTCCTATACACCTTGTTTTTTTCCCTTAATATACTACATTGTAACGATCCCTTTTCTTATCTCTCCTATTCCTTGAAGGCAGAGACAAGATGTTTATTCCTCTCCGTATCTATACAGAGGCCAGCACAAAGTCCAGCCCAGACAAAGACTGATTAAAAAAAAAAAAAAAAAAGGCCCCTATGGAGAGCCAAATCCTATCCGCTGTTTTTGTAAATAAAGTTTTATTGGTATGCAGCCACACTCATTTGTTTATGTATTATCACTGGCAGAGCTGAGTAGTTGCAAGAGAGAACATATGACCCTCAAGAGCTAAACTACTCATTATCAGGCCCTTTACAGAAAATGTTTACCAGCCCCTGCGCTAGGACACCCAGCCAGTTTAAGGACGTCAGCCACAATGGTGCCGTAAGAATATAGGCTAGAATTAGGGAGCCCGGGCTATCACTGAAATGAGAGAGCCCATTCTCTCTTCTCTCAAAAGACCTTATCTTTTGCTTCAAAAACCTGGAACTCATCTCACCTTGCCTTTTTCCACATTTGGTTTTTATTCTCATTCACCCCTCCAGGGTGTTTCCTCAATATTTTTTTTCTTTCATTCCAGTAATGGAATATGATTTAGCCACTAAATATTCTTTTCTGAAGCATGTTTTGTATCGTAGTAAATAATATTAATAACACCAAGTGAAAAAAGCAAAATACGAAATTCACATATGGTCTAATGCCGGCTAATGTTTGCAAAAAGGAACACTCGGGGACAGAAAGGAAAAAATACACCATAATGTCACAAGCGATTGCTTCTAGAAAACCAAATTTGAGTAATTTTCACTCTTTTCTTTATCCTTTGATATATTTACAATAGCAGTGAATCTATCCTCTCTGCCAAGTGTCTGTGATTTAAGCAGTTGTGATTTCAGTGCTTCTGTTATTGCATAGACACTGTCTCTAATAGGCCATCCCACATTGCTACATGTTGGACTCACTCATAAATCCTACCTATGATTCATCGACACCATATTTGTGAAACTGCTTTGGATAAAAGTCACTGTGTATGTGGAAAATATTGTTAGCTCTGTTTTTTGCAGTCTCGTAAAGAAAAAAAAATTCAGGTCATCCCCAAAGTCTAATTTGTGATGTTAATTCTACTCATCAGTTCTGTTCATGAAGAGGGATTCCACTTTTTCAGTTGCTTCCTTTAAGTAAGTTCTTTCTAATCCAGATTTCTAGCTTCTGCCAGAAGCTAAAAGAGAAAGGAGCATCTGTAGTTTTGGTAAAGTGGAAAGATATTGGGTATGGTGCCTTCAGAGGTGGTCTCCAGCCCCAGCTTTGTTGTCTATTAACCATGGGGCCTTGGGGATGTCACTCCAGCTCAGAGACTCAGTTTTCTCATCTGCAAAATGGGGTTGGTTACAAATAACTCCCTGGGTTCCTGGGAAGATTAAAGAGAACAGTTTTCATACAAGCATCTACATTAGTCTAGTACTCAGTAGATGGTTGGTAAATAGTCTTTTATTTTAAAAAGGAATTCTTTTAAAGCCAGTGAAAGTGCTTGTTATGGAAGGAAATGCAAGGTGCTTCCAGTGGAAGAGCTCCAGGAGGAAATGATACTTCCTGTCTCTCTGACTCAGCCAGAAGCAGGAAGAATGTTCATTCACGTGCTCTACCAGCTACATTCTGTAACCTATTTGAAAGATGAGTCAGGGGACCAGGCCTGCCTTTGCCTCTAATTTGCTATACAATTTAAATGGGCCCCCATTTACTCATCTGTGACATGAAGGCTCTAGAAGAGAATCTTTGTAAGGTTTTAAATTTCTAATACAAAGATACTGTGGATTCAAAATTTGTGTCATATTGTCCAAATAAGTCAATAAAATTTTTTGAAATATCACCTCTAGCAATGAACACATGCAACATAAGTACAGCACTTTCTAGTTTACCGCATGCTTTCTCATCCATAATCCTCAGAAGAGTCCTGGGAAGTGGGGAAGGCAAGTATTATGATCTCATGTAACAGAGAAGGAAAACGGACCCATGTCACATAGCTAGCAAGTGATTGAACCTGCATATGACCCCAGGTCTTCTTAATCTCAACTTCTGCTAATTTTCTACTCCAGCAAGAAGAATACATTTCAATACTGTGGTTGCTGACCTTGAAAGACTTTTAAGTTTCCAGTGAATCCTTAATTAAATCACCCACATATTTTCTGTTTGATTATCTCTTCCTTGTTCTGTTCTAGAATTTACCAGCATGGTAAATTCATTTGCACAGAGTCATCTTAACAACGTCCGCAGTCTAGATTTTACTGACGGGGAAGAGAGAGACACTATTCCAGACCATAGCTGGTGATGTCACCCACAGCAAGCTGAGCAGAAGCTCTCTGTCCCACGACCTCAGCAGGAGACTGGAGGAGAGTCACTTCAAACAGAACTCCCACTGGCTCCATGCATGGGTGAAGCACCTGCTTTGGTAGAAAGTTGCCTGGACTGGAGGCCAAGTTTAGCTGAGCACCTCGGGGCAAGCCACCTATGCCCTCGGGGTCTCATTAACCCCACAGACACATCTGTAAAGTAACGCCTAACAAATTTACCCTTGACTTTAACCAGTCAGCGCATCTATGTTCTCTTCTAAGAAATCTGCCCTGCCTCTTCCAAACAGGACCATGGACCTTGCTCTCTATCCCTACATCATAGACTTTGTCGGCTATACTACCTACTTACCTCATGTATTATTATTATTATTATTATTATTATTATTATTATTATATGTTCACTTATCTATCTCTCCCACTCGACTTCTTAAAGGTAGGGACTGTATGATTTTCTCTCTCTCTCTCTCTCTCTCTATATATATATATATATATGTGTGTGTGTGTGTGTGTGTGTGTGTATATATTTTTCAGTCTGAGCTATTCAAGTCCCATAGGCATTCAGACTTAGTGTTTGCGACACTGTACCCTAACAATTATCTTCACAATGGCCTCAAAGACCTGGCGGGACATGCCCTACCCCTTACCTCTCCGAGTCTCCATCTTCTCTTCACATCATTCATCCCACCATAGCCCCCATGGGCTTCCCCGCCCTTTGAGGGAACTCTTCTCTCTTTCTGCAATGCGCCTCCTCCCGAAACCTGTAGGTTAACTTCATCACTTTCTTCATGTCTTTGCTCTGATCTCACCATCTTAATGACTCCAGACTGACCACCTGCTTAATTCTCCAGCCTACTTCCAAAGCCCCCCGATATTTCTTCCTGTGCTCACCATCTCTTCTCTCCCACGGTGCTGTCAACTTAGGGCATACTATTTATGACCGTGATTTTCATTTCTTGTCTGTCTCCTTCTCTAGAATAGAAGCTGCATGAGAGAAGGGCTCTATGTTCTGGTCACTGGTCTACCCCACATCCCTAGGAAAGTATCAGGAGCGGAGTAACTGCTCACATACGGTTGTTGAATTGAATTAAATCTATCTACTTTTTTTTTCCTGCTGCTTGAGCTATTTAAATCCCTCAGGACAGTCAGGCTGAGCTCTTCCGATATTTTGGATCTAAGCATTCCCACTGATCACTTTGACTCTCCCTGGTCTTTGTGTAGACGTGACCCTAATGAGGTAGAGTCCATGGCATAGCTTTGCCCACAGGAAGTGATGAGTCCTTTAATAATACAGATCTCGTCTCGCTATTCTATAGCAATGGCTTTTGCCTTTTAAAAACAATCTGGTTTCTCCTTATACAATGGTTTCAAAACTGAAATTTCAAAATGGGTGGAGGCCCCTGAAAGGTGAGATGAGCTCTCCTTACTTGGTGAGTATGGGGCTGGAGCAGAAACCCCTTTCTGTGGGCTCACCTTCCCACTTGCATTGTCTTTCCGCCTCTACGAGTCATTAGCTGTGCTAATCACAACTAAAACAAAGCTAATAATTGCTTCTTGGAACGTTGTGTAATGCTGTGGAATGTTGCCACGGGCCTCTGAGAATCAGCCCCTCACTCTGCTCAGAGTAATTTCTCAGGGATTTTAACTCAGCTCGTCTTTAAGCTGAATGTTTATCATTTTCCATTTTATTGTTTCTGGCCCCTCCCCTGCCTTTGAAGTTTCTGAAATCTTTAAGCACTTGGCTGGTCTCTATACACCACAGGTCTTCTCCCTCAAAGAGGGCACCTGGCCAAGAGAAAGGAATCGGAGCTCCTCTCTTGGCTGTGCCTATAAAACAATCCAATGGCTCTGCAGCCTGCCATTTGAAACGTGAGCTGTGCTAAAAGTACAAATAATGCAGCATGTTCCAAGGAGATTAGAATATCCCAGTGGGATTTTGGGTGAAGAGAGAGGGAAAGTAGTGAGTCCTCCACACACCATGGTAACCCTCTCTTATCCAGACTGCCCTGTCTAGGAGGGAAGGTCAAGGACATGGACCCACCTTTTCTCTTTCCCATAACCACCCCGTTTTGTGAAAAGTCACAGAGGAGTTTAGAGCTGGGCATTTTCCATGAAACTCTTTGCTTGTTCTTTTCTGGACCATTTGGTAACCTCCATCAATAGTTATCATTTTCTCAACTTTGAAAATATTAGCCAAGTAAGGAGAGATTTCTTCCCTATCTCCCTCCTCTCCCAGAGTTCTTAGCTCCTTTGACAATTTCCAAGAGAAAGAATGGGCTCCAGTCACTGTGCCATGAAGAGGCTCTGGATACCTCCGCTCAGAGCCTAGAGTGAGCATTCACACTGAAAAGAAAATGTATCATATATTTGAAGTTTAATTTTCACAAATAAGATCTGGGCCCAGATAGGCTTTATTCTTTCAAAGGCTCAGTCATAAATCCAGAAGTTAAAAAAGTTGAGGGCACTGGACCACCTTGTTGATTCTGTCACCCAGTTGACACTGGAATCCCAGCTACCATGTGCCCATCAGCTGCTCCTCCCATCTCTGTTTGGGTGTTTCCACGGATGGTGAGCCCCCATCTCCCAGAGGCAGCTGAGTCTATAAACATGCAGAATATTTCTTTGGACTGTTGGTATTATTAGAAACCTGTCATGATATGGTCTGAATGCCTCCTAAATTGGTAGCTATCTCTTAAAAAATATCAGGATCTCATGGTCCCCATTATTTCCTAGGAATTCCCAAGGAAATTGGTGTGCTCCCCACATTTGTAAAGGTAGACACTTGTGACTTTTTCTACCTGCCAATGTTTGAAACAGTAGCTGCTGGATGGGTCTCAGGACACTTTATATCACCCATGCCAGTCCAGGCTGTTGGTGCGCTTGCTCTCTCTCTCTCTCTCAATCTCTCTCTCTGTCTTCAATCTCTCTCTCTCCTGATTCACTGTGAGTCAAAGTACCACCTTCTTCATATCTCCTCATAGAGATTGCTCTTACCACCCACAGTCTATAATCCCATTCTAGGGATCTCTCACTCCCAACATAGGGATGGCAAGGATCAACATTTTCCTTCCTAGGAGTGCTATAAGATCTCCCTACCAAACAGGTCCCTTTTATGCCATGAGAAGAGGCTTAGAATAGTTAAAATTGCACCCACAGCCACATACACACATGCCATTCTAATATGCACCATTTGGATTAATTCATCACCTTAGGGCAGTTTCCCTAGAAGCAAACCTTAAGATGACAATTTAAATGCAAGTGATTTATTAGGGAAATGTCCCCAGAAGAACCTATAGAAAAAGGGAAGGGAAGGAAGGTGCACAAGGTACAATTCCAGGGAAAGTCCAGCCGCGGCCTGATCCCACAGGAGGCTCTGAAATAGAAATGACACCTGAGTTCATCCAGATTCAAGGCAAGGGAGCTGAGCATTCAGATTCTTCACTACAGTTCATCATGGGCAAAGGGCCACCTAACGTACTGTATCCTGGGTATAGCCCAGGAGCTGTTGAGCAAAATGGCTCCAGTATCCCAAGGGAGCCATCTGTTAGAAACAAAGGGACCAGAAGCCAGAGAAGGAGTGCCTAGAAATGTAAAAGGGATCTGAGGGAATCTGGACAGAGCATCAACATGTCCACTCATTCACCCATGTCACCCCCAGTGAGTTTGATTGGCCCCTAGGCTTTATACACCTCTAATGTGGTATCTCTACAGTGAGAAATGGTCAACAAACCTTTAATGGAGTTCTCAGGGTAGGGTGGGCCTGAGAAAGTTCTGCCTCATCACACACCCCACTGAGTAGATATAATGCAGTTTGGTCCACACAGGTTCTTTGGCATGCATCCACATTGTGATGGACACTGTTCAAATAAATCTTTTGAAGCCACTTTATAGAGGCTATTGCAAAGCCATGTTTGCTGAGCCTCTGTGTGCATATGAACTTGGTCATGTCCCCTCTTTCACTAGAGTTTTTTATCCAGCTGCCCATCAAGACCAGTTGAATCACTTTCTAAAAGACAAAGACTTTTATGAGCAAACCAGAGCATTGTCTCCCAGTTGTGCAGATGCTGACATTTCTTGGAAGGCAGTGCGTGTGTATATGCAAAATTACCCGCATAAAGCTCCTTGCAAAGCCAATTACAAACTCAAGTCAAGCTGCTTTTACTTTCTTTACAGTAAACAAACCCAAATCTAGAGAACTATCAAATCAGGTCTTTATCTTTGTGGGTATATTCTTCTTTAATTTTCCAATAATAACTACTAGACCCCTGGTGCTCCATCATTTTATACCCAAGAACCTATTAACATGACAAGAAAATCTCAAGGCACCGCCATTTAAGTTCTTACCAGAATTTTAATGGCCTAACATTAGTTTCTGTTTTTTCTCTCTCTTTTTTTCCTCCCTCAAGTAAATAAAAGCATATGTTCCTTTCTCCTTCTCCCCATATCACCTAAAAAAGCAGGAGAGAGAAAACCCCAAAGAGCAAAGCCCTTAAGTCAAACCAGTCCACGCAAGTTAGTCTCTCATGTCTTTTAACAGAACTTATCCTGTTTCGTCTGACACCCACTCTAATCCCTGGCACAGGGTGGCAAGCATTCAGTAAGGGAGGCTTGCTGGGTCCTCCCTCCCTCCCCTCCAGTAACTCTGGCCCCACCAAATTTCTTCCCCCAGTCTCCATGGCAGCCCTCGTGTCTTGACTGGAGCACTTGTTTCACTATTTGTCCAGTTGTCCTCTACTCCCACAGAGACAAAGAAATGAATACATCCACATATCTGAGCACTTACTATGTACCAGGCACTTTCCGTCCATCATCTTATTTTAATCCTCACAGGGCTCCCTGTGGAGTAAAATTATTTTCCCCATTTTAGATACAAGGAAACTGAGGCACCAGGAAGCTCAGTGACTCTTCCAAGATCATACAGCCGGGACAGGAGTAGAACTTGACAATGAATTCATGTTTGGCTGTATCTAGTAGTTTCTGCCCTGCCCCAGTTCCTGTCCCTCACATATGCTTTGGGTCTTCAACTCCCATGTGAACACTGAAGAATGTCAAATATTTCTGAGACCCCACCCACCTTGGTGATCCAACTATGGAAAAACCCTGATTTTAAGCACATAAAATCTATAAAAAGAATCAACTGCATGTACTTGGAAAAAAGAAGTGACACCTTCCTTCGTTCAGAAATGTCTGTAATAGACCAACACTATTGTTGGTCCCCAACCATACTGAAAGAACTTTTGTTTATGATTTCCACAGAATGATTTTGTAATACAAGTTTTTAAAAACATTTTTAGTGTATTATTCAATCAAATGACCATCCCTATGGCTTGCAACTCAAAATGTCATGGTGGTGAAATACTCATTAGTCACCTGCTATAAGTTCAGTGGAATGTGCTAGAACACAGAGTCTGCAAAAGCAAATATAGTCTTGTTAAACTGTCAGGTCGCATAATGTACAGCTTCCCACTATGACACTGTCATCAGGAGAAAGGCTTAGACTGTGTGCTTCGCAAACTGAGAAACTGGTTTCTGGAAGCCCAGTTTTTCAATGAACGCTCTTTAAAGCCGAGTTAATGTGTTTCCTACTGTTATAACGACGACATGTGAGTCACATACGTGGTTTCAGGATTCCTAAACTGGATCTGTGCAGCTGCTGATGTAATCAGAAATAACCTCCGGGTCTTTGAGACGAGAAGATTCAGGAGGAAAACTGCCCAGCTGATGCAGTTGCTGATTTTCATTTGGTGTTCTCACCAGCATTCCCAGCATTCAAATCTTCTTGGGAAATTATTCGTTAATACTCTACTCTCATTTGGAAAATGTCTTTACAACCAAGGCAAATATTTTCTGGGATTCCGCCCACAAACTTCTCTCCTCTTACGTTCTGGAGGTAGTTTGTGATGGGGCAAAAAACCAGAGGTGGAGTGTCGGGCAGATTCACATTTGAATTCCAGCTCTGCTACTTACCAGCTGTGTGATTTCAGACAGGTCACTTAACCTCTCTGTCCCTCCATTCTCTAATCTGGAAAACTGCAAATTATTCCTACCTCACAATGTTGCAAGAATAAAGTTAACCAGAGAATAGCATTCAGGTAAAACAATAGGTTACAATGCAGGCAACCAGGTATCTGGACCCAGGCTTGCCCACAGGGAGCCTGACTTGACTAAGTCTTGGGGTCTTGAGCCTTGTGGGGCTGAGACAAGAACCTGTTCCAGTTCTGGGCCCTCTAGGTTGTGCCCCTCTCCCCGACCCCCTAACCTGGGGATTGATTCAAACACCCAGGGCCTCACAGGAAGCAAGAGGAAAAGGGGAGAAAGGTAGGGAAGGGAGGTGGCCCTGGGGTTTGAGCCAGCTCTGGCAAACAGTCTTTCCTATGGGAATGCCATTTGTAAGTCCTTAAGATCGTGAAGCAGCAAGAATATGTGATTGAGAATTCTGACCTTCAGAACTTCTGTGAGCAGCCTCTTTGCATTAGAATAAGAAGGGAGATGTCAGCTATAAGGCAGAAGATCATGAAAATGCTACAGTTTCCTCTGGGCAGAGCCAAGGTAGAGGGAGAAATCCTGTTCTCTGAGGGCTGTGGAAGATTCAGGGAGCAGGAAAGAGGATGTTTTCAACCATAAGGGACCCAGAAGGAGGGCGCATGAGGGATTTGCCCTGAAGACCACATCACAGTATTGGTATCAGTCTTCCAGTTAAAAAGCTTTTCCATACAGGCCATGTATTTTGAGCCTCCCCCTAACACTATGAATCAGGAATCCCCTTTGAGAGACGGGACGATTGAGCACAGCAACCTCGTATGATCTGGGAATTCTCTGTGAGATCACACCGGAAAGACAGACCATGTTGCCTCAGTATGATAGGTGCCCCCTGGTTTACACTTCTTTCTTAAATGCATCATGAATTTGGATTATATCCTGAAGACCTGGGGAAGAGCAGAGGATGTTGTCCACTTTATAAAGTCCTTCTGTGTTTTCATGGTTCTATTCCCAAAGAGGAAAAATGCAAAAAAAAAAAAAAAAAAAAAATGCATGGGGTGGCTGTTTCCTAAAAGTATATATATATATTTTAAAAAATCCTTAAGAAACAGTAAGCATCTTTATCTTATCAAAAGCTGATATGCAAATGAAAAATGCTTCTTTTCCTAATAGTAATAATAATCATTATATTATATATATATTATATCATATAAAGCGCTTGTCCTATTCTAGGCAACATGTTAACTGCTTTACCTCAATGATCCCTTCAACCCCATGCAACAGATATTCCTATCGTTTTTTAAGAGATGAAGAAGAGGAGACAGAAAAGTGAAGCAAGCAGCACAAGGACATTCAGCCAGTAAGCGGCAGAACCAGAATGTGAATATAATGCTGACACCAGAGCCCGTGCTCTTACCCTGAACCGCCGCCTCCCAGAAACTAGACTGGCAGATCACACACATTTTTTTTCACTGAATTATGGAAAAAAAAAACAAAGCCTCGTGAGGTAGGAATGATGACTCTCAATTATAAGGAAATTGAAGTTCAAAATCTTGATGTGCCTTCTCCGTGGCTGCCCCACTGGTCAGAGGAAGAGTCAGGATTGAGACCCAGGACTTCTGACTCTGTGCGTCAGACTCTTTCTCCTTTCATACCTCGCATCGTAATTCTTGATAAAAAAAAAAAAACAAAACCATGGGTCAGTTCAGTATTTATTCCTCCACAAGAAGAAATTGCTAAATTATACAAAATCTGACAGCAGGTGGGACTACCCCCCACTCGCTGCCAAAAGACTCATTCACTCAGTTACCAACCAATATTTATAGCATAGCAAGTATGCCCTGGGCATTGCCCAGTACCTTGGAGTAGAGCATGAGCAGAGTGAAAGTTGAGTCTCTATCCTCAGGGTGATTCTTGCTGTCTCCCGAATGCCTTCTTTCCCAGACCCACTTTCCCGGGATTGATGAAAAAGAAGTCTATCTGTAAATCTCAGTGATTTCCTACTGCTTTTCTCCTGGGACCTCCCATTGCCTGTGACATCATATGGCTCCCTTTTTGGGGTACCTCAGAGCTGTGACCCCAGAGGCTGACTGTAGTAACTCTTTCACAAGTCCTTTAGACCCCTTCCTCACTAGCCCGGATTAAGAGTTTGCCCTGAGCGACTATAGCCAACACCAAGCAGCAAACCTCAGACCACAGACATGTGCCTTGAAGGCATTCTGAGTGTAGACACCTGCACAGCAAGTCTCTTTGGACCTTCCTCGTGATGGCTTGATTTCCCCTGGAAGAGAACCTTCTGGGTCCTGTGGGATGGACCGCACACATGAATCTTCATCATTTCTGCTGCCTGGAAGAGCCATCAGAGGGAGATTCCTTGGTGTGGTGATGAGAGCGCATCTTGTCGTCTGTCCTCCCTGAATGCAGGGAAGGACTGGAAAGAAGCAATCAGTTGGGGTGCCTGGCCACGAGCAGTTTCCAGCTGACTTTGCCAGGTCCGAAGAACTATGACCTAACCTCTGCTTCAAGGAGACTACAAACAAATGTAAACAATCAGTTTCTAAGGCTGGTGTCCAACTCCTGGTGTCTCGGTCCCTTCTGCATTGTAATGTATGTCTCCGTATCCTGGTAACTGCTGAGAGAGGCTCTCAGTTGAGATGACCAATACAGCCTGTGAATCTCAATAGAAGGCGAGATCCACGTGTGCACATCTTTCTACAGTTAGCAAGATCTGCTATTTCCAATAGCTCACTCAATACCTCTGATAATATGGAAAGGCAAGTCTTGCTATTCTCATGTCACAAATGAAGGAACTAAAGTGCAGAGTTAGCAACAGAGCTGGGGCTGCACACTGCCAGCATGATTCTCCATCTTTTGCTTTATGATAAGATGAGATGATTAATATAATCGGAAGACCTTCCTTGAAAGTTTCTTGCAGGGAATGGAGATTATATAAACTAATTAATAAATGCATATATTTATATATCCATTTATATCTATATACCTAGGTACATATATATAAGGCATTTAGCCTTTTGCCTGACACAAAGTAGTCCCTCCAGTAAGAAATAGCTCTCTTTCTCTCTCTTTTTTTAAGTAAGGCAACATAGTGTAATCATTGAGCCATGGTTTCTGAACTCGGGACAACTTAAAATGATATCATGATTTGGGGCACCTGGGTGATGCAGTTGGTTGAGCATCAAACTCTTGGTTTCAGCTCAGGTCATGATCTCAGGGTTGTGGGATTGAGCCCCCTGTCAGGCACTGTGCTCAGCATGGAGTCTGCTTGAGTTTCTCCCTCCTTCTTCCTCTGCCCCTCCCCCTGCATGTTCTCTCTCTCTCTCTCTCTCTCTCTCTTTTAAAAAATGATATCATGAGGGCGCCTGGGTGGCTCAGATGGTTAAGCATCTGCCTTCGGCTCAGGTCATGGTCCCAGAGTCCTGGGATCGAGTCCTGCATCAGGCTCCCTGCTCCTTGGGAGCCTGCTTCTCCCTCTGCTTCTCTCTGTCTCTCTCCCTCTCTCCCTCTCTCTCTCCCTCTGTCTCTCATGAATAAATAAATAAAATATTTTAAAAAAAGAATTTATAAAAAAATAAAAAATGATATCATGACCTTGGACAAGTTACTTAACCTCTCTGGGTATTAGTTTCTTTATTTGGAAATGGGAATAATGATTTTTTTAACCCCCAAAGCTTCCTAAGTTTCGAATGAGAGTTGTATAAATAGAAGACGGGAATTTGCTCCCCAACACTGAGGTACAAAAAGCAAACCACTACTTTGATAAGGTGGAGTTGGGGGCAAACTCATCTTCTTTCTGGGCTATGTACAAAGATTGAAGGGTCTTTCATGGTGCCTGAAAATAGAAGAATATACTCTGTTCTCAACTCCATAACTATTCACTGAGATGGTAAAATGAAAATGTTTCCATTCTCAAACAGGAAACTCTCTGCCATCATGCTAAACATGAGCACTCGGCTTTTTTGCAAGGATCCCCCTGACTCTCAGGGGTCAATTCTGTGGTATCCATGCACCACTCTGTCAGAGATCTTGGCACTTCTCAGGAGGCTGCATGAGTTCCTGTCACTTATGGGACCTGCCGAAGCATGTCCCTCACCCCCAGGCTCTGGGATGATAATCTTTGTTTACCTTGTAGGGCCAGTTCTGCCTTCTTCTTCACCCCAAACACTAACTTCCCTCAAGAAGTATCTCAAACAAAGGCCTGAGGGTGGGAATAGGTATGAGGGTGTCTTTTAGATGCCTTCTCTCTGCGGGGCTGCCGCAAAAAGCTTTTGATAAACTCGCCAAGGTGAGGGAACATGTACTCTAGACAATTGTCCAACCTCTTGCCAAATAGAAAACACAAATTAGACAATATGTTTTCCTGCCAAGAATAAGAATAAGAAGGGGTGGAGGAAGTGGAGGAGGAGGAAAGGCAGGGGGGAATGAGAAGAAGAAGCGGAGGAGAAGGAGGAAGAGGAGAGGAAGAAATAATATATGTAGTGTCAAGTACAGTACGACACGTTAAAGACACTTAATAAAGGGTGGTATAACTATTGTGCTATTGCAGTTTTATGTTACTGAGACTATTCTGTGGGGCTTCAGCACTTTCTTTCCATGCTTTGTTAAAATAGGGGCAGGATCTTGGAGTGAGAAACTGTGATATAGAACAAGCACTTTGTCAGATGGGCAGTGACTGGGTTATCCAAAATGAATAGAAATGAAATCTTGAAATCTCATCTAGACCTTCTCTTGCTCACCTCCCCCTTACTTTCTTCATGTTGTTTGGCTTAGCTAAAGAAAGGGGATTTGGCATAGACTAATGTTGGGCAATATCATCCATGCAAGTATAATAACCAAAATGTGAGCAGATCCAAACCAGCAGAATCTTAAAAGAATAAGACATCTGACCAAGCAGGATTCAGTCCAGAAATGCAAGGATGGTTCAATACTGAAATGCTGATAACCGCATTACGTCATTACATCAGATTAAAGGAAAAAAAAACATGATCATCTTGATGAAATTTACCAAAGTGTCCTGATTAAACTAGGAATAGTACAGAAGGAATAGAAGGATAGTTCTTACATGTTAAAGAATGTGACAAATTGGGGTGCCTGGGTGGCTTTGTTGGTTAAGCATCAGACTCTTGATGTCAGCTCAGGTCTTGATCTCAGTGTCATGAGTTCAAACCCCCCATGCTGGGTGTGAAGACTACTTAAAATTTTTTTTAAAAAGAAGAAGAATGTGAGAAGCCAATTTAAAAATTAATAATTAAACACCAGGTGCATTATCATTAAATTCAAGAACAAAACACAGACATTTACTATCATATGTTATTATTTAACACTGTTCTAGAAGTTCAAGTCTGTGAAATAAAGTACAAAGAGAGATAGATATTAACAAAGGTATTTAAAAACCAGTTACCATTTTCTGTTTCTTAACCCCTTAACTTAAACCCTTAAAGAAAAACAAAAACAAAAACAAAAAAATAAACACTTAATAGAGTTTGGAATGGTTACTGCTTGCAAATAAATATAAAAAAACAACTTCTCTAAACAACTACTATAGGTCATTGAAATATTAATAGGAAAAAAGAAATTGAAATACTAACAGAAAAATCATTTTATAAATCAAATGATGTAAACAGTCTAAAGATAAATTTAATAACACCATATACAAAAAATAACTCAGTATTTGCATATACCTAAATATAAGAGCTATAACTGTATAACTCTTAGAAGAAATTATAGTAATAAATTCTAATTACCATGGGCTAGGCAAAGTCTTATCTATGATGCCAAGAGCACAAGTAACATAAATTGGATAAATTGGACATGCTCAAAATTTAACTTTTGTACTTCAAAGAACACTATCAAGAAAGTGAAAAAATAACCCACAGCTAAGGAGAACGTATTTACAATTCATGTATCTGATAAGGGACTTGTATCCAGAATATATGAAGAACTCTTACAACTCAATAGTAAAATGACAACCCAGTTTAAAAATGAGCAAATGATCTGAATAGACATTTCTCTGAAGAAACTGTACAAGTAGCCAATAAGTACATGAGAAGATGCCCAGCATCATTAGCCCTCACAGAACACGCAAATCAAAACCGTGATGAAATCCCACTTCACACCCATCAGGATGATCGTGTGCAAGAACTGATTACTCAGTCCCACAGCAGGATAATGGCAACAAATCACGTTTAGCTCAGCAGAAGTCTCAAATTGATATATTAAAAAATGGCATACAAATTTCACTCAAAAATATATATTAAAAAACGGTTACACTAGTTGAAATGTCTGAATATGGCATCAGAACTGTAAATAGAGACAGAGGAGAGATCACCATTCTTTATTGTAAGACCTTTAGTAGTAGTTGATTTTTTAAAAAAATCATAGTCATACATTTTGTGGTTGAAAAATTAAAAATTGATTTAAAAAAAAGAAAAGAAAAATGTGCATCTCAAGTTTTGTAGAAATTGAGATTCGAAATCATAAACAATCTGAATTTAAGAGATTTAAGAGACAGAAAGCCAATTCCTTACTTCTCGGGTTTAACGATCTGAAACAAGTCACTCAAATCTCTCTGAACCTAGACTTAAATGTAACACTCTCTGACCTGTGTGTCTTTAACAGATTGTGCCAAAGATCAAATGAGAGCATGAGTGTGAAGATGCTGTTTGAATTAGGAAGTTCACCACAAATGTTAGCTAATTACAACACAAAAAGAGACTTAACATGTCTATGCAACTAAAACCAACTCGGTTTCCTGCAATTTGGGCCAGTGGTTCTCCTTTGCCCAGTGCCTGGTGCCTAGTAGGGCTTCCATTGTAATATACATGAATGTATAGGAATGTCATGCTTCAGAGAGATCAAAGATTAATAGAATCTCTCAATAGAACCATGAATTGGGCAACTGTATCATTGTGGTGACATGCCTAATACATAGAGTGATGGGGTACAACAGAAAATTGGTTAGAGTATTCCTAACACCCTCTTTAAATAAAAGGGTCCTGCTCTTCCAACTTTTGATGGAATAAGTATATAATAACATTTACATTGAAGTGTAATTTATAAACCAGAATGGCCCCTGGACAGTGTGACTCAGTAGAATAATACCCTTCGGATGCACAAGTCCCAGCTCTGACATTCAACAGTGTCATGGATTTAGGTGAACCACTTAACAAACATAAGCATCAGTTTCCATTTCACTAAAATAGGCATAATAACCTCTACAATGTGGGACTCCAGCATGGATGAGAGATACTATACAGAATGAGCCTGGCTCAGGCTGTCCGGTTGATGCATGCAGTGATGTATCCCATTCTGCAGTGATGCATCCCAGCCTGCAATCTTCCAGCAGTCAGTCCTCCCTGTGAGTCCTCATGCTCTCTGCAGTTGAAATCTGCTGCTTTGTCCACAGTTTTCTCAGGAAAGATAATAAGGTAATTATCATGGCCTTTTCCCAGTATATCATTTTATGAATATGTAACCTTCATCTCTGCCTGTCTCTTGCCTTATTTGTGTATTTAGCAAACTAAACCCGTGGCTCCTAACCCAAAGGATACCTGTATAAGCTCAGAGGCATGGCTAAAATAAGAATCCCCTGCCTCCATGGGACGCCAGTCCGCTGACTCTGCTGAATCCTCTCCTCTGAATGTGCCCATACTTTCCCCCATGAAGTGGCTTCAGTGACAGATTCCCACGTTCAGTGTCCAGGACTCCCCCTTTGGGAGTCTGTCTATTACTGCCCGTTTCCCAAGCTTGGGCAGTAGATGATCAAGGGTGGCTTTCCTCCCAGATGCCAGCCAGCCTTGTGAATGTCCCTCTCAGTTTAAGAAAGAACCAGGCTGAGCACAGCATGCTTCCTGGCAGACAACAGGGGGATGAGTCAAGGCAAAAAAGCAGAACTGAGCCATGGTGAACTTTAGTCACCACAATGGCATTTGCCATTCAACAAACATTTATCAAGCTGTGCTATGGGCTATTTTCTCACATGTTGTCCCACCAAGCCCTCTGTCACCCGATGAACGGGCATTATCTCCTCATTTCACAGATGAGGAGACAGACACACAGATGTTGGGTAGAGCTCTGTTAGGGCCGCAGCTAGTAACTGCTAAAGGCAGGATTTGCACCAGAATCTCCAGATAAGAAATTGTTTTTTCCACATCGCAGCTGCCTCTGCTTCAAGCCTGAAGTGTACTCATGAATCCTGCCTATGATTACTTGAGAAGCTGTCACGTTGAAGAGTATAATACTGGGAATCTTAGATTTGTGCTTTTCTTAGGACGGTATTATTTCCCCAGCTCCAAAGGATTTATTCATACATTCAGAAATGATTTACCGACTACCTCCCATATGCCTTGCACCCTGCTGGATGCTGGAAATACAGAGAAGCCTGGGACATGGTCTTCACTGCCACCACAGCTTAAAGAAGAGCAGAGAATATATCTCACTGGTGTCTGCACCAAATGGGTAAACCCAAGTGCCGCTGTCAGCTCCGGGCCTTCCCAGGCCAACTCTCCAACAACACATGGGGCCTTCAGCTTACAAGCCCATCCCTACCCTGCCTGAGTCACCTTAGCAGTGTTGTTTGTAACTGAAGAGCAGGGTACAACAACAAGGCAACTCTGAGAGGGCTCCTGCCAGCCCTCTCCAAGAGCAATGACCTGCCACCGGTACCTGCCAACAGCGCCTAGTGTCTGGGGAGCCTCGCTGTAGCTGCTGGGTGGCTCTGCGCCCACTGGCTGCTTAGAGCATACCCCCGTCTAAGAAAAAAGATGCCCACTAATATCCCAGGCCTCCCTCTCCCTCCCGACATGAATCCCATCTCCTGCTTGGACAAATTTCTGGTCTGACATCTTAGGCCTATAGCTGGGGTCCTGAGGACCTATCTCTTTCAGATTGACTTCTTTCTGAGTCCTGGGGTCTCCCCACCACCCCAGGCCTTCTGTCAATGGATGGGGCTGTTTCCTAAGCCAGGCCGACCCAGAGTGAACCATGGTGCGTGTGGATCGAAGGAATGAAGACACCTGGCCCAGGGCTCTCATCGGCAGACCTTCCCTGTAGACCTCAGTGTAGGCGCCCCGCAAGCCTGAAACAGAACACCTAGACAAGTGTCTCTTTCAGGTTGCAAATCACAAAAAGTCAGGTTGCCTCGGATACAGAGGTTTTGTGATACTCAGGGAAGTAAGGAAATTCCAGAAACAGACTGCTGCTCTGCCAGGCTTCAAGGAGAATGGCTCCCATGATGGCCTGTGGCACGAGAGACAATAGCAGGCAGCCTGGAATTTTTGTCTTTAGAAGCAGTCACTGGGCTTCCTGTTCTGGTATTCCATCTTCCAGGGCTTCCTTTCTGTGTGTCTTTCTGTGTCCAGTTGTTTCTGCCTCTACTCTCATGTTACTCTGCTATTCTTTTTCACTGATTTTTCTCTATATACCATATTCAAAACTTCGCTAGCGAGAATCTGATCATGTCCCTTTATCAGCATATAAAATGGACTATTCCTGGAGGGTAGATGGTCAAACCAGATTCTCAAGGCTGCTGCTCATTACGTGATGTCGAGATTCTAGCCAGAGAGCGAATCTTGGTCTAATCAGTTGTCCCTGGCATAGGGTAGTCACAGTGCACATGACAAGTTATACTCAAGGCACTAGATAGTCTCAGAATCCCCTGCATTCCTCTCTGCCATACTTCCTCAAGGACTGACCTTATCTCACCTCTTTGCTAGTTAGCCAGCCAGCAGATCTCAAAGGATCCCAAAAGATCCCTGAGGTCCCAGCATGCCTTGCAGCCCAGCCCAGTGAAATGACCACAGTATCATTCACAGGAAGCCATTCCCTATTATGTTGTGGGATGGACCCGATGCTAAGGAAAAGAAGAAATCATCTGGCTTTTTTCAATTACTGCCCTTCTTTCTGGCTCATCAGGATCCCAGTTTCCTGGGTTTTCTTTTTCTTTTTTTTTTTTTTTACCATATTTTTCATCCATCTCTTAGAAGGAAACAAACCTGATTCCTCATGAACTCATTTAGAGTCTTGGCTGCAGTTGTTTTCCCAAGTAACTCACTCCACATGTTCATCCCTCTTGCCCGATTCTGTTCTCCTGGAGGAGCTGGTTTTATTTGTTCTGCAACAAATATTACTTAGCTTGATCTACAAGCCAGGTGCAGCAGTGCATTCGGGGAGTGATGGATCGCCAGCCTCGTCAATGTCATTACCGTCACCAGCACCACCGCGGCTCATTTCGCAGTTGCCAGGGGGCTGACGCCAGGATGGGTGCCTTCCAGCCACACATTGTCCACACTGTGTCATCCTCATACAACCACTTGGGAGCCAGTTGCTATTTGGTCTCCATTTACTGTTGAGAAAATCGGGACTCCGAGAAGTTGAGTGCAGATAAGAAATTAAGATCATCTGGAGCCCTTTGGAATTTCCAGGTGACCTACAATGTGAGAATGGCAGACTGCCCTTTGGCTTGAATCTGCCCTGTTGATCTCAGTATGTTCTGAATGCTTTTCTATGCCAATCTGCATTCGGAAACTACAACATAACAATAAGCACAGTTACTCTGCAAGGTTCTCCTCGAACCCTGCCGCCCAAACCTGTGGCACCAACACGGGCCATGTGGGCACAGACACTAAACCCATGGGCATAATGGTCCAAAGCTGTCCAGCACCTCATACTTTGCTCTGCTCTCACTCACCTCATATCTTTACCACGAGAGCTTTGCCGTCAGCTTTCTCATCCTAGCCTGAGCCAATGGACTCTTGGAGGCTGCGGGCCAGCATCCCTTACTGAAACAAGCCAACAAACAAAAAGCTTTGCCTGTGTACAGCCTTTAGAATATCCAATGCCATTTTCCTCTCTTAAGCCCCAGTTCTCTCCTTGCTCCGTCCAAGATGAAACTGGTCCACAGAGAAGTAAAGCAACTTGCCCAAAGTCTCAGTGCAGAGGTGAGACCTAGGCCTGAAACCAGGTTTCTTCCTGGATCTTCCCTCAGTTGGAACATGGGATTAAAATCGTGTGCATACCCATTACGTGCTGACTTTCTCCTCCCTCCCGCTTGTGTCCCACCTCATACCCTTGCAACCCAGCTTGCACTGCAGCCATTGCTGGTGGGGTCTGAGGTGCTGTCCCCCAGCTGTACCACTTCCTCGCTTGCTTGCCACCCTAGGGTTTCTCAAACGTCATGAGGTAGAGCGTCCATGGGTACCTGCTCAGCACTTATGCTTGGGCAAATCTGGAAATGCACGGGAGTTAACATCCCACGGATCGGTCCTTAACCAATGTGGGAGGAAAGCAGGTGGATTAGTGACCCCATTTTCGTCCTCAGATGATTATAAAGCACTTCCTATATGCTCCTAGGAGGGCCCCAGCAGATTCCAGCCCCCACTGCCCCTAGTGATGATTGGCTAGATAGAGCACCTTGCGTTGGCCTTTCTTCCTCGTGCCCCTGCTTCCCAGCCCCCCAACTAGTGTCCCCTGAGATTATATCTAAAAAAACAATTACCTGCCCACAAACCCTCATGTCAAGCTCTGCTTCCTCAGGCGGTGACCCAGGCTCTGACGGCTCCCTAGCTGTTCTTCCAACAGAGCGGCTTCACCTCATTCTGTTCTTTATACTGGGCTACTAACCACTTTGCATAGACTGTTTTATTTCATCCTCACGAAAGCCCTGTAGGATAAGGATGATTATGATACCAAGGATATAGGTCCAGCTGGGGAAACCGAGGCTCTGGCAGGTTCAGGAGCTTGTGATGCTGGAGAGTGCTCCTGCAGAGTTCACACAGTCATGTGATTATTCATGTGTCCTCTTTCTCACCAGACCTAAGCGCTTTTGGGGGGCAGGGATCGAGTCTTTCATGTCTCTGGGATCTCCTCGAAGCAGAGCCTAGCAGGAATCCCAGCACACAGCAGATAGAGGAAAGGATTTATTTATGTGATGAGGATCCACACCGGCCTAGAGGAAGAAGGCCCCCTGGTCTCAATCAGACATCGCCCTTCCCACCACACCGTCCCACCCCCAAGATGAACCTAGGAGCCTCCTTGCTGCTCCTAAAGCTCTAAAGTTGTTGTAAGAATAATTGTTAACTTTTTTCAAGGACCTGCTACAACTAATTTAATCCTCAGATGAGCCAATGAGCTTTTGTTGTCATCATAGCTTGATCATATTGTGTGAGGCACGAGTCTCCCAGCCTCTGTCGTGAGCCCTTGAGGGTCTCTGGGACAGGGTCCTCCTGGCTCTGCTTCCCCCTTCCACAGCCTCCTGCCCGGGGTTGGGCACAGAGGAGAAGGGCTGTCACAGAGCAAGGGCAGGGCCCACTAGGTGTGGTGGCCTGGTGTTTTCCCCAGCTGGGCCTGGGCCCTGTGGTCCTGTGGTCAGCCTCAGGGCTGACCTTCACTTCTCAGACCTGCCTTTGGATCTGGCTTCTCCCAGGAGCACAGCTTTATAAACAAAAAACAAACAGAGCAAATAAAAACATTATCTCATTGGTGCTTGAGTCAGCTGCTCCAGATGCTTGGGAAGATGGGGAGGGGGTGCTGCAGAGCCAGCAGGAAAGTGGGGCTGCACGGGGTGCACGGGGGCTGGGGGACAACTCCTCAGGTTTGAGAGTTTGTGGCCCATGGGACACCTTCGCTGGCATCCCCACCCCCACCCCGCCTCCACCAGCTGGCCGGGACGGATGCCTGCTACCTCCTGGGCACCCATTTCCCACCCCTGAATCCCCAGGGGAGGCACAGGGCAGCTGCTCTGTTTGATAAACAGAGCTGTTGAATTAGGTACCTTCATATCCATTATCTCATTTACTCGCCAGGAACTGTCCGTGAGCTAAGGCGTACCACCCCACTTCACAGGTGAAAAGCTGAAGTCCAGAAAGTGAAATCATGTACCCAAGCAGGAGCAAACAAGTGGAAGAACCTGGACTTGACCCAAGGTCATTGGCCTGGAGCTTCTGAGCTCGTCCCAGTTCCCCCCCCCCCCCCAAGAAGGTGTGGCAACATCAGAGCTGAGAGCAAAGTGTTTGGCTCTCCTCTCTGCTGGGGACATTTGTGAGGATGGAAGGGGAGACAGTTTAAAAGAAAGTCAGCTTGTGTTTCCCGAACCCACATCCCTCTGTTGAGCTTCAGCAGAAAGAGCGCTTGCCTAGGAGCCAAGGAACCTGGATTCAAGGCCCAGAACCCCTTGCTACTGACATGCTCTGTGCACTGAGTAAAGTCACCTCCCCTGTCTGGGCTGCAGTTCCTCTGATGATAAGTGAGTGTGTTTGAGATGAGCCCTGACACCAGGCAGCCCATATGGCTATAACTTCCTGCCCCATGTTAGGTGTTCCACATTTTAAAGGAATCTTCAACCCTTTTACCTCTTTTGAACCAGCCTAAGACACAGAACTTCAGTCAGCACCACGGGTTCGTGCAGCAGAACACAGAGCAAGGCAAGGCTTCGCAAAGCGGCGTCCTGGCTCTTGCCCGGCCACACGGATGTCTCCCCCCGCCCCAACCATGTTGCAGAGGCGCTGAAACTCCCAGAACTGTGCCCCATTCTCCTATTTTTCTCATGTGTTTCAGGTCTTGGCTCCCTCTAGCATTTCATTCTCCAGACGTGATTCAGCGCAGAAGTTTCATTACATCTTGACATTTTCCACCCAGTCTGAAAGTTCTGCGTGCGGGCCTATCCTGGGGCTCTCTTGCTGTTTGTTCAGTAACTAATTAGTGCTGGTAGAGAAACAACTATAGCCTCCAGGTCATTGCCAAGACCAACGGCATCCAATTCCACTGGAGGTACGAGGGGGTGGGACCAAGTCCAAAGTCTGGCAGAGGCCAGCAGAGCAAGGACATGTTGTGGCAGGGAGGGGAGAGAAGGTGGCCAGATGTGTGGTGGAGAGGCCAGGGATCGGGGCGATGGGTGGTTTTCAGGGGAGCAGTCTAGCTAGAACTTAGAAGAGCATGCCAGAAGATAACGTCTCGTCCCCTCCCTCCTGTTTGCTGACATCACACCCTGGCTTACACCCCAGTTCTAACACATCTGAGAATTTCAGGGGCCGCTGTCCCTGTGGATCAGGTCTGATCAATGGAAGACCTCCACCGCCCCAAAAACTCATTTCGGTGATTTAATTGACATTCAGTGCATGAGCCCCTGCCCTGGCTAGGACACGCTGATGTAGAGGTAAATGCCTCATGGTCCCAGGTGCTCCAGGACTGACCAGCCAGGGGAGAAGCCGGTGGGGAAAGAGGCAGCGGGCTCAGTGTCGGAAGAAAGAGGGTGAAGTGTTGCGTAAGCTTTGGGGACACATGACGGGAAGAGAGCCAGCTCTGGCGGGGGATGCTGGGACAGGCTGTCTGGTGGCAGAGCATTTGAGGTGGGGCTTGGAGCCCACGTGGGGACTGATGGCGGAGGGAAAGCACGAAGGGCCTTCCAGACTCACTGGATCGAGACACTGCAAGTAGCTATAGCTGAAGGACGGTGGGGGAGGGGGTGGGGGTCAAAACATTCAAGGCTAAATGATCAGACAGTGCCCAGGTCAGAAAGGGTCCATCTGAGGATGTGGGGTTTCCTCCTCTCACCTACGTTGTCCCATATGGTCGTTACTAGCCACATGAGGCTATTTAAATAAATTTATACTAACTAAAATTAAAAATCCAGTTCCTTGGTGGCAGAGGGAATATTTCAAGTGCTCAATAGTCACAAAGGTCTAGTGGCTATTATATTGGCCAGGGCAGATATAGCCCATTTCTGTCACCACAGAAAGTTCCATTGGGCAGTGCTGCTATAGAAAGTGCAGACCGCTGAAGGAGGTTTGTCATCTGAGAAATATGCGGGTCAGATTCGTGTTTCAAGTGACATGTGAGGGACCAGAGACCCGTCATTTGGGAGACTTTCCTGTTAATTCTGCTGAACCTTGATGAGGATAGAGAATAGAAGGAGAGCCAATACTCCAGCTGAGTTTTGATGATGGAGAGCGAAGGCGGGGGGGTGGGGGGAGTGGCAGGAGCTTCGCTCTACCCTTCATTAGTCCAGGGGAGCCTTGACGGTGATAGAGAAGAGCAGGGAGGTGTGGATAAGTGCGATCATCGAACCAGAGGACCAAGTCTTTCCCAGAGCTGCTTCCTGCTGGGGCTGATGGGCTCCGAGTGCCCTTCTCTTTTTCATTAGGGCTCAGTGTCTTCCCGATGTCCACAGAATCCTGAGGCCCTGCAGAATCCTGAGGCTCTGCCACATCAGCAGGGATTCAGATCCAGACAGTCTGGGTTCAAATCCTTCTGTGGCACTTGCTGGCTATATGATTTTGTGAAAGTTTTAAAGCTTCCCTCTGTTTCTGTTCCACATGTGAAGTGGGATGACAATGGCACCTATGTCGTAGAGTTTTTGAGCATCACATGAGATAATATTTGTAGTAAACATGAAACAGAATTTGGCTCATAATAAGCCTCAGAAGAGTATAATCTCATGTCATGACCAGGAAGCGGTGGTGGCTTGAGGTTTAGAGTATGAACTCTGGATCATTCTTTCTGTGCTTGAAACCAAGCTTGGTCACTTTCTAGCCAATGGCCTTGGAAAATGTATCTCAAATTCTCTGTATTTTCATTTCCTCCTCTCTGAAACGGGGCTAGTACTAGTACCTGCCCCAGAAGGTTGCTGTAAGAGTTCAGTGGATCATGTGTGGAATGGACTTAGACCGCCACCTGGCCCAATAACGTGCCCATAGTGTAAGCTCTTCTCATTGCTGTTAATGTTATTATCAGTGCTGTTCCCGTTATTATTAAGGAAGCAAGGCAATCCTCTGACTCTCTCATACTGAAATAATATTCTCCCCCGCCCCCCAGTGTTGACTCCCGCAAATGGTGCTGGTAGTAAGAGCACTGAGTTGGAGATCCTGTTCCTACCTCTATCCCATGAACCCTCCAATGGAATCATTTCTTCTTTTTCTTTGTTTCCAGGAGCCCATCCCACCTCATCTTCCAAGTTGCTCAGGGTAACACACTAGAAGTGGCTCTTGATGAATAAGGGAGCTTCGGGGATCTTGAAGTCTTTTTGGGTCTCTTCTCAACAAAATCTGGCTTCTAAGACTCTTGACTCACTACAATCAAGGGGAAGATGTCAGAAGTTGGGTACAATGCTGTTCTCTTTGCATTATTGCTCAAAAATTATTTAATTCTTTCCCAGGGAAATGGATACCAGGGTTTCAGGTCCAAAGGCTGGACCCAGGATGAGTCAACACAGGCTCTTTGCTCCTCACAGGCTTGCGATGGGGTATCCTTTACACGGGGCTTCTCAGTGACCCCTCTAAATTCCCCCTAGGCCTTTCCCAAAGGACAGTCTCAAATAGACATCACGAGCATATCAGAAGCCCCTAGCAGATATCCCACATAGCTGGGGAACTGCTGACTGATGGAAGTGACACCCATGTGTTTTAAAGCCTTTTAATGCCTGTCACTAACCACCCCCCACATTCTTCCCTGCGTGTTCATGCATATAAATCCGATATGATTATGCCCTTCACCACTCCGCTTCTCTGAATCATCCCGACATTGATTCTAGGATACCCCCTCACCGTTTCTGCACCAAGGAGAGCCTAGGGGATCCCTGGGATTAATTTGAGGTTCCCGACCTCAGAGTGGTTATGAGAGGAGGGGGGTGGTAGCTGGCTTCTGCCTGCCATACAGGAGGCCAGACCCTCTGGCACTTTGCGTGGGTTCTCTCACTTCCTCCAGGCCATGGCTGAGTGAGATGGGCGTTACAGTGCTCGGTTTGCAGGAAAGGACACCAAAGTTTGGAGACCCAGAGGTTATGCATGCAGCTTGTCAGAGCTGGAGCTCAAATTTGAATCTGTGTCTCCATCCCTCTGAGACTCTTTGCTTTGTTGAATGTCCCATGGCACCTAGTGCCATATTGGCCAATTGGAACCTTAGCAAATTGGAGGGACTTGATGGGTCCATTCCTATCCCTGGCCTCACTCAGAGTCCCTATTCATCCCTCAAAATCAAGGAGAACATATAATTTACCATCCACACTGGAGACTTCTATAAAGGAAAAGGTTTAACTGTCTATTAAATAATTACTCCTATACAGCAGGCAAAACCTGGGGCATGATCTGCGTCACCCTTGTAGTTGACAATATGAAGTTCTCTGCATAGGTCAGGGGTTGAGAACTAGACATGGGAGTGAGTGTTTATTGGCAGGAGAGAAGTGGGAATCAAGGAGTGGACAAAGTGGGGGTCATTGGAGAAGATGTGGAAGAGGCAGAGTATAGAGTAAGAAAGAAAAGGAAAAACGCTGATCATCCTGGAATAGTCCCTTTCAATCTTCTTTCTGTACACCTATTTTTAAATATTGTAATTGAAACCATATAGTTTGTATTCTGCTTTTTTCACTTAAAAATTTTAAGAGCATTTTCCAATATCTTAAAGATATCTCTAATATCTTTAAAAATATTGTATTGTCTGCCTAATTTTCTATTGTAAAGATGTAACAATATATGCCTAAGCAGTCCCTTTCTCTTTGGACATAAAATTTGTTTCCAGTTACTTGATTCCATAAATGGTGCCACAGTGGATCATATTATAAGTCAATCTCTGTTCATACTTCTTTCAGCTTGTGGGGAAATACTAGAATTTCCGATAAAAGGGGTGTATGTGGTCTATGTTATCCCCTCCCCTTCTCCCTGCCTTGAAAAAACTGTGATACCCAGAGCTGTGGCAGCCTTTTTTTTTTTTTTTTTTTTTTTTGACAATGAGGTGCTCTGAATGAATTAAAGGCTGAAGGAATTGCATGACCCCTGGTCTGGACATTGATGAAACATTGAGCCAATCCCAGAAGCCAGACTTAACATATGTGAGAAAATCACCCTCTGAGTATTTACACCACTCTGTTTCAAAGTCTCAGTTTCCTGAAGCTGAACGCTTTCCTGCCTGATATAAGTGGAAAAGGGGAAGTGAGTTGGGAAAGAATTGCCTTTAATGGGCTGAGGAAGAGGGAACGAGAGCAGGATGGTGAATATTTATAATTTGCTACTCTTTCTTGTGGTTCTTTTTCATAACTTCTTCATCCTTCTTCATAACCTACGATATGTAAAGCACCAGCAAACACCTTCACTTCTGCTCTACCAGCTGCTTACCTCCCCTATCCATTTTTACTGCCAGTTCCTTTTTCATTTGATTTATCATATATACATTCTGTACATTGAAGTCTAGAGTCCCATAAGTGCTTCAGTCTTACTCATAAGTAATCCTGTATGTATGAGAATTATGCAGTAAAGCAACTCGTCCTGGAGGTAAAATTACTAGTCCGCCTATTAAATCACATATCTATGGAAGTTTCTTTGGGCAGCAAAGACCAACTGACACAGAACAAGAAGGAAGCATGCAGGTGGCCTGGGCTTGTACCCCACCACGGACCTGAGGTCACATCCATCAGGCCAGGACCCCTGCCACTGACAGCTCTCCTTGTTTGTCTGTATAATGGACACTGGAATGCTGGCCTCTATCCACAGTAAGGGAACCTTACAAAACAACATCCATTAAGTCTACCCCTCCATTTGTCAAAGGGAGTGGTAATATTAGGGCACTGTGTATGGGATGGAGGCAATGGGGGGGGAAGCGTTGATTTAAAGATTTATTTATTTTGAGAGAGAAAGAGAGAGAGAGAGAGAGAGAGAGTGTGTGTGTGTGTGTGTGTGTGTGTGTGTGTGTGTGTGGACATGGGAGGAGGGGCAGAGAGAGAGACAGTCTTAAGCAGACTCTGCACTGGGCACAGAGTGCGATCTCATGACCCTGAGCTCATGACCTGAGCTGAAACCAAGAGTCAGATGCTCAACCGACTGTGCCATCCAGGCGCCCCAAGGCAGCAGTGATTTAAACCTACCATAGGCACAGCAATGTGCTAGGCATTTTATTCTCCAGCTTTTTTCAGGTATCTCTTGTCTGAGTGATTTTTATTTCCAAAGTGAGGCATACTTCACTGACCTCAGTCAATACTGTGCTGATGCTCAGGGAAGGCTAGAGGGTTGCAATTACCACAATAGTTATGAACATAGAACCGGGAGTCGAATCCTCGCCCCATCACTAATGAGTGGTACGATCTTGGATGAATTACTTAATCAGTTTCTTCAATACCAAAATGGGGAAAATATACGCGGCCATGTCAAAGGGCAGTGGTCTGGAGGGAATGAAATGATCCATGTGAAAATATGGTGCGCGGTGTCCAGCACATTGTAAGTCAGTTTTCCTTACCAGTGTTTCTCCATCAGTGTTCTCCAAGGAACCTCAGCCCCTTCCCCTCCATACCCCCTCATCCCTGACTCCCGGACCCTAGAGAGAGGATCAGAGTGGGGCAGGCAGGCAGCCTCTGCTGTCATGTCCGTAACCAGAAAGAGTATATTAGGAGAGCTCTTTTCATTTCTTTTAAACAAGAACAAATCTTGAAAAAGGGAGTGTGAATGGCTTCATTTACTGGCTGATGGAATTTGCTTGTCATCGCTGAATCCGCCCTCATCTTCCTCAGATTCAACACCTTCCCTTTCGTGAGCATGGAGCTTTTCTGAGGGTAGCCTTCCTGGACTCAGTGCCTGTCCCGCAACTTCCCAGGAGGGGGAAGAAAAGGCCTCTTCCTGCAAACCCCTTGTCTGATCCTCCCAGTTCTTGGTTTCTCACTTTGAAGTTAGATTGTTGCTTGGAATTTAGACTTTTAAACAATTATTTGCATTTTTTTGTATTACCTCTATCTATATCTATAGTCTTACGAGTTTTCTCTTCAAGACATCACTTGTTCAGTCATTGTCTCCAAAACTTGACTGTCACAGTGTCATTGTCTTTCTTCTGTATCCATTTGATCCATTATCAAAAGAAGTTCCCCACCCACTCTCGGCCCCACCGAGCGCTGTGTCTCTCTATCATTGTTACTGCCAGAGATTCCTTCTGCATAATTGGCCCCTATATTTATACTTGAAAAAAACTTTGTTTGAAATACGTCCCAGAAAGGAAAGTCCCAAGAAGGTAAACCGGTGATTGCTTCAACCTATCTCTTTAATTGTCTTTATTTCTTTTTCTTTGTTCCTTTTTTTCTTCTTTCCTTCTTTTCTTTCTTTCTTTCTTTCTTTCTTTCTTTCTTTCTTTCTTTCTTTCTTTCTTTCTTTCTTTCTTTCTTTCTTTCCTTCCTTCCTTCCTTCCTTCCTTCCTTCCTTCTTCTTCTTTCTTTCTTTCTTTCTTTCTTTCTTTCTTTCTTTCTTTCTTTCTTTCTTTTCTTTCTTTCTTTCTTTCTTTCTTTCTTTCTTTCTTTCTTTCTTTCTTTCTTTCTTTCTTTCTTTCTTTCTTTCTTTCTTCTTTTAACTAGCACTAGTCTGAGATCTATACATGTCAGTCTCGTAGGAATGAATCAGACCCCCTCCCTACTCCATCCCCCATCTTAAAACTCACTTCAGCTCCTTTGGTAGCTTGACTGATACCATATTCTTCTCTGCTTCCTCCTCAGCCAGTTCCCTGGTGCATTTGGCATCTTTAGCATTCCCTGGAGCAACAAGATCCCTTAAGATCCACCCCCAAATCCCTCAACTCCCCACTCCCCTTTTATTTTTCAATTTGTGGAAATAAAATATGTTATCCATCTCCTGAAACTGCCTCTTCAGTTGTTACTGATTAGAATATCTGGATTTAGAATGCATCATGGGATATTTAGAATCAATAGGTGTGTGTTACAAACAGAAACAAGAAACCAAGATGATCACCATCAGATTGTCAAAAGATCAGGATTGAAATCTTGAATCCAGTTTTAGCTCCATAGCCTCAAATAAGACACTTAACTTCCTAAGCTTTCATTTATTCCTCTGTAAAATGAAGACAATCTTGTCAAATTCACTGGAAAACACACAGGAGATAATATAGGAGAGAGATTTCTCTACACATATTTGATACTTTGGAGGTTATTATTATATAAATATCTTAAAAGGAATTTATTCTGAACAGTTTTAGATGTCCCTTGATGTTGTAATCCCACAAACCCTATAAAAGTAAAAGGATCCAACCTGTGTTACCTGGTTTTTCTTCATGGTCATATAGATCAGTGGTCCTGCAATCCTGTCACTGCTCCGCATCCAAGCTCTGGAAATGGCCTCAGGGAAAAGCAAGATGTTTGCCCAGTCAGAAGGGATGATAAAATAGATCTTAGATCATTGAGAGTCCCCCTCTCTCTTTAGTGTTTCCAATCTTTTTATAAGCTCTATTATAGGCCCTTCACCTTTTAGTCCTGGTTAAGCTAGAGGCTAAGGATTTACTCATGAAGGGTACATGAGGCTCGTAAGGGATTGGTTATATGTCCCAACATGGCCCCCCAAAGGGTACCAGAGTGCTATGAAGACAACAGCTCACCAGTCATGGAAAACCCATTTCTTAGACCCTCTTCTTACCAATGGAACCTGCTGAGTGTGAACAATGATCAACCATGACTTCGCTTCTTGGAGGCCACTTCTCTCAAATAAAAAGAGTCCTGAGCCAAACTAAAGACGTTTCTGGTTCCAGCTCTGCCAATATCTCCTTGAACAGTGAGCCTGTGGTGGTCACTACCATTCTCTGGACCTCCAAGTCCCTTAAACACTGATATTCTGGGATGTTATCCTGCATATCTTCCCTATAGCCTTGACAACAATCCTAAAGCACTTTCTGTCCTCCCATGCCTTTCAGCTCTGAATGTGCAGTATACCTGAGCCAGATTGCCAGAGCTACTGTCCCACATGCCCTCAGTGTTCCAGGCAGAGCTGACGTGAGTTGATGACTCTTGCTCATGGTATTGGGGGTGCATAAAGAGATTTATGTTGGTACATGGAATAAATCTGCCTGTTAAGATGCTTCCAAAGGCAATATAGATGGTAAATTATTGCTCCCAATACAGGTTTCCATTTCACTCTCAGCAAAGCAAGACCTGGGACACTTGGAAGTCCATGTTAAGGATTTAGCTAATTAGTACTCTGGGGAAGCGGTATAGAAAGGGCATTTGGAGTCCAATCTAACTGAATTCGTCTCCATTCCTACTGTCTCTATGACCTTGGAAATATAATTTAACCCCTCCGACCCTCAGTTTCCCATTTAGAATGTTGGGACAATTAATCAATGGTGGATGTTTCTAGAGCACCACTTAGTAAATCAAAGCATAATGATGGCTTAAGAACAAATTGTAGCGGCCGATAGTGATTTCCTTCCAGGGTACAGAGTATGAAAAAGGGGGAAAAAATAGCTTTGCAGTGGAAGAACCTGACAGATACTACCTTGGTGAGGTGATCAAGGTCAGTATCAATGGTCCTAAATCATGTTGATAGATGCACACTTGATATGACGTGATGATATGATGTGACACTTTACATCCATGAGAGCTTCCTCTTACAAACCCATCACCCCGGTCTACTCGTGAGAAAGACATTACATTACGAGAGGGGGAGAGCCTATAAAATACCTGACCAGTACCCCTCAGCACTGTCAAGATTGTCACACCCAGAAGGAGCCTAAGGAGACATGACCACCAAATGTAATGCGGTATTCTGGATGGGATCTGGGAACCATGAAAACCACAAATGAGGTAAAAACCGAGGATATCTGAATAAAACATGGACTGTAGTTAATAATAGTGCACCAATATTGGCTCATTCACTGTAGCCTATGCACCCTACCGGCGTGAGACGTGAATAATGGGAGAGCCTGGGTGCAAGGTATATGGAAACTCTATACAATCTTCTTAATTGTCCTGTAAACCTCAACTGTTCTAAAGGGAAAAAAAAGGCCTATTTTAAAAAGTGGAAGATGATAGCCATTTTCTGCAAAGAGTCAGTATTTACTGCCCTTGTGGGGAGTGCCCTGTCAGTGCGAGGCCCAGTGCCGGGTGCCCGGTTACAGACAGGAATGAGGCTGGTCCTGGCCTCCCAAAGAGCTCAGAGCCTATTGGGAAGTCACCCACGTACTGAGACACCGCATGAGCAGAGATGGGAACGATGGGCCATGGGGACGGACACTCGGCCATGCTTCCCCTAGAAGGCTCTGGCATCAGTCTGGAAGAACTAGTTAGAGTCTGCCAGGTAGGGAAGGGGCTGGTGGCCTCTGGGCAGAGGGAGCTGCATGTGTAAAGGAACTGAGGAGGGAGGGGGCAGTGGGGAGAGGAGCGTGACAGCCATGAAGTGTGGAGGGACATGGGGGGTGACATGAAGCCAGAAAAGTCAGAACTTACTTATTCCACAGGTGGGGCTGCTGGCGCAAATGACCACATACTCAGTGGCTTCAAAAGACCAGAGTTCTATTCCGAGTTCTGCGGCCAGACTTCTGACGGGCAGGTGTCAGCGGGCCGCACGGTCTGAAGGCTCCAGGTGGGACTCATTCCTTGCCTCGTCCTGCTTCTGGTGGCTGTCAGCATTCCTTTGCACGGACCTGCACAACTCCAGTCTCTGCCTTCATCTTCACAATGGCTTCTTCTCTCTGCCGGTCTCCACATTCTCTCTTCTTCTTATAAGGACTAAGGACACCTGTCATTGGATTTAGGGCCAACCCTAAATACCGGATGATGTCGTCTCAAGACCCTGAACTTAATTACACTGCAAAGACCCTTTTTCCAAACAGGATCACCTCCACAATTTTCAGATGTTGGCACATGGACGTATTTTTTGAAGGTGGGGGGGGTCACTATTCAACCTATTTTAGTGGCCAAAGAAGGACTGTCTGAGATGCGGACATTTATGTAGGAAACCGACTGGCAAAGAACTAGAGGACGAGTGTTCTAGGTAAAGAGAATAACATGCCCAAAGACCCTAAAGTGGGAAAAAGCTGTGTGTATGTCTGACAAGCTAAAAGGACACAGCAGAGCTGGAACCTGGTCGGCAAGGGAGACCGGAGGCCAGAAGACCTTGGAGGGCTGGGTAGGAAGGTCCCAGATTATAGCTGCTCAGGCTGGAAGGGGTCTCCTAACAACTTGCCCCGAGCTCCAGACTCATTCCCTCTCCAGAGCTCTCCTTTTTACCTCCCCGCCGCTCTGGAGGACCTGTGTGCAGCGCATTGCCATAATTCAGGATGCCAATCTACGTTGCAGGAAGAGGCTCTTTGTTTCCACCCCTCTTACGGCCATGCAGCTGGAGAGGCAGCAGCTTCAGAAGCCACAGTGAGCCTGGCTCTCAATGCCAACTTCCAGTTTCGATGAGACATGCCCCATCAGGCCCCGCTGCAAGCTGCTAGCTTGTGCCTTTGAACAAGCCTCGCCTGGTTTGGTTTCAGGCCATTCAGGCAACTGGAGTGTGGGGCGTGAGCTCCAGGCCGAAGTTTCCTACTAGGCACGGAGACCTGGGAAAGTGAGTGAGGCCCTCAAAATTTCTCTCCCCTCACCTTGAAGATAGAAATGAAAAACCCTGTCTTGAAGCAAGGCTATGAGACTCAAATGAGATGCTGTGTTTGAAAATGTCTTGTGACTTCTCAGGTGTTCTCCATCCCGAGGGAGGTGCTCTCAATAGCACTGATGCTCTGGGTGTCTCTACCCGTCTTCCTGGAGGCAGGAGGTGCTCGGGACCCAGCACATCCTATCATCTACTCATATTCTCTGCATGGGACAGCTGCTTGGCATCGTTTGTCACTCCGCAAGGGGTTAACATGCATCACGTCCCATTTAGATATCATCATGGAGCCAGCTCCCCAAATGGAAAGAAACACAACTCAAATTTGTCTCTCTATAAAAAGCAGCCTGTCTTTGAAATTCGACCCCACTGAAAACCTACTGAATTGAGCATGGAGGGAAAGGAGAAGAAAAAAAAATCTGTGTAATTAATCAGTATTTTGTCCAACCCAATTTGGTTTCAAGGACATTCATGAAGACCAACATACCTATCCAGGCCAATCCAGGGAGCCCTGTGAGTGGCCACGTGGACTTGAACTCCCTGTTGTCTGTAGTCCACTCATTTGCAA
Source organism: Zalophus californianus (assembly GCF_009762305.2). Taxonomy (NCBI): domain Eukaryota; kingdom Metazoa; phylum Chordata; class Mammalia; order Carnivora; family Otariidae; genus Zalophus; species Zalophus californianus. Next base: position 24,953,886 of record NC_045607.1, read on the forward strand.
ACTGGTTTCAATGAAGGTAACAGTTTGTGGTAATAGGAAACATATGCGCTGGTGGCCACTGTCAGTAAAAATAGCCAACATGGCCTGTGTGGCCAGACACAACGTCAAGCTAAGAGCAGGAAGACAAAAGCTGTGTGAAGGAAGGAAAAAGTTGTTTCAGAAGCCTAGAGACGGGAGGCTGCCTGACAGGGGGAGGAGGTGTCAGGCACTGGGACATGAAGCCAAGGGACTTGCCAACATTTGCATGAGACACCAGCCCTCCCCAGCCTGGTTTTTCAAACTCTCATGCCCCGGTGGAGAGGGGACAGAGAAGACTCTGGTAACAGAGCCAAGGCTCAGCACATGTACAGATCACTGTGGGATGTGTGTGGGGCACAGAATTCTTTCTCTCCTAACCGTCCTCAGAGACGCCGGAGTCTGAAGGAATGACGCAAGGAGGTAAGGCCAGAAATTTAAAAAAAAAAAAAAAAAAAAAAAAAAAAAAAAAATTTTTAAACATAAATTCTAGGGTGCTTTTCAAATGCAACGCAATAGAGCATGGATTTGCAGATTGTGAGACCTGATTTAATCTGTCCATACACACACTTTTGAAGCAAATTATCTAATCTCTCAGAGCTTAGTTTTTTTTAGTCTGTAAATGGAAGATAATGTAGCCAGTGGTTGTTTTCAAGGGTACATGAACTGATGCTCCTTACTGTTATTTACAGGATAGAAAATGCTGTTCATTCATTCATTCAACAAATATTTATTAAGTACCTACTAGGGGCCAGGCATGGTTGCAGAGGAATACATCCGTGAACAAAAAAATAAAACTGTCTGCTCTCACAGAGTTTACATTCTAGCTGTAAGCAAAATATAGCATGTTGGAAGGTCAAAAGTGCTATGGATACCAAAAAACAGGGAAGGGGATCAGGAGGGCTGGCATCAGGGTGCAGTTTTAAATGGGGGTAGTCAGGGAAGGCTTTGTTGAGAAGGTCACAGTTGAACAAAAGTGGAAGGAAGTGAGAGAGCGAGACACGGAACTATTTGGGAAGCTAGTATTGAAAGCAGAAGAAACCACTGTAGTGAAGGCCCTGAGCAGGAGAGAGCCTGGGGTACCCAGGGGCAGCAAAGAGACGAGTGTAGCTGGAGTGGAAGGAGCCAGAAGTCAGAGAGGTACGGGGGCCGTGGGGACTGTGGGAAAACTTGGGCTTGACTCTGTAGAAGTGAGGCATCTCGGGAAGGTTTTGAACAGAGGAGTGAAAGGACTGAACTTCGTTTTTTAAAATAGAATGGCACTGGCTGCTGTATGGAGAAGAGTTTCTAGATGAGCAAGTCCAGGAGCAGAGAGTCTTGTCAGTTGCAAGAACCCAGGTGAAGGCAAATGGTGTCTTGGATCAGAATGCTAATGAGAGAGGTGGTGAGAAGGGGTGGGGTTCTGGAATATATTGTGAAAATAAAGAGAGCCTCCAGGATTTGCTGATAGTTTGAACGTGGATTTGAGAGAGAGGAGTCAAGAAAGACTCCAAGGTTTTGAGCCTCAGCAGCTGGAAGAAGCTGCCATGTGCCAAGATAGGGATAATTTGTAGGTGAAGCAGGTTGAGTTTGAGATGCTTGTTAGACATTCAAGAGGAGGTGCGGTGTGTAGGTAGATGACAACTACAAACATGTGGATGGTATTTGAGGCCATGAAACACTAGGTCACCATGGGAGTGAGTGAAGCTAGAGAAGATAGAGATGTTTCTCCATGGGGCATCAAAGATGCGCAGAGCTTCAGGAGCCTTCCATACGTCATCTTCCAAGTTCATGAGCTACAAGAGCAATTCTCTGGAGAGTCTATGTGGTTGTGAAACCTTGTAAGAGAGATGGCTAAAATATGATCATTTTATATACCAAAAAAGTAAGAACCAGAGAAGTGAATTCATTTGCTCACTGTCAAACACCTGATGAAAAGCAGCACAGGAATCCAAACCCAGGTGTAGCTGGGCCCCAGGGCCCTTCCCGGGTGGGACAGCTGTCCCCCAGGGCTGTGCTTACTTCCAAGGTAGACACACATCTTTCGTCCTCGAGGTATTTATCAAGCTTCTCTGAGTTTGACATCTAAACCAGGGCATTCTAGCAGTTAAGTACTTTTGTTTTCCAAGCTGGAGGTCTTACCAGTCTTGAAAACTCAAAACATGTCATGAAAAACTGTCTTTGGCAAAGAAGAGCAACAGCAAAGGAACGAGAGGGAGAGAGAATGACAAAAAAAATCTTGTCTTCCATTTTCCCAAAGGTATTCACTGTCTCCTGGGCTCTAAATCATCTTCTCTATCTTTGGAGGAGGTAGATATAAGGCAGATACAATATTCCTTGTCTTCTGTGTCAGGCATGAGGGAGGGATAGAAAAATAAAGTGATCTATGTGGGGTCACCAAGTGACGCCTGAATGTGACTTGGAAGAGGTCCTGGTTCCTGTGCGCCCCTCCTTTCCCCTCCCCAGGAACACAGCCTATCAAACACTGCTGTATACCATGTGTACACAAACTGGTAGAAATAAAATACTATTTGAAAATCTGTGGAGCATTCTTATCCACTCTGGTTGCAAAACGCTTTTTGAGAAGCTACTATGTATGTTGACATTCATCTTAAAGTTGAGTAAGCATGGCTTGAAAAGATTAAGTAATTTGAATAAGGTTACTATACAACAACAACAAAAAAATGTAACTTTTAAAAATCTTATTGAGGCACGTGGGTGGCTCAGTAGGTTAAATATCTGACTTCGGCTCAGGTCATGATCCCAGGGTCCCGGGATTGAGCCCCTCATTGGGCTCCCAGCTCAGCAAGGAGTCTGCTTCTCTCTCTCTCTCTCTCTCTCTCTCTCTCTCTCTCTCCCTTTGCCACTCCCCACCACTCTCTCTCTTTCAAATAAATAAATAAAATCTTTTAAAAATGTTATTATAATCCCTAGAAAGTAAATAGAAATCTATTTTTATAAGCACTTCACTTGGGCATCTACAAGAACTACAACAAGCAAGTCCAGCTCTGTCTGGTGTCGCTGTTTTCAGCATCCTAACTTCCTCTGTCTTCTCCCTTCCCTGTTTGGTGAACAGCTCTCCTTCTTGAGAACCACCTCATGTTGATCTTCTTGAAGAAATGGCCTGGATCTTCTCCATCCTGGCATCTTCAATGCCTTTCTGGTTTCCTGACATAGTGCAGGACATGGCAAATGTTGGCTCAGCTGCACTGAGCTGAATTTAGTAAGCCGAAGAGGAGGAGGAATAAGGTTGTAACTGTGTAGGTTAGGGTCAGACTAAGCTAAAAGAGCCTTGAATGCCATGCTAAGCTGTATGCATATCCATCTGTAATTAGCTGATTAGTACCAGCGCCACTGCCTTGGGTAGCCCCCAGGTCCTGCATGGCCGTGGTGGGTCGTCTTACAGGAAGAAGCTTGCTGGGTAAATCTAAGTGGGGGTGGTGAACACATTTTCCTCATAAACTTCAGAAAAAAATCTACCCCAACACTTCCTACTGTTTTGTTTTTTCCAGATTTGAAAACTGGACTTTATTTTTTTCCTTCCCACTCACACCTGAGGCCTTTTCAGGGGTGCTGCCAAAGAAAACCAATTCCCAGACAGGGCCATTTCAGGCTTATCCTGAGTCCACAGTAGGGAGATGGCGCAGAGGAGATGACATTTGATGTCTTGAGATTTCCTGCTCAAATTTACAACCCAACAATTGTGTATGGGTTGTCTCAGTCAGATGAGCCCAGGAGAACTGTTCAATTGCATTCAACTTGTCCCATATTTATTAGCTACGCTAGCACAGGAGGAAGAGAGAAAGATACCTCTTGCTCTTAAGCAACTGTCTGTCCACCCAATGGGGAGGGAAGAAACAGAAATAGACAGATAAGCTCACAGTAAAGCAGAGCCCGATGCTAAGACATGGTGGCCACGTGCTGTGTGGACGTAATCAACGTGCAGTCAGCGGAGGCAAAACAGAGACTTCCTTTGGCAATGACATTTGAAACTGGCCTTCAAGAACACGTAAGATTTTGGGCGCCTGGGTGGCTCAGTCATTAAGCATCTGCCTTCGGCTCAGGTCATGATCCCAGGGTCCTGGGATCGAGTCCCACATCGGGCTCCCTGCTCGGCAGGAAGCCTGCTTCTCCCTCTCTCACTCCCCCTGCTTGTGTTCCTTCTCTCGCTGTCTCTCGCTCTCTGTCAAGTAAATAAATAAAATCTTAAAAAAAAAAAAAAACACGTAAGATTTTGACGATAAAGATGGAATGGGAAGGAGGTCATTCTACTCGGAAGAAACAGAAGGGCTAAGTGAGGGAGGCAGAAGGTCCCAAAGAAGTGGATTCAGAGAGCAGTTGCTCTTTTTATTTGACATGAGCTATTTAGGGACCTCTGGTGACATTTTCTGAGCCGTATATTGAGGGAAATGTAGCCTGGTTGATTCTAAATACACTGGGTTTGGGAGTTAGGGATAAATTATACATATATATAAAAGAAGGAACTGGCTCATGTAATGATTATGGAGACTGACAAGTCCCAGGATCAAGCAGGGAAAGTCAGCAAGCTGGAGACCAGTGGTTCAGTTCTAGTCTGTGTCCAAAGTCCTGAGAACCAGGAGAACTGATGGTTAGTTCTAGTCTGAAGGCTAGCAGGCTCAAGACCCAGGAAGAGCTAATGTTTTCGTTCAAGTCTGAAGTCAGCAAAAAAGCCAATACCCAAGTTTGAAGGTAGTCAGGTGGGAGAAATTCTCTCTTACTCCAGGCAGGGTCAACGTTTTTGTTCTACTCAGCTGGACCTTCAACTGATTGAATGAGGCCCATCTGCATCTTGGAGGGCAGGCGATCTTATTTACCCAGTCCACTGATTTAAATGTTAATTTCATCCAAAAACACCCAGAATAATGTTTGATCAAATATCTGGGCAGCCTGTGGCACAAGCAAGTTGACACAAAATTAACCATCCATCACAACCATGTATTTTATTTAGTGGTTTTAAATCTACCTCCTTACTGTAGGGATATAATGCATAAATTCTTTCTAAATTTGTTTTCGGGCTTTTGTTTTGTTTTGTTTTGTTTGTATTTCCTGGACCAGGGAAATGTTTTTTTAAAGAGGGAAATAACCATAAGTTTATTAACCTGTTATTCTTCCAAGTAATACAATTAGAAATAATTTAAAATAAAAACAAAAACATCTTCCACCAGTTGCTATGTCATTTCATAAAAGGATGACAGCTTTAACACCCTAGCCCCTCCAAAGGGAAAGGCATTAACTCAGAAAGAAAAACCATCTTTTCCAGAAAAAGACAGTTGGCAATCTAACACTGTCATTTTAACAGGACATTTTTTTTTAATTTGAAATAAAAACACAATGTAAAGTTGCATCTAATTATGCTGTAGATAATATTTCTCTTGACAGAAGTTGTCAATTGAGATAAGTATATATGCACCATATTACAATACAAAGTGAGCTTGAGTCTCCAACTCGTTTGTCACTTCATTATTAACACTGTCATCAAAAATACAGTTTCAAAGAGATTTATTGACGGAAATGGAAATCATACACTCTCACTGCTTCATTCAACTTGTAATATCCTGGGCACACTCAGAGAAATGCGTGAGAGGCTCAGTTCACCGGAGTGTTAGCAGCTGCGTCTCCTTTCTTCCCCCAGAGCAGGAAGGAGAACTCAACACCGTGGCCCAGGAGTCCGGCTGCTGAAGCTGACAGGAAAGGACCTGCCAGTAATTTTTTGTTTCTTCCTGCCTGGCTACCCACGGCCAGGAGGACTTTCTCCCCCTTTAGCCTGACATGGAGTGCTCGGAATGTAGCTGAGTGGAACGTCACGGAGCTGACTTCAACACAGGCAGCACCTTTCCAAGTGTGCATATCTGGAAAGCGCTCAGCTAGTCTAATCCTCTTACTTTTCAGATGAGGAAACCGAGCCCCAGGGGCCTGGAGATCCAACTTGAATCAAAGTGGGTTGAGGACGCCCTGGCCTGGATTTGGAAATCAGGCCCACGTCTCCCTGGCAGCCAGTATAGCTTTGACTTTTACCCACATTCAGATGGCTTCTGGTACCTGACGGGCCGGGCCCGCCATGGAGCATCATGTTAGGTGGATGCCTGTCTCTCTCACCTGTTTAATGCCCCAGGGATTCCAGACCTGGGTCCTTCCACAATCTTGAACTCTACTGCACTTGAACACACACACACACGCATGCATGCACGCATGCACAGACACACACCCAAATCAGAAAGGCGTAATTACAGAAAGATAAATCATCCTTTCTGAAACTTATCTGAAGACTGAAGGCCTGGCTCTAAACCTAAGTCTAAGGGACCTGGGGTCCCACTGCCTATTTACGTATGTCTCTGGATTTGTCTGGACAGTAAACAGTATGTGTTATGTTTTTAATACCACCTCGGGCTAAGCCCTGTGTCTAGCATTCTACATGCATGATCTCATTCATTATTCACAAGACCCTTTGAAATTGAAATGGATGTGCCCCCATTCTATAAGAGTACTGAAGCCTAGCAAAGGTTCTGTGACTCCCAGAACCACACACAGATGAACGGCAGAATGTAAGTTCAATCCTTTGCCAGGTCCCAGTGTGTCCTCGACCAACATACCACGTTATCCAGGACCAGTCGTATGGCAGGTGCAGGAGGAGAATTGTTCAGATGAAGAAATGCATGCGTAACTTCCTCCTTCCACGTGAAGATGCTGCCCCACCACCCCCCAGATCAGGCCACCTCCAAAGTGATTCACGAAATGTCCCATTAAATGTGTGCCACAGCTCTGACCATAACCTTCACACAGACTAAAGGTGTGCTAGTTTGCTACACTTTTAATTTAAATACTTGGTGTAAGTTAGACTTGAGGCCTGGGGAAGTCCCTAGATCTCTCCCTTATGGCGGGGGGACGGGGGAGGCAGGGGGTGCCGGGCTGGGCTCCCATCTATTCGCGCACAATTGATTGTTTGAAGGGAAATGCTGGCCCTCACAGGGCCCCCTGCTGCACTTCATCTCACTGGATTTGGCTCATTGTTCCAGCCAACTGAGATCATTTAGAAGTTTGATTTTGTCATCAATCATTTCTTCTATCCCTCCCAGCTGCATGTCAGCCACAGATGTGATAAGCGGACTTTATATGTCTTTGTCCAAATCACTGGTACCAAATATTAAACAGGACTAAGCACATTTCTCTGGGGCCTGCCTCTGCCATGATCCCAGGGCATTTGCATGAACCTTTAGTCCAGCCTTGGTCCATGACCTTATCATGTTGTTTTGGTTTTTTTATGCAGTATGCAAGCTCATCAGGAGTTGAGTCTTGCTATTACATGCCTTTTAATCCTCACTGGGCACAGTGCTGGCCACTGGAGAAAAATTCAGTGTTTGCTGACCAGGGCAATAAACAGAGCCATTGATCTGGAATCAGAAGACTCGGGTTCAAGTCCACTGGCTACATATAAGCTAGTTATCTTCCCAGGGCCTCAGTTACTGTATCTATAAAATAGGGATGAGGATCACTGCAGACACCCTCATTCAGGTGTCGTAGAGCTCAGTGAACGACGGACATGAATGTGCTGGTTCACTCAACCCTAGTTGTGCTTTTATGCACATATTTCTTCAATCTGAAATTCGTTTCTCCTTCTTTATCTGATCAACACCACCCTCACCCTGTTCTCCTCCTTCTGCTTCTCTGGGAATCCTTCCCTGGCCCCCTGAATAGGCCATCACCACGTCCTCTGGGCCCCCATAGCACTCTGTAGGACTTGACTGGGGCCCTTGTCCCCATATGTCCCCAACTGTCTGGCTACTTGTCCATCTTCCCATTCAGACGATGGTCTTAGAAGTCAAGAGCTGCACCTTACGTATCTCTGTGCTGGGCATCAGAGGACACTCCATACCAGGTTTATGGAACAAATACGAATGTTGCAATCCTGTTCTTGCCTTAATTGTGACCGCAGGGAATGGTATGGCTGCAAGGGTTTTGCTGGGGCCATATGGGCATGTGCACCCAGGAGCACCCCTCTAATGGGGCTGGATGTTCTAGGAGAAACGTTGGGGAGAAACAAAGGTGGGTCTGATGACAAAGCCAGCTTCACAGCTCTGTGAGAACAGGTGTCATGTGTGTTTTGCTTGCCAGTGTCACGGGGTGCGATCCCCAGCAAGCAGACTCTGAGCCGGAGATGTGCACCCAAGAAGTTTCCTGGGGAGAGTCTTCGGGATCAAGCCCTGTGAGACAGTGGGGGGAACAGGACTGGGCAGATGGCCCTTCAGAGTTGTCTCAAACTGAGACAAGACCCTCCCGTGGACCTGTTTTGGATGAATGCTGCCTAAAAGAGGAAGTGAAAGCTTGGGCTAGGCACTTCTCTTCAGCTCAGGACATTCCCATAAAGAGACACGGCTGAGGGCTGCCAACACTCACGGCTGCTGGAAACCTGACCTCCTCGGTGCTGGAACAGGAACATCTGTTATGTCGCTGTGCCCAACAGCGTCGGGCTCACTGTGGCCCCTCGGTGAGCACACGTTGAGTGAATGAAGGAATCTGCAGCCCACCTCCCATGGAATCCTGTAGGTTCCCTGTGGGATTTCCAACACCCATTCAGTCCATTCACCTTTAGAATGTGCAGCCCCGTGGCCAGGACTGTTCTCGGCTCAGGGACGAGTAAGACGTGTTGCCTTCGCGGGAGAAGAAAGAGCAACACATAAACAACCAATCCTACCCCCAGGGGAGGACTTTAGGTGGAGTAAGCTCGGAAGGCCATGCCAGCACCAAAGAGGCAGACGGCTTCTTGAAGAAGAAGGGCCACATTGAAACTGAGCCCGGAAGGACAAGAAACAGGCAGGTTCCAGGAAAACACGCAGCGGAAGCAAACAATACTGGCATGATGGACCCCGGTGTGGCCCCTGTGGCGGAGGTGGGCCAGGCGGGGCTCTAGGGGCCTTGTGGGCCAGGCTGCAGAGTCTGCACCCAGGCAGCAAGGAAGGGTTTCTGGCAGTGGCCTGATAGCCCAGGCTTGTTTTCTCAAAAGAACACGGGGTTCAGTTCCCTGTGTCATTTTCTTTCCAAGAGCTCAACAGAAACCAGCCACCTAAGCATGTGCCATCCCTGTGGCCTCCGCCCAGAGCACAGCATGCACTGTCCCCGCGGCGGGGTCCTCTGACAGGCTGAGGGAGCCGCTGCCCCTCACGAGGAAGGGCGTATTCTGCAGCTCCTGAGGGTGCGGTACCAGTGAAAGGAAAACCAGTCAACACGGAGAAGTCGGGGCGACTCTTCCCACACCTAAGGGGCAGTATCAATCACACACTGGGAAGTCTGCTGCCCCAGGAGTCTGCATGGGGTGCCTTCCGTCCACCCTCGGAGGCTTCCTGGGTCCACTGTCCGGGCAAGCCACACACCCTCAACTTCCTCATCTATAAAACGAGAAAAAGCACTGAACCACACTAGTGGTAAGGACACTCCAATTAACCCAAGGTGGAGATACGGTTTTATGTGTATCAGATTGACAAAGCTTTTTAAAAGATAATGATCCGTGCTGATGATGGTGGATAATAGAAGCTGGCTCGTTCCCTGTGGGTAGGTGTGGCAGACAAATCAACAATTAAGTATCGAGTCTTTGAAATTCACATCTCCTTTTACCCAGATATTACACTTCTAGGAATTTGCTGTAAGAAAAATTGAGAAATAAAAGGGGGAAATGCATGTTACACGGTGTTTAGCAAAGCATATTGATGAAAGCAAAAATGTCCGTGTATGGAAATCACCTAGATGTCCCTCAACATCTATTAGAAGATAATTGTATTAATAAATTACAGCACACCCGTATGTTGGAGTACTGTCCAGGAATGCGAAATTAAGCTTGCAGTTTTGATTTATTAACATTAAAAATGGTTGCAATGCAATGCAAGAAAAAAGAGTAAAATTTATTTATATTTCAATCCCAATTTTGTAACCACAATAAAAGCTAGAAAAATATCTTTTGTTGTTGTTATAAAATTGGGATTGAAATGTCGTTTTGTATTTTTTCACTTAATGTTGGGTTATAAGTGACTGGTTTACCCACAAATTAACTCATTATCAGTCTGGATACTAGGGCAATTCTAATTTCCTACTCCTTTTTTTTTAAGTATTTTAAGGATTCCACAATTACTGTTTCTATATATTTTTTGAGAATCAGAAAAACCCAAACATAATTTTAAATACTAATAACGTGTGCCTCTCTTACTGTAATGACAAGTAAGAATGCACATGAAGGAGCCCTATAAACAGTGAACCCCATATGTCCGTGAGAATGCATTCCTTTCTGAACCTCTGCATTTCTTTTGATGAAAACATCCTGCAGGAAGGACAATGTCCATTTTGAGGACCTGGTAACCCGGAAGGGTCTTTGGTAGGCAACAGGTGATTTATTGGCAGTATCTGAAGGGTGCTTCTTAGCTATCTCCCTGGCCCTTCCTGTCTCTCCAGTCTCACTGTCCTGTCCTGTTCAGGTCTCCATCAGCTCCTTCCTGTACCGCTACATTGGCCCCATTTTTTATCCTTTCATCTCCTGGATCCCGGTCTCCTTCAGCCCTCATGCGAGAGCCACCGGGGCTAGTATCCCACCATGTACCTCTGACCATGTTATTCCCATGCTGTTGCCAAAGGGAAAGTTCAAGCTTCTTGGTGTAATGCACGAGGCCATGAGTAATCTAACCTCCATTCAATTGTCCAGAGGCATCTCCTACTTCAGCATGCCTGAAAACATGCCCTTAGGTGCAGATAAGCTCTAGTAGGTTAGTTCCCCAACATTGTACTCTTTTTTAATGCCTCCATCTTCCTGCAATGCTCTTGCCCCCCTCATTCATCCTGAAGTCTCCTGTTCAGCCTTTCCAAGCATTCTCTGTGAAGTTGCCTTTTCTCCACCCCCCAGCCCCTGCCCAAAGATGTCAGTTGTGACATTAGTAATTCTAATGTAGGTAATTCTTTACATGTCTGTCTCCTCCATTGGACCACAAGCTCCTTAATGAAGTATTTTATTCATCTTTGAAACACTGCCACCTAGCATGTACCCAATACAGTCCATGGATTTGTTCACACTTTCTTGAATGAATTTTGTCAGAATTGTACCCATGGCATAAAGCAAATCATACCTACATTTGCCCTGGCTATTCTGTAATGCTGACTTCACGAAGTCCCCAGCCACCCAAGTGATCTCTCATAGTTGTCATGTGGAGGACAGGAGAGCTTTAGGGGAAAAGCAGAGCCCCTCAATTACCAATTCTGACAATCCTCATTTTAGCTCAGGTCTCCCCATGCAAACAGACAGTCGACATGTGATTGGAGAAGAAATAGAAGTATGTTTCTATTAAAACCATGTTCCTTAGGTTGTCACTCTGAATTTATATCCCTCTGGCCCTTGCCAAGTTGGCTCTTGGCTATACTCTGTCCTGAAATGAGAGCATTCTTCTTATAGCCCCAGGAGATGCCTACAATGCCTGATGATTGAAAACAGACCTTGCAACATAGATTTGGAAATTTGTAGAGTCCAAAGCACCACTGTCCTATATAACCTTCCCCAGATAACAGCATCTCTTCGCACCTCTGATTAGAGTTTTGCCAGGTAGAAGAATTCACTGCTTGAATGATGCTCCTGCTACCCAAGAGGATGGGCAAGAAAGAAAGCTGGGGTGGTGAGACTCAATCAGCTCAGGGTACAGGAAAATGCCACACACGGTTGGTGGGTTTTGGCCTTTCGGTAGAACCAACCATGGGGTATACGTGCCTCTAGGTGTTTAAATCAATAAAAACAAGCGATTATTGGGTACTACTATTTACAGCGTCCCTTGCTGGGTCTGGTGGGGAATGAAGGGTTAAGCAAGAAGGTCATTGCCCCCAAACTGTTCATTTACACCGGAGAGGAAAAGTCTGGATCTAAGTCGCCATGACTTACAGGAGAACAGGATAAGTATTATGAGCCATGGAAAGTGCTGTGTGTGTGCCAGTGGGTAATATGGAATGATGAAAAGAGCATAGGCTTAGCAGCCAACCAGATTCAGGCTCAAAGGCAAGTTTAGCATGTTACTTTTAGGCAAAGTACTGCACCTCTCAGAGCCTCAATTTCTTCCACTGCAAGATGGGTTCCAACAACCACTTCACAAAGGAGTTAGAAGGAGTGCAAATGAGATAGAGCAAGTAAGGACCTGAACCACAGTAGCCCTGGCTTCTCTTCCTTTCACAGCCAGTCGGAGCTAAGACCCAGTGACCCCACAGATAACCCTAGGCAAACACAGGTCCCGGGGGGGGGGGGGTGGTGGTGGCAGCAAAGGAAAGCAGAGTCTGCTCTGGTGAAAGCCTTTGACCTGTTCTTTCGGTTTTTAGAAGAATGTCTTCCTGTTCAGTGACCTTCAGTCTACATGTCTTTGGACTTAGCAAATGCTCTGTCAGACAGGTTAAACGCTTCCAGTTCACTTGGATTACAATTTCTGTCAGCCTGAGAAACTGAGCTGGGCTCACTCAGACCAGGAACTTAGGAGTCAGGCCAGCAGCCCGTCGCCTGCCTGGAGCATTAGATGAATGCCTGTCCCAAAGAGGAGAGTGATGGGGTCACCCCTAAGGATCCTCATGTCCAGAAGCAAGACATTCATAACCTGAAGCCACCCTCCCAAGAGCGTTGCCCCTGGATCTACAAAATAGTGAGATCCTTGAGGGCAGGGGTGCATCCGATTCAGCCGACATCCCATTTCTAGGTCAGGGCTTCACGTGGGTTGGATGGGAACCTGTTTGTGTCAGAAGAAGTCTTCACCCTTAACTCCTCACTTACCCCCAACTTGCCTATGGAGGCTCCTTTTCCACCAGCTCCCCTGATGGGTGGAAGGATAAATGAATGGATGTAAACCCACATGCTTCCTCCTGAAGGCATCAGAGGTTCAACAGGGAGCAGGCTGGGATAGGGGCACTATTACTTCTCTCTTTTGAGTGGAGAGGTGTTATGAATTGACTGAATCCCCCAAAATTCATATGTTGAAGCCCTAACCCCAAAGTTATGGAGATACTGCCTTCGGGAAGTAATTAGGGCGAGATGAGATTATGTAATAATCATGAGGCCCTGATCTGATGGGATTAGTGCCCTTCTAAGAAAACACACCAGAGAGCTTTCTCTCTCCCTCTCCCTCCCCCCCCCCCGCCCCCAAGCGCACATCAAGGAAAGCTCATGTGGGCATACCATGAGAAGGCAGTCATCTGCAGACCAGGAAGGGAGCTCTCATCACGGCTACGCTGCCACCTTGACCTTGGGCTTGCTGCCTCCAGGACAGTGAGAAAATCAATGACAGTTGCTCACCCTTTCCATTCTAGGGCATTTTGGGATGGCAGCCTGAGCTGACGAAGACAGGAGGGAAAGACAATTCTTCTCTAGCAGTTGACACCATCATCCACCCACATGTCCAAGCCAGAACCCTGAGAGTCATCCTTGACTCCTCCTACTTCTTCTACCTTTCTCACTTCATCACGAAGTCTTAAGAAACCATGTCTCCAAGCTGCCTTATTCTCTGCCAGAGCTTCACCAGAACACTCACCAGGGCCTCTACACGCCCTGGGCCTATCACCAGTTCTGACCTTTAACACTTCTCTCAGGGGCTGCTGCAGCAGCCCCTTGATGGTCTCCTGCCTTTAGTCTTTCCACTCAAATCGAGCCTCCAAGGGATCATCAGAGCTACTTCATGAAACTTGACCTGCCACTGCCCTGCATAGTGCCCCTCCTGGATTCCTATTTATCCAAGCCTGGCCCATTACCTGGACATAACGAGGCTTCAGATAACCCACCTCTGCCTACCTCAAAGCCTCATTTGTCAGCTCAGCATGATGCCCCCAGCCCCTGACTCACCTTGCAGGTTCAGCAGGCTGTCCTCTCTCAAACTGCTGCATCTTCACATCCCTAGTCTGTTTTCCTGCATCCCACTCTCCCACTGCCCCCAGCAAATGCCTCCTTGTTCTCTAAGACTCGGTTTGAATCTTTCTTCCCCAGTGGAACCTCCTCAGTCAGCCTCTGACACCCTCCCTCCAGGGTTGGAGACCTCCTCTAGGCTCCCATAGCAACCCCAGCTCATGGCCATCCTGATGTTTACTGTAGAGTATTTTTGTTGACCAATTCCTTGTCTGTCTCCTTTTTAGAATCAGTGTCTGAGGTTTGCGGGGGCTGCCATAACAAAGCACCATAGGCTGGGTGGTGTAAACCACAGAAATGTATTGTCTCATAGTTCTGGAGACTGGAAGTCCACAACCAAGGTGTTGGCAGGCTTGCTTTCTTCTGAGGCCTTCTCCTGGCTTGTAAATGGCTGTCTTCTCCTCCGTGTGTATTCACACGGTCTTCTCTCTGTGAGCTAACATCCTCTTCTTGTAAGGACACCGGTTGTATTGGATTAGGGCCCACCTAATGGCTTCATTTTTAACTTCATTATTTTTAAAAAGTCCTATCTCCAAAAAATAAAACAAAATAAAAATCCTATCTCCAAATACACTAGGTTTTAAGATTTCAACCTATGAATTCTGGATGGGGACACAATTCAACTTATAACAGCCAGCCATAAGCTTCTCGAAAACAGGCACTGTGTCTCATTCACACTGCATCACCAGATCTAACCCAGAGCATGGGTCATGGCAGATGTCTCAGGAATTATCTGTGGAGTGAAGATACTCCATGAAATTCTGAGCCAGTCAGAGAGACTGCTCTCTCTGTTCTGTGATGGCCAACTCTGGGGACTCCCTCCTCAAGTCTCATTTACTCTTTGAATCAGACAAACCAACCAAATCAAAAGAGAGAGAACATGTGGTAATGGGATGATTGTTTTGCTATGGACAACCAGCCTGGACTCCAGGAACTCAGTTAACTTCATTCAGTTAACTTCTCTGAGCTTTCACCTCTTCAAATGAAAAATGAACCACTGGAAAAGAACCAGTGGTTTTCATTCTGGCTGTCCACTAGAATCTTCTGTAGAAAGCCCTGGGCACTGATTATTTCTTAAGGGTCCCCAGGTGATTTAATGGGGAGAGTTGAGTACCTCTAAGACAGAAGATAGAAATGGTGACCTGTATCAGCGGTTGTGAGGGGCACCCAATCTTACTGATGTTCACTTAGCTGGTAGGAGGGGCAGGCAATATCTGTCCTGGTTTAGGCAACAATGAGAAGAGTTTCAAAAGTTCCCTATATCTGAGCAGTTTCAAGTTCTTGGCAGATGGTAGAAAGGAAGAAGCAAAGAATTATTAACTCATTCACTGTGCCAGGCACTGCGTTAGGCGTGTGATCTCATGGAGTCACCACGATCCTGGGAATGTTCTGCCCATGTTACAGGTGAGGAGACCTGGATTCAGCAAAGGGAGATGACTTGCCTCGTGTGGCCTCATGTGGCCTGCTGGTGGGAAGAGGAGTCCATGTTAGAGGTGAGTGCCGACTGCATAGCCCGGTCTTGTGGCATTGTCTTGTGCAGAGCGGTGACCATCCGGGGCCTGGGCCCAGGATGGTGGCTTCCAGCAGGTGCTCCACAAAGATTTGCTACAGGAAGGACATGAAACAGCACCTACTGAGCACTCCCGCGTGCTGTGTGATGTTCTGTTTGCACATTCTCCCCCCACGGAGTTTGGTAGCATCGCCAGATTGTACAGAGAGCTGGAGAGGTTAAATAACAAGTCTTTTTGAATATGTTTCAGTATCCGGGGGAAAAAAAAAAAAAAGACAAAGCTAATTCTTCCTAAGGATTAGTGAAGGTCAGACAGCTCATGTGCCCCTGGATCGGGGATTCCAAACCCAGGTTTCTCTGGCTCCAAAGCTCACGTTTCCCCTCCCCACACTCCACTCCCCCCTCCCCACACTCCACTCCCCGACACATTCAGGACTTTGCCAGGCATCCTCCTGGAGGCACTGACAGGAGCTCACCGAAACTTCCTCTTCTTCCATGTGACGGGTCTCTGTTGGAAAGGGCTTCGGCTGATCTTCACGTGCTGCTTGCACTCTCAGCTGCCTGGAATCCTGAAATCCTGGGCCCAGAGTGGAGTCTTAGGAAGGAAGAAGTGTATGATTTGGCTATGACGCTGTGCCCTGGGTAGGCTGCCCTTCTTAAGATTATGTAACCACAAATCAGCCGCCCGTGAAGGCACCCTCAGCTCAGCACGATTTCCAAGGCCAGGCAAGACCCAGGGTGGGGGGGGGGGGGGAGTTTCCCTCTAGAATGCAACTCAACTGAGTATGTTTGGGGACAAGAGGTAGGAGTGATGGTGGCTGTTGAGCTCTGGCTTTAGAGCCCCAGAGATCAGGATCTTCCCCCAGGAGAAGCCAGTTAAGAGGACCAGCCTACTCTGTGCTCCCCTTCTGCCTGCTAGATGCTCACAACAACCACTCAGACTCTGAGTGAGGCTGCAGACACCAGAGGGGTTTTCCCTAGGAAGCCAGAATAACCAAAATTTGCAAAGTTAAAAATAAGAGGCTAGATGTGGAAGGCATAGCTCAGCCCTCCAAGGGAGTGATTCATAGCCTGGAGGTGGGGTTGGCTCTGACCTTTCATCTTCAGTTTCCTTGAAGCAGCTCTTAAGGAGATATCTGTTTTCTGAATTGAAAGCAGGAGAAAAGCATCTAAATTATCGTATTCCATTGTCCTGTGGTACAACCCCAACCATAAGAACAGAGACCTGTTTTATACATGGGGGCTCCCTTGGCTAGGGGAAGGGGCTGCTGCCATTTACATCGTGGCATTTGTGGTCATTGGCAAGCACACACATGCCGTGGCTGTAGCCCCAGCTTTGGGGTTGATGTTTTCTTCATTCCACCCTGACTCCGTATCCCCTGCTGTGTAACACTGGGCAAATTCCTTTACCTTTCTGAGACTCAGCTTCCTCACCTGGAAGACGGAGGGATAACAATAGAAGCTAAAATGTATTGAGTGCTTCCATATTGCAAGTCACTTTGCGGGTTAAGGAGGGATTTCAACTCAGCCATGCAGCCTCATTACCAAAACATCCCCCACCCAGTACTAGGGTGTCAAGGCAGCTCTCAGCAGCTTCGATGGCTGACCTGGCATTTGTATTCAGAGCTTGTTTGATTTTCATAATTGTCCCGTGAGGTGGACCTGGATGATGTCTACCATTTTGAAATGAAGAAATGATGCTCAGAGAGTTTGAGTGGCTTTTCAGAAATGGAAAAGATGGGTCTGAACCCAAGGCATAACCACAGTGCTACGTGCCAGGCATGTGTCTCACAAATGTTTCACTTAATATAGAGAGTAGTCGTTGTCAACCAGAGGTGATTTTCTCCCAGGAGACATCTGGCAATGTCCGGGGATGGTTTGGTTCTTACAACCCCGGGGCGGGGGAGAGGGGGGGACTATTGCTTCTCGTGTAGAGACTAGGATGCTCTTAAACATCCTGCAAGGCTCAAGACAGCCCCTACCACAAGGAAAGAACCCGCTCCCAAATGTCACTAATGCCAGAGTTGAGATACTCTGATATAGGGTAAAGCAATAAGGCAAATTGTTTTCATTTGACAGCTGATGAAGCTGAGGCTTAGAGATTAGGGGTCACATGGAAAGGTCATGGTCAAGGGGGGAGTAAAAGCCAGTTTGGACCTACACCCAGCTTGGTAACCACTAAGCCGTGTTCTCTCTCAGAGGGAATCTGGATGGAATCCATCTGAGTCATGGAAGATACAGAAGGGACAGTCTGCCTTCAAGTGAAGAAAAGTACTTTCCTGCAGCAACGCTTTTATGCATGTGGGGGTTTAGACCATTTGCCCAAACAGAAAATCTAATTCTCTGGCCTAAACCTGAGACTTGAGAGCTGGACCTCTCACCTGCAGAGAATCTCAGCCCTTGATTTCTTTTATACCGAGTAATATGCTTCTTTTTCTCAAAAGGAATGTCTATATTCCCCTCCTCCAAATGCCTCTATTCTTAGTCCTAGACTCTAAAGAAATGAAAATGAAGGACTCAAAGTAGTTATCAGTGAAACCATGGCACAGGGCAGGAGGAAGGTGAGGCTGGCCCCCCAGGGAGGGAGGAACTTGAACCTGACACCCTCTTACTGCAACCCTACCTGTCTCCAAAGTCCTGGTCTCCACGTCAATGGTTTGCAAGCTTTTCCCTACTACCTCCCATAGAGAAGGCATTCTCAGGTATGGCCCACTTACTGGGTATATCTCACCTTTTATGAAACTCCAGTGCATTTTGCAGATAAAGATACACATAATCAAAGCCACTATAATCATCCCTAACCACCATCACATTCAGTGAGCCATCTTCCACTTGAGACCCCATGGGGCTGTGGATTAGGCTCAGTTCTGGGCCCAGGACCTGTGACATCACTGTCCTGTGGACAGGGACCTATGGGGCTGCTGGAAAGGCTGCTGTGGTAGAGGTTCAGGGGGCTGGGGGATAGTCTAATGTATGGTCAGTCAGGGTAGGGCAGACCTGGGAAGGCCCACTGGGGCGCTCTGATGGGTACAATGCCAAGGAGCAGCTCCATTCCCTAATGTCACATGTACTAGATACCTCTTTTTATTGGTGGTTAAAGGGGCTTTTCAGTGGTGTATTAGCTGACCAAGGAGTATCTGCTCTGAGAATGTTTGCCTATTGCACAAATTAGAGCTTCTTCATTACTCTGAAACCCTTGACATAAAGAGGGGTTTGGATTTGAAATCTATTTCATTTTTATAAACAATCGAATATTTGCCAGTAAAAAAAGGAAGAGCTCTTACGTTCTCTAAATATAATTTCAGCTGCAGGAAAATTTTAATGGTTATAAAAATGTTTTACAATTTGCACTACCTCTATGTAAAAAGTTTCTAGTCTATGGTCAAAAGTTTGAGTCAGTTATTAAAATATCATGCTCAGGGATTGTGAAATCATTTGCAACAAAGGATTGTGATTTTTAAGAGTCATATTAATGGGTGTAAGCTCAATTACTGGAAAATTTAAAAACTTTTATTTGGAGGCTTTATATAAATTCACTATTTAATATTTCATCATAATTTATTACATAAAGAAAAAAATTGTGATTTTTAAAAACTCAAGCCCCATATAAGCACTAAAAAATCAAGCCCTATATAAGCACCACCAGGTCCCTTCCAACCTGCCCTCACACACCATACAAATATCGTCATTTTCTCTGTGTTCTATGACACGAAAGAGATTGGGCAGCACTATTCTAGAGGACAGACTGGGCCTGTGTCCTGATCTGCTAGCCATGTTTATGTGCCACCACAGCCAGATTGTAAGTTCCCTGGGGTAGGAAGTTGCCATTTACACATCTTCAGATGTCCTATGATACCTCAGACAGGGTTTTTTGTTTTGTTTTGCTTTGTTTTTTTTTAAAGATCTCATTTATTTATTTGAGAGAGAGAACATGTGCATGAGAGAAGGGGGAGGGGCAGAGGGCGAAGGAGAGAGAGAATCCCAAGCAGACTCCCTGCTGAGCGCGGAGCCTGACCTGGGGCTGGATGCGGGGCTTGATCTCGCAACCCTGAGGTCCTGACCTGAGCTGAAACCAAGTCAGACACAT
This sequence comes from Zalophus californianus, assembly GCF_009762305.2. Lineage (NCBI taxonomy): Eukaryota > Metazoa > Chordata > Mammalia > Carnivora > Otariidae > Zalophus > Zalophus californianus. The sequence goes on from NC_045607.1 coordinate 24,973,389, forward strand.
AACCCACTGAGCCACCCAGGTACCCTTTGGCTTTGTTTTGAAATTCAACCTGAAACTTGGTGCTTGAGGAGGAGAGTTGAGTCCATTTTCATTTTTGTAACATTTGGAAATATTTTGATCATCTCAATTAACATTTTCTATTTGCCATGATTTTTCTGCTCCTTTTTCTCTATTCTCCTTTCTATTGGCCAGGTCAGGTTTTATTTCCCTCTCTTACATGCAAGCTTGGAAGTTATACATTCTATCTCTGTTCTTTTATTGGTTACCTGTAACTTTTAACATAGAATTCAGCAAGTCTAAAGTCAGTTGATTTCTTTATTATCCCTTTGATAATAAAAATCTCATGATCCCAAGATCAAGAGTCGCATGCTTCTCTGACTGAGCCAGCCAGGTACCCCAAATTTACAGTGTTTAACTCTGATTCCCCTACTTGTGTGTTTCATGTTGCTGGTTTCTAATATTTCTCTAATATTGCATTCTTATTTCTAAACCCTCTGAAATTAACCCTCCAAATTCATCTTTTAAAAAAATTAGCGTTCATTTACTTTGGCCAACACACTTAAAAATGTCTTCCCTCACTCTTGTTTCTTACATCTCAATCTCCCTTCTGGGTTCAGCTTCCTTCTTACTGAAGTGCATCCTTTAGTTCAGATGGTAAACTCCCCACATCTTTGTTTACTCTGGAATCTTTATTCTGCCTTTCTCTTGAAGGAGAATGTCATTTGGTGTAGAATTCTAGATGGTTGGGTACTTTCTCTCAGCACCAGGAGGCTATGGTAGCTCATTGTCAGACGGGGTTTTGAACAGAATACTTTCCATGCTTATCTCAGACAGTTCTTCTCGTAAATAAACCCATAATTTGAACTTGTAATAAGTACAATGGTAGCTACCATTTTTTGAGCACCTACTGTATTCAGCACCACATCAAGTACCTTATAAACACTATTTATTTTTTATTTTTTAAATTTAATTTAATTTAATTCTATTATGTTATGTTAGTCACCATACAGTACATCGTTAGTTTTTGATGTGGTGTTCCATGATTCATTGTTTGCGTATAACACCCAGCACTCCATGCAATATGTGCCCTCCTTAATACCCATCACTAGGCTAACCCATCTCCCAACCCGCTCCCCTCTAAAACCCTCAGTTTGTTTCTCAGAATCCATAGTTTCTCATGGTTTGTCTCCCCCTCCAGTCCCCCCCCTTCATTTTTCCCTTCCTTCTCCTTAATGTCCTCCAAGCTATTCCTTATGTTCCACGAATAAGTGAAACCATATGATAATTGACTTTCTCTGCTTGACTTATTTCACTTAGCATCATCTCCTCCAGTCCCATCCATGTTGAAGTAAAAGTTGGGTAGTCATCCTTTCTGATGGCTGAGCAATATTCCATTGTATATATGGACCACATCTTCTTTATGCATTCATCTGTTGAAGGGCATCTCGGCCCTTTCCACAGTTTGGCTATTGCGGACATTGCTGCTATGAACATTGGGGTGCATGTGGCCCTTCTTTTCATTACATTTGTGTCTTTGGGGTAAATACCCAGGAGTGCAATTGCTGGGTCATAGGGTAGCTCTATTTTTAATTTTTTTGAGGAACCTCCACACTACTTTCCAACATGGCTGTACCAACTTGCATTCCCACCAACAGTGTAAGAGGGTTCCCCTTTCTCCACAACCTCTCCAACATTTGTTGTTTCTTGCCTTGTCAATTTTTGCCATTCTAACTGGTGTAAGGTGGTATCTCAACTCGACCATTCTCTAACACCAAACCCAAAGATAAACTCAAAATGGATGAGAGACCTCAATGTGAGACAGGAATCCATCAAAATCCTAGAGAACACTGGCAGTAACCTCTTCAACATCGGCCACAGCAACTTCTTTCAAGATAAATCTCCAAAGGCAAGTGAAACAAAAGCGAAAATGAACTTTTGGGACTTTGTCAAGATAAAAAGCTTCTGCACAGCAAAGGAAACAGTCAACAAAACAAAGAAGCAACCCACAGAATGGGAGAGGATATTTGCAAATGACACTATAGACAAAGGGCTGGTATCCAAGATCTATAAAGAACTTCTCAAACTCAACACCCAAAAAACAAATAAGTCAAAAAAATGGGCAGAACACATAAACAGACACTTCTCAAAGGAAGACATACAAATGGCTAACAGACACATGACAAAATGTTCATCATCATTAGCCATCAAGGAAATTCAAATCAAAATCACTATTTTTTAAATAAAATATTCGACATACATAAAAAGATATATGTAACGTATCTGTAAGTGGGAGAGCTAATAATATAAAAAGCATTTTAAGAAGCATTCATTGTAATCCTGTAAACAACTCCACTGAAAGATCTGTGTTATTGTCCCTTCTTTACCAATGAGGGAAGTGAGGTATAGGGAGTATAAGTCACCACCCAAAGCCACACAACAAAGGATGTCATTTTAGGCTATCAATAGTTGCTTGAATGACTTAGATCAGCATGTTTCAAAGTCTACAGATGTCAGACCAATATAGTCATCAACAAACTGAAGAAGACCTGCCACAAATAAAAAAGGAAATATTTATAGAGTTCTGATCAACCCCAGGAAAAAGCACATGTAAAATCTGGGAAATTGTTTCCTACTATAACGTCTTTAAAAAAAAGAAAGGGCTAGGAAGAGAGCTTGTGGAGGCCTGAGATGAACTGTATCAGCTGCAATTCCGTCCATCATATTCTCAATTCGTGATGCAACAAAGTTAGATGAAAATGATAAAGCCACAGAGTTCTGATCACATGGGACTTTTTTTTAATCTAAAATCATGCATGTGTCAGTGATGCAATCCCAGAATATGACCCGTAGTTTTTATGGCAAAGGACACAGACCACAATGGTCCCACTTCCTTTTGTCTGACAGCATCCGGACCTGGTTTTCAGTCATCAGAGACACGCAACTGGCCGTCATGGGCTGGCGGGGTGGGGGGTGGGGGTGGGGTGCTTCACTAGGAGGAAAGAAGAAGATAAAATTTCTCCCCCAAAGCCCACTAGTTGCCTGTCCACAGGTCCTATAGAGCGGTAAGGCAGGATGGGTTTCCCTTTGCCTGGGAAGCTGTCAGGTTTTAAATGACCAAGAAATGGTGGTGGTGGCAGGGGGTGGTGGCACAGTGTTAGAAGAAATAAGTCTGGATTGAAACTTTGTGTGAGGGAAGGACCACAGATATGTCAGGAAATTTGACATTTTGACCTGACCAGTTTATTACAGTGGGAAGGAACAGGGATTCTAGGTATCAGACAAAGCTAAGCACACTCCATTCAAGTAAAGCCAGTGTCCTGGGTTTATGCTGAATCTTCCAGGAAAATTTAAGCATGACCCTGGTGTCGTGGAGGTTAGAGTGTGTCCAGAAGTGAGCCCATAGGTGTAGAAACATGACCAATAAGCAAAGCATGCCCCAAATCCATGGGGTGGTAAGAAGTAATATCTCTACATGTCACTAACAACCTAACTCAGAGTGCAATGCACAGTGTGTTTGTGAAAATGTTATTTCCCTGTCCTCTCTCATGGAGGGTGAGCAAGACAGTAGTGGAAAGAAAAACTATTTCTTGAAATATCTTTAATAATGAAAAGCAAAGAAAAAATGTGACTTAAATCTATTTCTCAGTGATTTATAAAAGAAATAAGAAGCTAGATGGCCTCTGAAATAAAAGTGGAAACAAAATAAAGACACATTAGTATCAGCAAACTAAATGAAAAACTGGTGTGTATGTTGTGGAGGCTTGGCATGGTTAAGGCCAAGATCTACAGGAGAGACCATCAGGCTGGAGGCCCAGGGAAGACTTGCTGTTCAAAGTCAAAGGCTGCCTGCTGGAGGAATTCATTCTTGCTCTGGGGAGGTCAGAGTTTGTTCTAGTAAGTCCTTCAACTAATTGGATGAGGCCCACCCATATTATGGAGGGTAATCTGCTTTGCTCAAAGTCCACTGAATTAAATGTTAATGTATTCCAAAGCACACCTTTACAGAAACATCCAGAATAATGTCTGACCAAATATCTGAACACTACGGCCCAGCCAATTTGATACATAAAGTGACCCATTGCAACTAGTTGACGGAAGTAATCTGTGTTTAGTGCTTTGTAGTTCTCAGTGTAAATTTAGAACCTTTATTTATTCTATCCTTTCATCTACTTAGTACATTTTTGTGGATTAGCAAATTGAGGCTGAAATGGTGAGAAACTCCCCAAACACAACTCAGAAGCCTCTTGACCAGGTTCTCTGATCTTTTCCACTGTGCTACCTTCACAGTGGTGCCAACAGAACCAGGCTCGACCCCAGGCTCTGACTCCAGAGCTGTGCCCCTTCCCTGGCATCAGGCTCCTCTTTGAAAATAATAATTCAAAAAGAAAGACCAATGTGAACCTCTCAGCTGGAAGAATTTATTATTGTGGCTGCTGAGGCGAAGGGTATAGGACCAAGGAATATTTCATATTCTTTTTCAATGTTACCTTTGACCAATGATTTTGCTAATATCCTTATTTTCCTTATAAGAGAAGATCTGATCTGAACTTGAAACTATTTTCTTTAAAATAGATGTCCTTTTGGGGCACCTGGGTGGCTCAGTCAGTTAAGAGTCTGACTCTTGATTTCGGCTCAGGTTATGATCTCAGGGTGGTGAGATCAAGCCCCGCATCAGGCTCTGCGCTGGGCATGGAGCCTACTTGGGATTCTCTCCCTCTGCCCCTCCCTCCTCTAAAATAAATAAATAAATAAATAAATAAGATGTCCTTTTAAAAAATCAGTTTCATACATGAAGCTTTTTCACATTCATCCCAGTGAATATTCGTTCAGTGTCCCTCATATGTTAAGGAAGAAGGTGAATTCCCAGTAGAAAGGCACTGGAAACCAGATACAAAAGTGTACCTGCTGTATGATTCCATTTATATGAAGTTCAAGAGCAGATACAACTAACGTCAGAATAGTGATTACCCTTGGTGGGAGCTCTTGACAGGCAGGAGACACACAGGAGACTCCTGCGTGCTGGAAATGGTCCACATCTTGATCAGAGTGGTTGTTAACCAAATGTGCATGTAAGCAGAAAAATCACTGAGCTGTACACCTGAGATGTGTGAGCTTTACTGCATGTATGTTATGTCTAAATTTTAAAAAGAAATGTTATGCTAGAAGAAAAACAGAAGAAAAGTGGGGGCAGGGGGACCAAACAAAAGCTCTGGGAAGTACTTGTTTCCAGCTTTGGACTGGTAAGTGGGACCATAAGCAAAATAAGAACATACTGTTTGTTGCAGAGTCAAGAGGGGCAAGACCACAGGACGAGGATTTTCTTTTTGCAGAGCAAAGCCCAACTCCTGGATGGGATGGAGGGAAGAAAGGAAGTTAGGAAATTTTGCTTAACATAAGGAAATCACAAGTATGCTATTTCCTGAACATCTCAGGGAAGGGGTGAACGCAAAGCCCTGCATTTTCTTAGGAGATTTACAAGTCGAAGAGTGAAGTGAAACATGACCTATTGTATAACAAGTTTTGGAAAAGCTAAACTGCTTTTTACTCTCAAGCATGAATTCCAAAAATCTGGAGTCTGTGGATGAGTAGGTGGCGTCTCCTGTGGGATCCTTAAGGAAATGGTATCTGTGGTCAGGTGGTAGACTAAAGTAGTTACCTAACATTTTGGTTGAAAGTTCTGGTATGATGAAATCTCCTGGGTAAACATGTCATGTCCTTGACCTTGAAGCCCTTTCCAGAGTAGATGTAGATTTCTATTTACATCCAGGAATCTAAAGGATCACAGTGTTCTCTTCCTGGTCGATGCTCCCCAGAGATAGTTCTGAAACAGAAAGAAGAAAAAAAAAAGCTACAGGCCTGGATTTCTGGATGGTTTCTAAGAATTGCTTGGGTTTTGGTGAAAAGAGAATTCTCCCAAATAGAATCATCTTGGATTTTCCAATTACATGCTCTAATTGCAACAGAGACCCAGGGCTCTAAAGTGACTCTGCAGGCTACGTGCTGGGCTTGACTCACTGGAAGCAGAGGGAGCTGGCCAAGACCAGCGTGGCCCAGAGCCCAGCAATTGCCTTTGATTGGGCTCTGCTGCCAGACCAAGTGTGAAGGGGGTCTGGCCATGTCTCCCCAAAATTTTGACTAAGAATGAAACACTTGGTTTCTGGAGATGCATGCTCTGAGCCATTGTGGCTGCCAGCTAGTGGGGCTAGCAGGGACTTTACTGGGCTCCTTATGAGCCATGCTTGTGGGACCGATCCATCCTGGTTGCAGGTTCCTGGATGCCAAATGTTCCTGGCAAGGAATATGCCAACTGCCAACCATCCTCCAACCACTATCACGGCCTAGGGACAGTGACCATATCTCTAAAATCCAAGCCATGGTTTTATAATGAGTGTAGGAGGAACATAGGAATCTGTGCAAGATTCATCTAGCAGTCATCTTTCAGAATGTTTATTCCTCTTCCAGAATGTTCTCTGTCCCTTCACCTTTTAGTCATTCCCCTCCTCCTCCTCCTCTTTTTCTGTCTCTCTCCTGTGTGTTCACTCAAAACCCTTATTTCCCTTCTCCTCTAAACTAGCTAAATCTTGACATTTTAGCTGAGGTCTTCCTTTTAAATATAGAAATTGATTTCAAGGGAAGACTAAGAAAAATCCTTGACACTAGAAGACACTGGAATAGGGGAAATGGTCATTCAAGTGATCACGTGATGAGCCATGCAACATGACGTCATTTCAGTTCAAGTGTATCTGTTGTCTCTGTCAGGCATTTGCTGGATGCTTCAGAAGATCAAGGTGGAAGGAAGGCATACAAAACGGATGCACGGATGACAGCCGGCACTTAATGAGCGTTCTCTTTGTGTCACGTTCTGTGGTAAGCTTTTTATATCTATTCACTCATTTAATCCTTCCAAACTTTAGGAGGAGGGCCCTGTTGGCCCTATATTACAAAAGGCTTAGAACTTTGAGTAACTTGACAGGACTGACCAGCTAGTTGGGGGCGGGGGCAAGGGGGGAGGCTGTCTAATCCCAGAGCACTAAGCTGAGCCGCAAAGCCCTTCATTCACACGGTCTTACTCTATCATTGCAACTAACTTGCAAAGTAGGCGGCTGTGTTATCCCTGGTTCGTAGATGATGAAACCAAGTCAGAAAGGTTAAGCAACTTACCTAATGTCACACAGCTAATCGATGACATAAAAATTTCAACCCAAGCTTATTTATCTCCGGAGTGTATGTTCTTTCCACCAAGCCATGTGGTCACAGTCTCCAAAAGTAAGGAGTTCTTCATTTACTAAGAGTATTAAGACACACGAACAGCTATGGTAGAAAGACAAACAAGGTGTGGAGGAAGAAAGGCCACCTCTGGTTGAGGGCAAAGCAAGGCCCCCTGGGGAGGGAAGCATTGAGAGGGGTAGAGATGCATTGAAAACCATGGCCCAACAATTGCTCCATATCTCCAAGGGACAACGAGCGCCTTAGTCCCCGTGGGCCTGGCTTGCTATGTGGAGGTCCTAGTTCTCTCTCTTTTGGTTCAGCTCTTTCTTCTGATAGAAATCTTTAGTAGAAGGATTTCCAAATAGAAAACGTAGAAGGAATTATTATGGAATGGTTAGTTTTCCAAGAATATTAAACAATGTTTTTCATATCATCAAAAAACCTACATTTGATTAGTAATAATGACCGCTTGGAGCTCTGATGGCATCTTTCACCCAAACGCCTACCTCTAAAGCAAGTCAGCCTCATCATCAATCATGTGGCTGCCTCTCTGTCCTGATTACTATCTGAAACTGGGGAAATGCTTCCAGGGCAGCCAAGATGGGTTCTTTAAGTGGATCGCTAAGTGTCCTTGAGAAGATGGGAGAAGGACTCCCAGGCTCCCCCGTCCCTCCCCGAGCTTGCTTTCCTGTCCCCCAGATATAGCACATCTGTGCTGAGTGCCTGTTTTGAACCCTGAGCTGTGCTGAGGCTGGGAGGTGTGATGGCCCCGGTGGGAAGGAGGCAGAGGTGCTGCTGCACCAGCAATCGCTTCCCAATCTCGGCTCGCAGTGAGGTCCTCCTGCCCGTTGCACAATGCAAAGCTTACATAACTCGCCTTTAAGCAACCTAGAATCTTGCTTCAAATCAAAGGTTTCACAACTGCATAGTTGATTTCCAGCATCCCACATTGCACTTGCTCTAATTATCAGAGACTGGAGAAGAAACCAGGTCAACTCCAAGAATTTGAGAAAACAATAATCACTTCTTGAGAACTCACTAAATGGGCCAAGTCTTGGGATTTGAAGCCACATCTGTCGGTGGTGTAGAGAGAGGGTGGGAATCAGGGCTGTCTCCACAGAGGGACTCTTGAATTGGGTTTTGAAAGCTGAACAGGGATGTATAGGCAGGCAAAGGAGAAATAGTTCCCTTCCACAGAGTAAAAACACGTGCAAAGGTACCGGGGTACAATCGATGAACGAAACCCGATGAATTCATGAAAGTATAGTAGCTTGGCATAACAGAACTGGTGAGTTCTACTACATTGTTCTAGGACAGGGGGAATTCTTGCAAGCTCACCTAAAAACTCTGGAACATCTGAGACTCTCCAAGATCCTGCTGGCATGAGCATGCCATGGCCATGGCCTCTCGGAAGAAAAGGTGAGGCGGACCCTTCAGACTGGGTCAGGTCTCTAGGACTATCAGGATTAAACTGCTAGTTTGCAGGGATCATGAACGTTCCCCAAGCCCTGCAGTGGGTCCTCCGGTGAGCCTGGAACTCATCTTGGATTATAAGACCCAAAAGAAATTGGCCTCAAATTGCAATGCTGGTTGACTACTGGTGAGGGGTGTTCATGAGACTGAGGTACACGTGTGTTTCTTAAATGCCCTCCCCTCAGTCCCTGAAATGGAGAGGAATCAAGTCAGCTGAGAAGGAGACCAAGTGGGGGGTCACAATGGATGCAAAGCACTACCAATAGGGCTCGTGTGCCCTTGGGAAAGACCATTCCAGAGCTTTCTTTCTGCACCATGGTCTGTGCTGCTATTGCTCAAAAGTAAGTCACAGTCCTTGGATCTGCTCTTAATTAGGTCAGGACTTATTTACAAATCCTTCCAGTGATTGACTGTCATTCTAAAGCCTATGAAATGCGTAATGTCACTGCTGTACCAGACCACCAGCCCCAAAGGCACCGCATGGGGGATGCCGTCATAGTTGGTGTTTTCTCAGTGATAGTAATGAAAAGACACAAGAATTGCTAACGTGGGTATCTCTTTGCCTTGGAACAAGCCATTTTCATATATAATATTTCCTTTATCACCTATAATGTAAGTCTCAGGTAGGTATCTCTAACAGTAGCTCCAGTTTACAAAGGGGGAAATTCAGCTTCAGAGAGAATATACAAATTGGACAATGTCATGCAGGTAGTGAAGGCCAAGGCAAAGATTTCAGGGCCAGTTCTTGATGGCTCCAAAGCCCATTGCCTTTGTAATGTGTTTGCTATTGAAGTCTTTTGAGGCTCCACAAACGAATACACTTCAGTCCTAGGCCTAGTGCTGCTAAATGTCCTGTAGTTAGGCTGTACTTTTATTTAAGTTGAAGTACTCAGTTTGGGGTGGGAGAAATGACAATAACATTGTGTACTCGGTGACCATGTGCCCAGCCACATGCATACTGGAAATTTCTGGATACTCACAGCAATCTCCCTGAAATGTACCTGTCTCGGAGCGGGGCACTTGTATTTTTGTTGTTCACCACTATAGCCCCAGCCCAGTGCCTGACACTTGGAAGACATTCAGTTGAACTGAGATGTTCATCTTTATCCCCATTCCTTAAAGAAGGAAGCCGAGACCCCGAGGAGCTAGCCAGCACACCTGTGGTTACAGGGCCTGTGAGAAGTGAGCGGAAGCTTGGACACAGGCTGCTGGTGGCCCCGGAGCCCACTCTGCCTTCTGCCAGGAGCCAAAGCTGCCTGCTAGCCTCTCCAGCTACCAACTCTTTCTTTCTCTAACTAAAGAAAGTTAATGAAATTGCCCTTGCGTTGCCCAACTTGGATGTCAAAAGGGGGTTTTGTGTGTTTGTATGCAACAAACATGTGCATGCTTGCATGTCTGGGGAGGATTTATATAGCAGCCCTTTCTAAACTTCATTTGCTTATAGTCAGGAGACTCTACATTTCTGAGAATCCATTGCTGGGAGCATTTCTAGGAGGCTAGTCATTTTGCCAGGATAAATTTGCCAGATAAATTCTGCACAGCCTTTCATTCTTCCCAGGATATTTACCTTAGAGTTAACTAAGACCATCCCTCCTGTGTATCTGAGATATGGCCTTTTCCTACAAACCAGACCATCCTTGAATGCCAAGCAAAGTTAACATCTTAGTATATGTAAGACCCAGCTCACTAGGATTGTCACATGAAAAGCAGAGATTTTACCCTGGTGATGGGGCTTTCATCCTTGGGGGTAAGAGTTGGGGGGAAGGGTTGCCTCCTCCATCTCAGAGGCTGTAGACATCTATGATTAACTATACAAAAGTGCCAGTTTGATGAGAAAAGCTGTACTTAGCATTGACTCCTCTGCTATAGCAAGAGTCTGGGGGGGGGGGTGCAGCCTTTTTTTTTTTTAATGGAAGCTTTTGTTAACATCAGATATCTAATTAACTTAGGTTTTTAAAAACTACTGAGGTGCTGTGTCCTCGAGAAAGATGGTTATCAAAATAGTTTCATCTAACACAATTACCCTACACCTACTATAGAAGAAAGAATTAAAATCTTCCTTTTTCAAAGAAAGCCAAAGTATTGAATACCACGGAAGCATTTTGTTGTGGGATCCCTGTCTATGCAGTTGAGGCGAGATCAACTTACCAGCCAGCATAATTATCATATCCAGAGTTTGCCTTGGAAAATGCCTTCCAGAATTTAAAAAACAAACCAGCGCCTGTGCCCACAAGGATGATTTGGCTCCCCCCGAGGATGAAAGGCCCCAGCTGCTCTGCAGTTATAATCAAACTGGCTCTCCCCCAGCCTCCTCTGGCTCATCCATCATGCAGTAATAACAGAGTTGCTGGCTGCTGATCTCCAAAATGGTGTTTAGGACATCAAGTGCTTCAACTACCACCTCCACGCACCATGGCTCCCAAGTGTGTGTCTTCAACCCAGGTTTCCTCTCCCACTCCCCTCAACTCCGAATCAAGCTCCTCAGCTCCTATCAGAGAGGTGGGCTTCCCACCCTACTCTCCAAGACAAGATCTCCAAAACCAAGCTCACCACCTTCCCCTCTTTACCTTCCAACCCAAATGGACTCCTTTGCTCAGATTCCCTGCCTTACCAGCCTCACTATCCTGACAGTTATTCACAGCCCTTATTTTAAGGGTTAACATTATTATCTGTTGGTAGACTTTCTATTCTAGAACAGTTTAAGATTTACAGAAAAACCAAGAAGATAGTGCAGAGAGTCCCCATATATCCAGTTTCCCTATTGTTAACATCTTATGTTAATTATTATGGTACGTTAGTATGGTACATTAATAAACAGGGATTGGTACGTTGTTACTAACTAAAGTCCATACCTTATTTAGATTACCTTAGATTTTATCTGAAATATCCATTTTCTGTCCCAGGACCCCATCCAGGACACCACATCACATTTCATCATTGTGTCTCCTTAGGCTCCTCTTGGCTGTGACTTCCTCAGGCTTTCCTCGTTTTTAATTAACTTGATAGTTTAGAGGACTACTGGTCAGGTATATTCTACAATATCCTTCTACCGAAATTTGCTGATGCTTTGTCATGACTAAACTGGGATTATAGGTTATTGGGAAGAAGACTGCAGAAGTTAAGTGATGACATGATTTGTAAAGCATTGTTTGGACATTGGAGAGGGTTGGTCACTTCAGTGACCATATGATAGAAGAAGGGCTAGTAATAACTCTGGCATTGAACTTATTAAACTGAATCATAATTTTTTATTTTCCTCTTCCCATCTAGTCTGTAAACTCTTTGACGGTAGAGACTGTCTGGTTCATCTCTGTATCTTCGGAATCTAGCACTGGGCATGAGCCCACGTCTATGACTGATACTTCAGAAATGGGCTTGAGAAATGTTTGAAGCCTCGGTTTGTTCCCTCATCTGCAAAGTGGGATAATAGAATATATTTCTAAGGATTTTTATGATGAAATTAAAATATTAAAATACTTGGCACAAGGCCTTGCACGTAGAACAGTGAGTACTCAAATATGTTAGCTGCTACCACTTTCATCATCATCATTAGGATCTGTTATGCAAGATATACTAGAGACCCAAACACTTCACTTTGATCTGCTCCATATCCAAAGTAGTAAATTTAGTGATTTGATGGAAACAAGAAGGGCCAAACTCAGCTTTACATGTTCTAGCATTCTCTTCTGTAAAATTTATGTTGCGTTTAGTTCACTCTGATAGGACTCCTTTGACAAGACTCCTCAAAAATGGTCCAGATCCAAAAGAAACATAAGGCATGGCTTCTACTATCAAGACCTTATGAACTGACTGTCAGATAATAATACAGGGCAGCATTTGATGAGGAGCCAAAGCAGAGGCAGTGTGGGTGTGGGAAGTTCTGAGAAGGGGCTGTGTCTATATGGGCTATATTGTTGCTAGGACCTGATCGGTGGGCATTGAATGATGGGTCAGATTTGGATAGTCAGAGAGAAAGGTTGGAAAGTCATAAGCAAGGATCTAGAAAGACTGAGTATACAAAAATTCAGTGCCTGACAGGAATCCAACCTGCCTGGCCGCAGGATTTATGCAGACAAGAGTAGGAAGTGGCATTGGACAGGACATTAGACAGAGCAAGATAACAGGATGGGTGTGGCTGGAAAGTTGGCCTGCAGGGTAAAGGAGAGACACTTAGATGTTTGAGCAAGAAATAAGTGGATAAAGATGGAATTTTCAGGAGGTAGCTATTCCTTCACTGGGCACGACTGGCTGGAGAAGGAAAGCTTAGTGGTGGAAAGATTAACATGCTAGGTCATTCATTCATTTATTGATTCACTGATCATATATGCACTCGGCATATATGCATCTACCAGACTCTGGGCATATGGAGACACATAGGCCTTGGTCCCTGCCCTCAAGGGGCTCACAGGCTAGAGAGAGAGATTAAAGAAGTGTCTGCTACAATCCAGACTAGATTAAGGTGAAGCCAGAGAGAAGAGACAGTAATAATATGTGAGAGAGAGATAGATCAATAGGTAAGTTAGATACATATGTATTATAAAAACAAATGAAACAAAGTATGGTTCAAGAAGTCGGAGGAGAACCTAAGAGGAGAGAGGTTTAAGAAGGGGGTAATCAGAGACGTCAAACACTACTGGTGCAAGATAGAGAACTTGCCCAGGGACAATGACACCCAACAACAACAACGACAATAAACTACAATGGCAACAACAATGATAATAGCACTTTTCAACAATTGCCATGTTCCAGAACCTGACGCCATTCCACAGCACTCAATATATGCTTTCTCCTTTTCCTTTGTGCCTAACACAGTGTAAGGTGCATAGCAGCTCTTGGTAAATGACTCGTGTTCTAAGCCAAACGTGAGCACTGTTAAGAGTCTGGATGTTTGGATAATAAGGCTGATGCCAGAATGTCAGAAATGGGGTTTATAGGTTGATAGAGTAGTAGTTTCTGTGGGTCATACTGTCTGGGTTAAATCATTGGTTTACTCCTAGATGGTAAAATCCTGTCTGATAGGATGCCTTCCCTTTGTTCTGTATGAGAATGCACTTCTTACTTATGTGGGGTTGGGTGGAACCCAGAATGCTCTTCAATCCAACCTCTCTGGCAAATAGGATCACTGAGTAGTAGCCCGGGCCTTGGAGAGCTTGGTTGTTCGTTTCCTAAAGTGCTGATGTTCCAAAGTACTTTGCAAAGGAGAGGGTGTGTTCTGAGCATGGACTGGATTCAGACAGGGAAGTTTGGGAGGGTGGGTAGGTGGAGACAGACTGTATTTCCAAGAAAAGAAAAGTGGTTGATGGCCTTCCTCTCTCCATGGCATCTCAGAACTGCTTTATATTCATCCCAAAACTGACCACATTTTAGAAAAACAGGAGATTTCTGCTGAGTAACTATTGGTTTGGGGAAACAAGTCCCTCCCAGAATGCAAGGGGTGACATCATATCCAGAAAGATTGTTATCACTGGTGTGACTCACTAACGCTCTGTCAACTGCATGCAACAGCTTTTCACATATACGAGTTGCCCACCCGACAAATGTGTTTACACAGAACTTTCAGACATGCGGTAGGGTGCCTTACAACGTTACAGGATACGAGTAAGAAAAACAAACACACTTTTATTTAAAACCCAAAAATTGTAAAGGAGGAATTCTGATGCTAAAGTTAACCTTTAAGCCAGCAAGCTTACCTCCTGCTCAAAGGGCCTGCCCTAATAATAATAATAATAATAATAAAAACAGGCCTCTAACTCCCTCTGCATCACGGATGTAGTTCTAAACTCTTCTCCTTGCTCTGATGTTCACTCCACTTCTGGAAGGCATAGAGCATGACATAGGTGTTTATTAGGGTGGATGATGTCATCCATGGTCACTCACATAGGGAATCCAGGGCTCAAACCTTGTTCTTCTGTTTGCTCCCAAATTCCTCCTGTCCATCTGGTGGCCTTGCAAAGGCTGACATTGACCCCAGGATCAATCAAAGGTTGCAGGCAAAATCAAGTTCCTTTAGAAAGCATGAACCAGTCTGGAAGAAAGAAGTGGGACAGCGATTGTGGGAATAAGGGGTGAGGTGACAGGAATCAACACTAGTGGGAAAATTGGTTAGGATAAAGGAAAAAACTAGTCCCCAGAGTTGCCTTCCTTGTCCTTTCCGAGACCTTTTTGCTCTTTACCCTGTGTTTCCTGTAAGTACATCCTCTTGTACATGGTATTTTGAAATCATATGTCTACCAAGTATACGATTCGTTTTAAGTTTTGCTTTTCAAATATCTATTAGGACATGTGCTATATAGGAGAGCTGGTCAGAGGCCCATGCCTATGGTGGCAGGAAAGCAAGCCTGGTGGGATGTTCTGCTCCAGCTGTTGTAACATTTGACTCTCACAAGCAATACAAGACTTCAGTACAGGAGGAAGGGAGATGTGATGGGAGATGTGAGGATGAGCTGCTGCACAGGCAAGAGAATGGAAGCCTTTGTGGTCCAGAGGGAGCTGCAGCCCTTGGGATGCTGCCCTCAGAGCATGAGGGGACCTCTAGGGTTTGGCTCCCTGTTCTCAGGGAGAATGCATCAGGGGGGAGATAGTGCCTTATTAAACCTGGGTCTAGCTTCATTTACTTTTCATTCTGTATCTCCATGAAAATTTCCAGTGAATGGTAGAGTTAGAATGGAGTCCCATCAGCAGCAGGTCCTCATGGATGAGAATCCCAAATCCTCTTAGCCTGCTCAGTAGTACGCTGGGATTTCCATAGCTCCTAACACACACACACACACACACACACACACACACACACACACACACACACACACACACACACACACACACACACTTTCCTGAACCTTACCCCTCTCTCTAAAATCCATTGTTCCTAAAATCGTAGCAGACTTGTCAACATTTGACCTGGGATGGGTGGGAAGGAAAATAAGGCCATGGTACAGTAATTCAATTTAACAAGACTCAGTAATTTATTCAATTGAGCTCAAATGTTTGTTTAACACCCCACTAGGCCCTGGTGTAGGGAACCAGACAGGGTTTCTGCCCTCAAAGAATCCTAGCCAAATCGGCAACACTCTAGGCTTGTGTTTCCTTCGGGGCAGCACTTACATGACCAGCCTTAGTTTCACCTTCAGAGCTTCTGAAAATTTGATCCTTTGGCCACACGCTGGCTTACCAAATTACAATATGTGGGGTGGTAAGAACCCAGCAATCTGTGTTTTTAAAAAGTCATCACAGGTGACTCTGACACACTGTAACTTGGAGATTATCTGCCTTACTTAGGCTCTTAACTCACTATGGTGTTTTATGTCTGGACCTCAAACACAGAACAATTTAGCGGCCCACCTGCTGACGGCGAGGGACAGAGTGGGGGGCAGGTTTTGCAGCACACATTTCCTGAGCCTCTAACAGCCGACTTCACCTGGGACTCCAGAACAAAAATATCCAACCAAAAGCTCCTCTTGGCCCACATGTCGCAAAAACAGCCTATAGAGAAAAAGATACAACCATAACTTGAGAAGCAGAATGAATGCAGCTCCCAGGCTTCAAGTTCAAATGTACTCATTGTAGACTGGCTCCCTTCTACCACCCTGTCCCCAGAACTAACCTTTGAAGTGGGTATTTTGACCATCTGTGTTTAATGCAATGAGGATGTCAGCTCAGCAATTTGGAGTGGCCTGCCCATGCTACAGAAATTTTAATCCAGCTCCCCTAACTCCAAGTCCAAGATTATTAGAAGCTTCCACCTTGGGAAGAACGTTTCTATGAGGTCCATATCCAAGGGTATAATGTTTCAACAGGCAATGGGGCAGAAGTCGATCAACCACAGCCATTGGGAAGCAGCTGTGATGTGTCATGGGTCATTGGTGTAAGCCTTGGATCCCAGGCCTGCCTGTGCTGCTTGCTAATTAGGTGGCCTTTGACAGGCCACCACCATCCATGCAGCTCAAAGCCCAGGGGTTGTCCTCAACGCCTCCCTCTCACACTCTACGTGTAATCCATTCTCACTGGTTTTGCCTTCTAAGTATCTTCTGTCCCCACCACTATCACCTTGGGCCTGAGCTACTGCAAGAACTCTCAACTGATCACCTCCCTTCCAGTTTTGCTGTTCATCCTCCCCCCAATCCATTCTCCCCACAATAGCCTAAGTCACAGCACATCACACACAGCACATCACTCCCTTACTCAAAACCCTCAACAGCTCCAATTTATCTCAGCATAAAACTAAATCTCTTGCTATGGTCTACGAGGCCCAGGGTGCCTCTGCAGACTCACCCTGAGCCACTTTCTGCCTTGCTTTCTAGGCTCCAGGCATGCTGGTGCTTCCGTCTTTCAAATACTCTCCATGCTCCTTTCTGCTCAGAAACCTTGACATACTTTGATCCTCCCCAGGGAGCACTTTTCACATCTTAATTCACCCACTTAACTCAACTCATTCTTCAGATCTCAGTTTATTATCACTGCCCTTGGGAGCCTTCCTCATTCCTCCTGCCCTCGCCTCTCTACCACTACCTCAGTTCCTCCTTTTACACACTCTCATGGCTCCCTGCACTTACCAGAGTTTGCAGTTATGCATTCTATGGTGATTTCCTGCTTCACCCGTAGAGCGTGCGCTTATTCCCAGTACCTAATCACAGAACCTGGAATGAGGTAAAAAACAGGAGTAGTGGTGGTGGTGCTGCTGCTGCTGCTGATTCTTGTAGCTAGTATCATTGTGGGAAGCATGTACCAGTCTTGCTCCTGTTTTCCTTGCAGTAATTCTCTTAAACCTTGGAAACCCTGTGAATTAGTAGGCACTCCACTGAGATCTTGATGAATTAATGTACCTCATTTCTCTGAAGCTCATTTTCCTTATAGACAAAATGAATAAAGTAATACATGAGAAAATCACAACCAAATTTGAAGTACTTTATATTTTCTTTATTATTTACAAATGAAAGAATTTAATATTTTTAATATTTTTTGAAGATGTTATTTATTCGTGAGAGAGAGCATGCAAAAAGGGGGAGGAGCAGAGGGGAGGGAGAGGGACAAGCCAACTCTGCACTGAGCACCCCCCTCCCCTCCAGCAACCCTCAGTTTGTTTCCTGAGATTAAGAGTCTCTTATGGTTTGTCTCCCTCTCTGGGTTTTTTTTTTTTTTTAAGATTTTTATTTATTTATTGAGAGAGAGAAAGAGAGAGAGAATGGTAGAGAGAGAGCATGAGAAGGAAGAAGGTCAGAGGGAGAAGCAGACTCCCTGCTGAGCAGGGAGCCCGATGTGGGACCCGATCCCGGGACTCCAGGATCATGACCTGAGCCGAAGGCAGTCGCTTAACCAACTGAGCCACCCAGGTGCCCCTCCCTCTCTGGTTTTGTCTTGTTTCATTTTTCCCTCCCTTCCCCTATGATCCTCTGTCTTGTTTCTCAAATTCCTCATATCAGTGAGATCATGTGATATTTGTCTTTCTCTGATTGACTTATTTCGCTTAGCATAATACCCTCCAGTTCCATCCACGTCGTTGCAAATGGCAAGATCTCATTTTTGATGGCTGCATAATATTCCATTGTATATTTATACTGCATCTTCTTTATCCATTCATCTGTCGATGGACATCTTGGCTCTTTCCACAGTTTGGCTATTGTGGACATTGCTGCTATAAACATTGGGGTGCACGTACCCCTTTGGATCCCTACATTTGTACCTTTGGGGTAAATACCCAGCAGTGCAATTGCTGGGTCATAGGGTAGCTCTATTTTCAACTTTTTGAGGAACCTCCATACTGTTTTCCAGAGTGGCTGCACCAGCTTGCATTCCCACCAACAGTGTAGGGGGGGTTCCCCTTTCTCCGCATCCCTGCCGACATCTGTCATTTCCTGACTTGTTCATTTTAGCCATTCTGACTGGTGTGAGGTGGTATCTCACTGAGGTTTTGATTTGTATTTCCCTGATGCCGAGCGATGCTGAGCACTTTTTCATGGGTCTGTTGGCCATTTGGATGTCTTTGGAAAAATGTCTGTTCATGTCTTCTGCCCATTCCAAGAAGCAATCTTTAGCCCCTTGGTGGTGATATCACTAGTCCCCCTTTTGAGAATGAATGTCCTAAAAGAAATGAAAGAGGGAAGTAGAAAGGGAAGGAAGGAGGGCAGGAAAGAAGGAGTGAATTGGAGAAGCTGTAGAGATCCCTTGATGGAAGATGGCAGTTGGAAAAGCAGATGATGCCAAGGCACCAGTTCTCAGCACAGTGATGGGGCTATTAACTCTCCTTCTCCACACTCTTCTTTGTTCCTCTCTGTATGAATGCCCATTCCCTTCACATTTCTCCCACTTCTCCCTCCTCAATTGCAATCCTGAAACATGCCAGATGAGGCTCAGTGTTGTATGAATCTAGGTATGAGCAGCCAGACCCAGTTGCCACCCACAAGGAAATACAACTTGTTGATGATGGCATCCCACCCAGGGAAGAGTTAAGAAAGATGTTACACCTTTGGGAGTATCCGGAGAGGCTTTAGAAAGTACAGCAGTCTTTGGATTTGGGCTGGAAAGAGGAGCAGGGTTTGCATAGGCAGTGATAGGAGGGGTGAGGGCAAGGGAGAAAAAAATCAAGGCATCCACAGTAGAGAACACAGCTGGGGGAAGATCTAGTGTAAGAGGTGCCGTATGGCAGTATGCAATGAAGGGAAGGAGTAGAACTATTTTGGAGATTCTTGAATGACAGGATGAGAGATCTGCTAGGAACCACTGAAAGTTTTCAATGGTGGCATGATCCATGCCGGCAACCAAATGGAGGGTGAAGTAGAAACAGAAGGAAAGAACCCTTTCCTTTCTATGAGAAAAGGTAACATTTTCTCATAGACCAGGCTAATGTTTCTCAACCACAATTTTGACTGTTGGAGCTCAGTGTTGTGTAGGCAGTCCTGTGCATGGTAGGAGGTTTAGCAGTACAACATCCCTGGCCTCTACCCAACAGATGTCAACTGGGACAACCAAAAATGTCTCTAGACATTGCCAGCTCTTCCTTGGGGGACAAAATTGCCCGTTTGAGAACCACTGAGCTAAACAAGGACTAATGAGGGACTGACTGAGGGTGGCCAACCACCAGGGAACTGATGTTCCAAACTCTACAGATGTTAGGATAAGGCCAATGTGGATTACCAGGGAGTCCGTGCAATGTTTCAAGTAGGAATGATTGGGAAAACAGCAGCAAAACTCATGGAGAAGGAGCATGTTGGGAGGGATACATAAGGAATGTCATTTTTAAATGTTTTTTTGCTGTTTCTGGACACACAGGGAGATAGAGATGTCCTGTAAGTTAAAAGATGTACAGTAAAGTTCTCATGGAGGAAAGAATAATTGAATCAGTGGCATACATCAAAAGAGAGAATAGAAGCTAGCAATAGAACCATGGGATGAATGAAGTCCCTACAGGAATGTTTAGGGACAAGAACTGAGCTTAGAACCCTACATAATGGTTCTTGCAATGGGGAGTAGCAGGGTATGAGCAAAGTGTATTTTCTGTGGTGTAGCCTGGATGGTAAATAAGAATAAACTGATATCCTTGGGATTCTAGGTACTTGGCTCAAAGCTAACTCAAAAAGCACAGTTCAGGGGCGCCTGGGTGACTCAGTTGGTTAAGCATCTGACTCTTGATTTCAGCTCAGGTCATGATCTCAGGGTCATGAGAGTGATCCCTGTGTCAGGCTCCACACTCAGTGCAGAGTTTGCTTGTCTCTCTCCCTCTGTTCCTCCCCCCATTTGCACTCTCCCTCTGTATCAAATAAATAAATAAAATCTTTTTTTTAAAGGGCACATTTCATTGCAGTTGCAAGTTTCATCCTAAAAGTTCTGTTGAGGGACACCTGGCGGGCTTAGTCAGTTAACTAATCTGAGTCTTGATCTCAGCTCAGGTCTTGATCTTAGAGTCATGAGTTCGAGCCCTGCATTGGGCTCTACACTGGACATGGAGCCTACTTAATTAAAAAGTTCTTTTGAAATATGTATTTTAGCACATATTATGGATTGGCTTGTTTTACCATGAAAATACTTTAAAGTACTTACTTTCTCCCCATAATGCTTAAGCGGTATAGATAATCTAGTAGATTCAACAATTTTACCTGCCCCCTCATCCAGGATACTCATACCCCAGTTTGAGATACAGGAGTAGAGAAAATAATACAGAATTGGGAGTGTGACAAATCCAAATGCGTTTTTTTTATCTGCCACTTATTAGCTGCGTGACCTTAAGCAGTTATCTTGAGGTCCTTGAACCTTGGTTTCTCAACAGTAAAATGGAGCACTACAGCCAATCTCCACTGTGAAGGTGAAATGAAAGTGAATAAAGTATAAAGTGAGTAACAGATGTTTAATAGGTAGCTCATGTACTATGTGGATGAGGGAGGAGACAAGCGGGATGTATAGAGGCAAAGAAGGGACAGCTGAGATACTAGGAAGAGCTAATTTAACGTCCTAAAAGCTTGAGGAGGATGGCATTCCCAGAGTTGAATTATTTTGTAACATTATTGATTGGCTCAGAAAGGGTAAAGGCACCTTAGAAGAATCTTTGGAATTGGCACGAAGCTTCTTTTTGGTGGCACAAGAGAGCAGCGTTAGGCGCCTGCTGGTGGCGCCGTGTAATTAACCAGCAAGCGGAAGGTGACTAGGAGATACGAGAAAACCTAGACCATTCGTCCCACAGATTTGATGAGGAAGGAGAATGCCATGGTATGGGAGGTAGTGAGACTAGAAAGAGTCATGAAAATGAACTTACAACCTACGACCTGAAGCTTCGAAAAATCCATAGGAAAAGAACTAATGGCAATACAACCTGAATGGAACATCCACACATAGGACAGTGGTCTTGCATCTTGCATTTTTTAGGCAAACATTAGAAAAGCATTCATTACAGGGCACCTGGGTGGCTCAGTTGGTGAAGCATCCGACTGTTGATTTTGGCTCAGATAGTGGTCTCAGGGCCGTGAGATAGAGCCCTGCCTCAGGGTCCATGCTGAGCGTGGACACCCTCTCTTTCTCTCTTAAAAAACAAAAAAATCATTCATGCAAGTTTCTCGCACTGTTACCCACACAGATGCACAGATGCACCATAGTTCTATGGTTATCACAAGTATAAGCAGATGCCATGTGTAAAGAAAACTGGACAAAACACACAGTTTCTTTATTGCATTGTGACTCTCCAAGACCAAAAAAAAAAAAAAAAAGGTACCACACCTCCAAGATCGTACATAATGGAATTTTTTTTTTCCTTAAAACGTCTCCTACAACTTGTGTTTCAAACTTTTTAAATGTTTTTAAAAGTTCTGCCTTAAACAACTCCAACCCCAGTTTAATCTATTGCAACAGCCTCCCAGCGCACTGAGCTCCAGCATCACGGCTCACATCTGTCCCTAATGTGGTAAGATCTGTGGAATCCCCAGGCTGGTAAAAGGTGCCCAAGTCTGAAAACCTCTGCAGCTCCGTGCAAGCATGTGTTGCACAGGCTGAATCACAAAACAACACTGACTCACAAAAACAACCAAGTTGATGACAGTGAGATTTTGTTAAAATCACCGTATTGATAGCAACTATATTTTTAGGCATTGGGTTCAGGAATTGAAATAAAGATAATATCCCATCTTCCAGGTGGTTAGTAGAAAAAAAATAGAGGTTCTTTAAAACTATCAGGGTATACTGAGAGCGAATCACCGTCAGCCCTCCCTCCTCTAAACTCCCAGATGATTGCACCTGTGACACAGGGAAGCTTCTTTGAAATGCTCAGGTGAGGAGGGGTAGAGGAAGGTGATGGAAGGGCAATTTCTATGCATGGCAGGACAATTGATAAGGAAACATCTTGGTCACAGCTGGCTCCAGTCAGGTTTTTACCACAGAGAACAACTCTTACACCCGGAAGGTCAGTGGAATTCTTTATATTTAGGATTTTTTTCTTATAAAAAATTCACTACGGGGTGCCTGGGTGGCTCAGTCGGTTAAGTGTCTGCCTTCAGCCCAGGTCATGAACCTGGGGTCCTGGGATCGAGCCCCACATCATGTCCCCTGTTCAGTGGGGAACCTGCTTCTCCCTCTGCCCCCCACTCATGTTCTCTCTCTCTTGCTCACTCTCAAATAAATAAAATCTTTAAAAAAAATAAAAAATAAATTCATTGTGACCAGTTTAATAGAGTAAACTGGAGAGGCAGAAATAGCTCCATTTAAAAAAACCTCATAACCCCAAACCCTTCTTTCTACTGATCCTGAGTGCTATGGGAGAAATCTGAACTACTGCTCTTCCTGAGGGCAAGGGGTGGTCTGCCAAGGTCCATGGGTAGTGAGAGTTTCTTCTCTGGTCATTTCTATGTATCAAATGTGGAGCAAGAACATGGTAATTCTGGTGCTTTCTTGTCTAAAGGCCAAAAGAACTCATCCCCTGTGACCAAACACAGGAACCTCAGAATGATACTAATCTACCAAATATGGTAACATGTTCTGTATGACCTCAGAGTGTCTGTAAATCCTGTTGTGAAAGAACAGTGACGGACAGGCGGGACAGAAATGCACTGACATCACTTCTGGGCTGAGCAAAGGTGCAGCCATAACCTGGAAGATGGTAGCCGGTTCCTAGCAGGGCTGCAGCCACCGCAGGGCCAAGGAGGCTGTGTCCCCAGAGCCCGGAGTCAGAGGGTGGGGCAGCTGAGCCAGGGGCCGGTGAGACTTTGCCAACCTCTCTGGTGGCTGGAGAAATGGCCCACACATGCCTCAGGCAGGCACACTGAGCTTACTGTCCTTCCTGTCCCTCCACAGGGAGTCTCAGACTCCCCAACCTCCCCTGCGAGAGCCGGGCAGTCCCTCTGCACCTGCTGCCCGGACCACTGCAAGCACTTCCTAGGCTTGCTATCACCTTCTCCACTTCTCTCAGCCCTCCTTTGCATGAACCCTGCAGCATTTCTAAAGCAAGCCTGGAATTGGCTTCCAATTCCAAAGCAGGAATTGGTGTAATTCACCAGTTTGGCCATCCCCACTTGCCCCCCGCATTGCCAAGGACTGAAAACTTACACTCCTTCCCCTGCAGGAGAAGCAAGCTCTCACCCTGGCGCCTGCATTTCTCTCCAGCTTTACCTGCCATCCCTTCCTGCCCCCTCACCTTGTACCAGCTGCCTGGAACACCATCAGATTTCCGAGACCATCAGGTCCTTTCCCAGCTCAGGGGCAGTGCCCTCTACCTCGCGGTCTCCCATGGGGGAGTCCTTTCTCATCCTTCAAGATCCAAGCTCAAATGTCATCTCCACAGTCAAGCCTTCCCTGCATCTCCCTTGCCACCAGGGATAGAGGGAACAATGCCCTACGCTCACTTCCCACACACCCCCATGAGAGAAGCAGTTCGGCATAGTGACTACGAAGATGCACTCCACAGGGTTCAAAGTCCAGCTCAGTACTTGCTACTTCTCTGATCCCGAGCAAATCACCTAACCTATGTCTCAGTTTCCTTGGCTGTAACACATGGAGAGGAGTAGTAAATACCCCATAAGCTTGCTGTCAGAAATAGATGTGTTAAGCACTCAAAACTTTCAGAAGAGTGCCCATTCATAATAAATGCTCAGTGTGTGGTAGCTATTATTCTGTCCACTAAAATTTGAATACTGTCATCATCTGCTTAGGTGTCTCCTTGTCTAGAGAAGAGGGTGGGGACTGTGTCTTAGTCATGGCTATATTCCTGGTACCTGACAGTTCTGTGTAATAGGCCCTCAATAAATGTTTATTGAACAAGTAGATTATTTTCAAGGCAGTAAAATATCCCCATGACTCCAGAGATTATATCTCAGGGAACTTTATTTATTTATTTATTTAGCTCCATGGGAAGGAAGACATTATGTAAATCCATAAAACATTCTGTCCTGAACAGACACCTGAAGTCAGTCTCATGAGTCCCTCTGTGAAGTGGGAGTCTGGCAGCCTGATTCAGAGTCTTAGTTCTACCAGGGGCTGTGAGTCCTCAGACAAGTCACTTTCATTCATTTGCTAAGGATTTTCCTGCTGAATATCAGTTATGTGCCAGGTACTGTTCTAGGCACCAGGGAGAAAGCATTGCACCAGGTAGGCAAGGTTCCCATTTTCAGGGACCTCAAGTGGAGGGAGATAGTACATCAAACAGTGAATAAGAGAAACAGAAAGCAGAAAAAGTTGGATAATTTAATGCTGTGATTGAAATAAAATGAGAAAACATGTGAGAAAGTACGTGGAAAGGCTACATGTAAAAAGTAGGTCAAGGAAGGCATTTCTGAAGGCCAGCAAGAACATTGAGAGTTTGAGGCCTAGGGGAAGAAGGGTCCAGGCGGAGAGGACAGCTACTGCAAGCGTCCCTTGTGAAACTGAACTTGGAGTGCTCCAGGGATCAGAAGAAAGCCCCTGTGCCTGGGAATTGGGAAGAGAGGGTAAGAGTAAAACCACCTGAGGTCATTAAGGAAGGAGCATGGATTTTAGACTAAGCGCAACAGGTAGTCACTGGAAGGTCTTGAGCAGGAGAGTAATACGGTTTGACTTACATTCTTAGAAGAGTCTAAGAGAGAATGGACCGTGAGATAAGTAGAAGCAGGAGAATGAGCAAGGAGACCAGATAAGAGGCCATCCCACTGTGAATGGCACGAGTTCAGATGGTGTCTGGGAAGTCGGACTTGATGAGCGAGTCCTGATGCTGATCAATTGAATGTAGGGGTTAGAGAAAGAGGAGAATCAAGCATTCCTAAGTTGTTGCCCACCGTGTTTGAGGCAATCCTGTTGGCAACACGTTCCACACTGAGGAATACTACTCCAGTTCATGCCCCAGGTGGCATGGAAGGCTGCCAGTTACTGGATGGGGACAGCGGGGCAGGTATAGACTAGAGGTGGGAGATTCAAGACTTCTGTCTTCAAAATGTTAAGTTTGAGATGCCTAGTAGATACCCAAATGGAAAAGACAGGAAGTTGTATATACAAGTCTTGAGTTCAGGGGAAGAGGTCAGAACTGTAGATATGCAAGCAGGAATCACTGGCATTCACACAACATTTCAAGCTATGAGGGCAGGTGTAATCACCTGGGAAGAACATACAGTCAAAGAAGGATCCCAGAGCAGAGACCTGGAAAGGACCGTATTTGGAGGGGGCTTGTGGGGGCCCCAGCAAAAGATACCAGGGAAGCAGCCAGTGTGAAAGGATGAACTCCAGAAGATATGTTCTTGGCAGCCAAGGGAAGAAAATGTTTCAAAACAAAGAGATTGGTAAACTGGGTCAAATTCTGTCAAGAGATATACTAGGAAGAGGGTTGAATTTGGTAACATGTAAATCTTTGGTGACCTTGAAGGGATCAGGTTCACTCTTCATCTCTTGGACCCCGTTTGTCTATGAATGAATGAATGAATGAATGAATGAATAAGAAAGAAAGAAAGAAATGGAGAAGGAAGAAAATTGTTTTCGAATGTTTTTAAAGCAGAGGAACTCTTTTTTTTTAAATCATTAAAAGAATCCCAAGACATGAAACAGAACAAAATCAGAGCTGCTATATATAGCTGAAGTCGGGACTTCGAAAACCATCTCTTCCCGTCTCCTTGCTCCTACAATTGACCTGAAGGCAACTCTGGGAACCACTGGGGCTCCTTGAAGAGAAGACCTGAAATGGCTGGTCAGAAGCTCGGTGAAGAGCTCTTTGGCTGGGAGGGCCGAAGTGGAAAGGTGTGGGTAGCTCTGTCTGGTGAGCAACAGGCCGTCCACTGGCTAGGATCCTCTTTCCGTGTGTTGGAAAGAACGCGGCATCCCAGCATTATGGGCAGAAATGCTTTAGATCGTCTGTAATCATAATTCCTTCTGGTTTCTGGGCCAGTTCCTTCCAGAGTAGGCCATTGGCTGCTTCGAGGACACACCCATTCAACTGGTTTGCCCAGATCCTGCCACTCAGCCACGCCCCCCCAAAGCATCCAAAGCCCTTCCTTTGTTGCAAAATGATTCAGTGCCGTTTCCATCAAACATGGGGCCTGAGCGTATGTTCACACATGCAACCTGTGTATACCGAAAGATTTAAAGAGAGACTTCCTTTAAGGGAGCAGCCGCGGCAGGTAGATTCCTGGTTGTCTTAAAGGAGCCACTAGGCATAGCACAGTCTGCATGGTCCGTGGTCTCTCAAAAGTGAGCTGTAGCCTTCTCTCAGAAAAAAAAAATCACAAAAGGGTTGTTGAAGGATGTTTAGAGGAATAAAAGATAATGTGGAGGATCTTTAGGAGTACCCAGGAAACTAACAGAAGGAGAGAAAATTCTTAGTCCACGGGCTGCCTGCTTTGTGTCAGGTACTCTGCTAGGCCTGGGGAGAGGGTGGGGTAGATGCAAAAAGATAAATCCCTTGGAGACACCCCCTTTGCTTATCTGAAATGAGTCATCTCCCCTCGGCTCGAGGACAACTGGCAACCCAGCTGCCCACTAGAGTCCCGGGTTTTCCCAAGGAGCCTGCCCCATCAGACTCCTGATGCAGGAGACCAGGAGAGCTCACATCATGTGATGTAACAGCCGCCACCCGCCCCCCATCCATCTGCACAGACACCTGACAGTTTACAAAACTCTCACTGGTGCGCCAAGAGATGGGGCATCCCTTACGCTTTTGTTTCGTATGGCTTTTATGTTTTCCTCTCATTTCCTCGTGACACTCCGCTAACAATTCTCTTAGCCTCTTTGGGCTTCTTTCATGGTCGTGGACTGTTTCTCAGTCTCTGAAACAAAGGCCTGGCATGGGGAAGAGTCGCTGTGGGGAAGGGTCGCTGTGGGGCAGGCGTAAGGATGGTATTCCCAGGACTCCATAAAATCACAGACGCCTATTGGCCACTGGCTGATGTCTGTCCTAAAGGAGACTGGAGTCACTGGGGAAGCTTTTCACAGGGGATGTGGTAGAAGTATACAAACAATTTGATCTAGATAGTAAAAGGTAAGGAATCTACTTTGGGGAAAGACCCTGAGAGTGTTAAGGATCTGACCTCCTGACATTATCACCTTACGCACTTCAGAGGAGTTCAAATCCCAGGCTAGACCCTATTCCCCAGGCTAGCCCATCAGCATGGTCAGATCCCCAGTACAAGTGAAATTGAGTGATAGAGTCTGGAAAGCAGGGAAATCCTGCTGCATGCCCCTGGGAGGCAGAAGAGTGGGCAGAGGTCACAGGGGGCTTATAACTGTGGTGTGTTTGCCTCCATTACCTTTGCTCTGAGCTCACAGACAACTCCCATCCGTGAGACACCTTCCTTCCAATGTATACTTAATGGTTACAGATATATTGTTATATCACAACCAGCCTACAAGGAACATATATATTAATATTCTCATTTTCAAGAAATGAGGTTTTGTGAGCCAGGCCATGAGAGCACTTAACAGAACCCAGACATTTATCTGTTTCTAAATGCTATGGTCCTAACTACCCCACCATTCATTCAGGTGATACACAAAGCAGGAACAGGGCTGAGATCTGAACCTAGGTCTCCTTTCCTAAAGGACTAAAAGCAGTCCCCTGACATCATTTTGCCGTGTGTTTAGATCTTGGGTTCATGCCCGGAGTTTTTATGTTTGAGTACCCCTCCCCCACTTTCTTTCATCTTTTAGAAATTTTGTTGTGAAGATATTCCTCTTGGAAAGTATCTTGTTTGGCAAGTTCCCATGGCCACTGGGGATTCGACTTGAAGGGAAGCACTAAGAAAATCTTTTTGATGACTCTGGAGTAGAGGCAAAGTACACCATTCTGGCTGAATTCCATCCAGAAAACCTTTCCCCAGGTTTTGTGTGAGCTAGAGGAGGGGGCAGGAGAGGGGGCATTTCACCTCCTGGGGTGACTATTTGAGGTTACCTTTGGTCACTCGTAGCTGGGATAAATGGACCATAGATCCTAATGCAGCAATGATAGAAATCACACACCGATTTGCATCTTAATCCTTGGAGTTGAGCAAACATCAAAAAGCTCAGCAGGTTTGTTCAGATCATTATGATAATAATTAATAACAGGCTTGTTTACAGAGCTTCCGTTTCCATAGCTCGTCATTGCCTTTATGCAGTAGACTCTGCTGTGTTAAGGTAAAAACAACAACATTGAGAACTAAACGAGTGTCCCCAAATAAATCAATTTTTCCATAAGCTTGGACTCCAGCTCTCATGCTGGACCCCTCTATAGCATAATTTTCTCTTACTCCATTGATTCAAAAGCCATTTTGTCCATCTAAAGAGAACATTTCATAGAATAATAAATCATATAAATTTCTAAGACAATATACACATTATATCAACAGTACCTGGATCTGCCTATCCCCCTAGATCCAGAAAACTCAAGAGATAAGACCACTTATGATTCACCTTTTTATTTGTAGCACTTAGCACCATGTCGCCCAAAAAGTAGAAGCTCAATAAATGTTTGCTGTATTATTAAACTCAAGACTTCATAACTAAGAGAAGCTTTCTGGCACAACCCTTTACTTTACAGAGAAGAAACTGAAGTTCAGAGAGTGGACATGAACAATCCAAGGTCACTGAGCCACTGACTGGAGCAGACCTGAGCCTAGAAACATTGGCATTTGGCAAATCTCCCACTGCTCTTTCCCCGCTATATAGTAAAGCCTGGAAATGACAGGCAAATCCAAATCCAGTTTCCCAGGAAGTCAGCTATCAGAAAGGTCTGAATAGGACGACCCAGCATAACCTTACTGCTAAATCTTTAAACCTCTCCGAAAACCTCTCAAGGAAGCACTCAGCAGCACTGCTGTATTCCTGGGATGGGATTCTCTTAGGCTTTTAAACTGTTGAGCCAGAAGGAGCAAGAGCATATTTTCCTCATATTCTAACTCATTCAGAATTGAAATGAAGAGAAATCAAAAGAAAGCTCACAGTTATTTTTTTTAACCATTGCTGAGGCAGAAGTGGCTCTAAATAAGGACAGAGAGGTTATTAGCTTTACTCATGACCTTAGGAAGTAATGAGCAAAGCACCAGCTAATTATTGCTATTGTTCATTCAGTAACAAAAGGCAAGTCTCAAATGGAAAAAAAGGAATTCTGGGCAATTATTTATTCATTCAAACAGCTTAAAGAAAAACTCTCATCCTTCCAACCTGATCAAGCCAAGAAAAATCTCCAGTTGTTCCTAACCCAAAGGGGGCAAGAGACTACCTACCAAGCTTTACTTTGGAAGTCTGGAGCCTTGAGGACAGTCCAAATGCTTCATTTCTGTGTCTCAGATCATGAGGCCCACGCAGGTTGAGATCCTGGTCATTGACACCATGCTCAGAATGATTATTCCTGTAGATGGATGGATTTGTGTACAACAGGTCACTTTCTGTCCAGCCTCTCTTATAATCCAGCAAGAGAAGAATATGGCAAAGCTAATTAGATCAAGAGAAGATCAGGCTCATGAACTTGGCCTCTTTAGCCCCAGAACCTTCTCAGCTGAGGATCCACAGCATGTCTCCTTTCTAAATGTTGCCATGTATCAGTCAACAGGGTGAATAGTATGGCTCAGGACCAGTGGCAGACATGGTGGCTGGTTCAAACTTGTCTCACTTGGGTTCTCATGGAAGGAACACAATGACACATACCCACTGTTCTGCAAATCTTGTGGGCCATGTCTCAAGCAGGCCCACAATTGCTTTGACAAAAATAAATAATCAGTTTAATGAAATATGGAATGATTTACTTAAATGATTTAGCTGATAAGAAAAAAAAATGTAATTATCTTCCACTGTTTTTAACAGAAGAGAAAGCAGGGTTTTCTTGCAAGGGGCCAGGGATAGGGGTGGGACTGCCTTACATTTTCATGCTTAATTCACTACCTGGGTGACTTCAGCTAATTATTTAATCTCTCTGAGCCTCCGTGTCTTCATTTTTAAAACAGGAATCACAATTTCTCCACCACAAGTATTACTCTGATTATTAGATTTTTTTAAAAAATATTAAGAGCATGGAACATCAAGAGTATGTAATAAATGCCTCTTTTCTTCTCCTTCTCCTGGTACCTTTGGTTGCATGTTCGTAAACAACAAAAATCAAAAGTCCTGAACTAAACGGATTCAAATGTGCACTGTCTTTCTTTTCAGTGCCTTTGCCAAATTGAAGGATGACTCAGTTGCTAATGAAAACAGGTGATTAGGAGCAGCACGTACACTCATCAGCTGATCACTCTATCAGCTAGTATGATTGATCACTCTGCTCATTTTATGGGAAAACTTTCTTTGCTGCTAATGAACCCCAGATCAGATGTGGTTGTAAGACGAGGGTGTGTCCCTGAGAGCACTCGGGTCGTTTTCTGTGTGTGCAAAAGGGTACTATCCATTTGGTTGCTGCCACACCCAGCAGGAGCACCGGCATGCTTTGTGGGGCAAGATGGTTATGTCTACGGGTGGGGTGTGTGTCAGGGTCTGAGTTTGTGCAGTCTGCTTGATTGCCACCATATTTGTGCGTAATTCCCTCAAAATATGGCACTTGAGAGAAGGGCTTAGAATGGCCCTCGTCAGACCCCTAAGATTCATCCTGTTACTAGCTCCTTCATCCCTCTCCTGGGCCTCTTCACAGACTCTGTCCAAGTACTGTGTCTATGGGCATGGATGTGGACATACCATTCTTAAAAATTGCAGTGAGCTATTTATAGTTTCCTGAAATAGGTAGACTTCTTTCACTCTGTCACACCTTATATGACAGAGGTGGTCCCTCTGCCTGGGACACCCTACAGCCTGTCCTGCCCATGCAACCTTCTAGAATCAGCTCAGATGGTAGCTCCCCTAGAAGCCTATCTGTGTCCTTTTTCTCTTCCTCCTGAACACTTTTATTACTACAGCACTTTCACGTTGTGAGTTAACCATCTGTCTGTGAGCCTGCCTTCCCAAACCAATGGCGAATTTCTTGAAGACCCAGAGCATGTCTTGTGTATTTCTCTCAGCCTCCATAGTACCTGGCACAGGAACTGGCAGACTGTGAATCTCTCTGTATATTGAATGAATGAATGAATGAATGGGTGGTTACAGGCCCAGGGCCAGGTCTAAGTGTGGTTACAGCCAAAAAACTGAGAGTTCTATAAGGCAGGGTGGGATCTTGCTTAGCAACCCCTCTAGCATGAGGATTTCAGAGAACAAACAGCTCCCTAAGGCAGGTGCTCTGGCTCATATAATACGTGATCGTTGAAGGGCTAATAGATCAAGTAATTTGTCCACTTTCCTGGAGTGAAGTTTTCAGCTTGGGCTCACCTCAACTCTGAAAGCTGAGTGCATGATGCTGCACGCCTCCTTCAGTGGAGTTAAATTAGGCTTAATATCTTATGACTCAAGAGTTTGCACACCAAGGCTTGGCACTTAATATTGTAATTACCCCTTTTGATTAGAACTGCCTTTCATAAGCAAATCGACGCAGTGATTTGAAAAGCTTGAGGAATTGTGTTTGGAGCTCACCCTACGAGTTCCACAGGGAACTATAATCATAGTAATTACCATTGAAGCGAGATTCCAGTTCTCGATGTACCGGGAGGTGAGTGAGTAAGAGTCACACGCTGCATGCTTTCCCATCTCAGGATAGGTGGTGGGGCTGAAAACAAGGAATGAAGGTGGAAGTAAACACTGGTCGACCCACAGGCTGTGATATTTCTCTTCTGACAGGTCTTGGCCTCTGGAGATTCAGGACATTGAGGATTCTTTAGCTCTGTGTGCATGTGTGTGTTTTCCAAGTCAACACATGCTTGGTGGCACCTACACTTCTGGTCTGTGTTACCTTTTGGGAATATGTAGGCAAGGCAGACACAAATTTAGACTCTATCCTTTGAGCAACTCTCAAACTAATGTTAGGATGAATGTAGAAACTAAAAGTAGAAGCAGGGTCTGGAGTGACCCCAAACAGGCGAGGCTCAGCATCATTGGCGTGCCAGTCAATTTAGAAACAAAACTTGCCCTGAAGGACAAGTCCGGAGATCTGCTGGTGGTTCAGAGCATTCTGGGCTGGTTTTTAAAGGACAAATGCCTCATCGGGGACAGGAGCCTTATTCCAAGCCACAACGGAGCCTTACAGCCACAGAAGCATTCAGCTTACAAATGAGCGACGCTGGTTTTCTGTTCTGGGGCCCTTGTGCTTGTTTCCCTGGGAGGCTGAAACAAGCTCCAAATGCGAAAGAGGACCATTTCCCTATGGGACTCACAAGGCGGCTCTGAGAAATGGTGATTCCTTCTCTTTTTCTTGTAGAAATTGTTGATGTTGCGGGCCCCCTACTCTCTGGAAACATGATCTCTTGTGCAGAAACCCCACAATTATGGCTCCCCACTGTCCATACTTTATGGATTCCCTCCCCCCACCCTCTGCTTTTCCCTCCATCATCCACAGCCTGAAAATTTATTTAAAAATTAACAGCACAAGAAGGAAAATGCCACAAGACCCAGATTGCTAGCAGATGCTCTGAGGGTGCTGGCAAGAGAAAAGGCGAGTGGAATAAGGCAGTTTGAGGCCAGGGTTCCCTTCCCTGCCTTTTTAAAAGGCTAGACAGAATCAGGTGAGGCAGAACACACCTCCATGCACTTACGCACTCATTCATTCTTTTGATAAATACCCTTGGAGTAATAGAGTGTGCCAAGCCCACTGCTGGGCTCTGGAACCTCAACAGTAATAGTTAACATTTATTGAGTACTTACTACATGCAAGACACTATACTAAATATTTCATATTTAATGACATGCTAACTCAGTTTTCATAACAGCCCTACTTTTAATCCATGGGCAAGGAAACAAAGACACAGACAGGTTAAGAGTGTTGCCTCGTGTTTCGTGAGTCGTAGAAAGCGGGGTCAGGATTTGATCCCTGGCAGTCCTATTCCAGGGCTAAGCCAGGCGTCTACACATGTTTTCTGTTAGGGGCCAGGTAGAAAGTATCCAAGGCTTCATGGGCTGTCTCTTCTGGCACACAACTTCTCAACTCTGCTGCCGGAGCATAGAAGCAGCCATAGACAATACGAAAACAAAGGAGTGGCGACCGTGTTCCAATGAAACCATCTTTATGGACACTGAAATTTGAATTTTACAGAATTCATATATGTCACAAAATATTTTGTTAATTTTTTTTAACCATTAAAAAAAAACCCAAAACCAACCCTACCTCATAAACCGTATCATTAAGTGGTGTTGGGCCATCATTTGTGGGTCTCCAGCCTGTGCTCTCCTCTGCTCTCCCCATTAGTGCATGAGGAGGATTTGTTATCCTGATGGGGAGACAGGCAAACAGGGTACCAGGCAGGTAAACCTAAAGCCCTCTCAAGACTCCTTTCATCAAGGTGCATGTTGCTGCCTTGCCTGGACCCCTCTACACAACCTCCTCCATCCACCGCCAGCCAGATCCCATGTCTCATGTGCCTTTCAGACTCCAGCTTCACACTCGCCTCTTTCAGGAAGCTTTCCTACCCACACACCCCCACCCCCACCCCGATGCCCAGATCCTCCTCTGTTTTTCCCAGCAGTCTGTTCTGTCCTCTGTCATGGCATTCTTAGAGTTATCTGGGGACAAGTTGGCTCTGCGAGGGCAGCGTGTCCCACTCATCCCTGCTTCCCTGGCTTCGGGTCGGGTCCCCCGGCACCCGTACATATACATGTGTGTAGCGGAAATAACTTACAGGTGCAGGAATGTCAACAAGGGTCAATGGAGAGGGGAACTTTTGAACTTGGGGTTGACTGAAAGGGTTCTCTGGGCCAATGAGTTGGGGATGGTTATTCTGAGGAGAAAAGTGAAAGGCACGGGGCAAAACAAGAAGCAGGGATGAGGAAAATATGGCATGTTCAAGGAATCACGGGCCGGGCAGAAATGCTTAGGGCAAGAGATGAGGCAGACAACATCCATATTGAAAAAGTCTGATTCCTGCAGGCAGTGGAGGGACAGTTGAAGGGCATTGAGCATGAAAGTGACAAGCTCAGATTTATGCTTCAGAACAGGGGTCAGAAAACCAGAGCCCACGGACCATTTCCAGCCCATGATCATAGTTACAAAGGGAGGGGCCTGGGGATGAAGCTCAGGGTGGTGTGAGCCCACATCTGTGTTCTTTTCCTCCACCATGTTGCTTTCCCCCATCTGGGATCTAGACCTGGGCTGGGACTGGCTGAATGCCTTTGGGGGCCCTGCCAGCCTAGACCCAGCACCAGTTCACGGGGATGCCATTGACCTTGCAGGAGGAGTGAGGGACAGGCTGTATGAGCCCCTCCAGGCTTGGTCCTGAATGCATGGGCAGTGGATAACTCGAGGCTCACAGCCTCTGTGCCCACCTGGCCACTAGTCTCTGGGTATGCTCCTATTCCACTTGGAGGCTTTGTCCCCATCTATACAATGAAGAGTTGGGGTAGATGCCCTTATCACGATAGGATTCTAAACATTGTAAGGATTCCATATGCCATATTAAAATACCTGTGATTCAAGCATTTATAAGCAGTGAGAGTCCCAGAAATGGAGTGAACAAAAGAGAAATCACTCTCACCCTCAAGATACCGAAGTGAACAACTATCCAGGGTTTTAAGAGGGAAAAGGAGGATCCACACCAGATTAGCTCTGAGGGGAGGGAGCTTGTTAAGGGGATTTAAAGTCTACCCTCTTAATAACCCTTTGTAGTTCTTTGGCGCCTGGCTTTTCTTGAAGCTCAAAGTGTTTTGCAAACATTAGCTCATTAATCCCGCCAACAGCCTTGTTAAGTGGGAAGGTGTGAATGTCTATCCTCATTTGGGAACCTTGGATTTAAGGGGGAAAGGGGCTCTGGCTGGTGACTAGTACAGAGTGGGGAGAGGCCCCAGGGCTGGACTAAATTGTAGAGGTTTTTGTTTGTTTGTTTGTTTGTTTTTTAATTCTACCAGAGGAGCAGTGGATGGTGGGAAAAGCATGAGCCTGGAACCAGCCAAATCTGGATACCAGATCTAGCTTGGTTTCTATAGCTACGTGAATTTGAGCAAGTCCCTTAACTTTGATGAAATTCAATTTTCCCTTTGGAAAGGAGGGTGATGATGCCTACCAACTCACCACCCTATAGTCTGAGAAATGTAAATGTAATATGCATGTCAAAGTCATTTGATTATTGGAAGTTTCAATCATTTGAGAGAGATTTTTAAAGCTCTCCAGACATTTGGCACAAAATTATATGGGTTTTGTGTTCTGGTGAGTGAAGTAGAATGCACTGAGCTCAGGTATGGACCCGTGGGGGTGGCTCTCCAAGGTGGGAGACAGGAACGGGCACAAAGTGCTGGAGAATGTACTGTCTTGGCTTGTTCGGAGAAACCAACTAACCAGCCTGTGTAGCGTTCGTTGTCTTGAGACAAAGCCAAAGAGGGGCTCAGATCCCACTACCTGGAAAAGCAGTTAGGTAGATGATGAGAAGTCCAGTTCCCCAAGGAACCTCAGAAGGCTTGAGCAGGGAGCCAACGGGGTGAGACCTGCAGTGTGCAGATCGCTCTGGCATCAGCATAGAGAACCAACAAGAGCAGAAGTCTTGGCAGCCGACAGGCAACTGATAGGTGAGATAATCAATCCACTGGTAGGGGAAGAAAATTTGACATCTCCTGAGCCATTTTCTAAATCTCATCCTTTAAAAAATTATTTTTGTAGGTGCTTTAAAGGCAGATAATACATTTCTAGAGTTATGTATTAATAACTGAAATATATATATCACCATATCTATAACACATCACAGAAAGGCTGCCGCCGATGCCAAACGGGAATGCCAAGAAGTTAGCTTTAATGCAACTTCTACTGCTCACATCCCTGATGCCGCCTCCGGCTCAGGGACTCAGCTGAGCAACCGCCGGCTCGCCTGAACACCATGCATCTCTGCCCCAACTCCTCTGAGCCCTTGGGAGGTCTGGGGAGATTCCATTTCTTCAAAATGCTCACTTCCAATTTGAAGTCCTGCATGGATGTATCCAATTGATGAAGCTGAGAACAAGACCCTGTGTGATGTAGCTACAAACCTGAGTTCTGATCACCAGTCTGGGAATCGGGAACATGTCCCTACGGAGAGGCTAGTCAACAGACGATGAGGAGAGAGGGATGAACAGGCGGAGCACAGAGCGTGTTTAGGGCGGTGAAACTACTCTGTAGGAGACCATGGTGATGGATATGTGTCATTATATATTTGTCCAAACCCACAGCATGTACACCACCGAGAGTGAACCCTAACGTACGCTATAGACTTTGAGTGATGATGATGTTAATATCGGTTCATCAATTGTTACAAGTCTACCACTCTGTGAGGGATGCTGATAATGGGGGAGGCTGTGTATGTGTGGGGGCAGGGAGTACACAGGAAATCTCTGCCTTCTGCTCAATTTTGCTGTGAACTTAAAAACTGCTCTAAAAATAGTCTATTAAAAAAATATGATGGGCAGCCACAAATATAACAAACATCTACTATTAAAATATCTGTATGTTAACTACACTGGAATTAAAACTTAAAAATGAGCACCCAAGGGGAAAAAGTGTATTAAAATTAACTCTAAAAACCAAATATATATACACATACACACACACACACACACACACACACACACACACATATATGCACACATTTATATATATATATATTAGAACTTCAAAATAAAACTTAATAGAATTTGATTGTTTCAACAGCCCCCCAAGAGGATTTTTTTTTTTGAACTCCAGAAGTAGAAAGCAGGCACATAGTGTATAAAGGTGGGCAGAAGACCATTGGAGTTGGAGCCCACCAGACATGGGTTTAATTCCAGGCCTGCCCCTTACCAGCTGTTTGATTTCCAACAGTCACTTAATGTCACTGAGCCACACCTGGAAAATGACAACAGCAATACCTCTTTTGTAGGGTTTTGTTTCTCAGACTAGGACAATGAGTGCTAAATAAATCTTAGTTTCTGCCAATAAAAAAAGGAAACCAAATGTTATTGTCTCTATTGATTTTTATTAGATTAGACACAACTGTTATCCTGATTCCCAGGTTTTCATAACTTTCAAAAGTTATGCTGTTACTACATTTTATTCTTATACTGAACCTGTTCTCTTTAGATGCCCTCTTGTTGCTTATGTAAGTTTTATAAACTCAGCTATATGAAAATTGTACAGAAAAAAATGCAAGAAGAAAATACAGCAAAAATGTCAACAGTGGTTGTCTCTGGAAAACAAAAAATTTTCCTCTTTCTTTCTATTTTGATGATTTTCCATTTTGTTTTATTCTTTTTAAAAAAGCAAGGGAGTATTACTTTTAAAAGCAGGTACAAATAAACAATCAAGCAAGACAAAGTGAGGATGAGAGCTGCAAGAGCTTAGCATGGAAAAGAACCGGCAGCTCTTTCCACGTTAAGCAGATGTGCAGAGTGAACCCTAACTAGTAGCTTGCACCAGCATCTCCTGGCCCACCAGCTCCAGGGATGGCGCCAGACATCCCCCGATCTACAGATCTACCATCCTGTCATGGCATTCCACATACCACTTCTGCTTAGAAAAAGGGGGAACTCTTCACACTTTTCCAGAAACCGCTAGGAGTCAATAAACTTCCCAGGATGTGTCTCTTAATGCCTGGGGTCCAGCTCCCACATTACTGTAGGGCTATTTAACCCAGGATAGTAACTCTAGTCTCTTGATTCCCTAGCAGGTATCTTTAGCATTCTCCTGCCCACTCACTTACCATAGGGTATAAATAACCAATCAATGTGCTAGATCTTTCAGGGGCCCTCAATGATGGTGCTACAACTCTCCTGATTGCATAATCTGTATCTTTCTAATGCTCAGTACTTTCTTCATTTCTGATGGCCTCATTGGCAAGCTTTCTTCTGTTAAATGTGATGACCGCTCTGATATTTTGTTAATATTTGAGAGTGGCAAGGACCAAGACATGAAAGGCTAAAGTATTAGTAGCCCAAATTATTCAAGTAGCCATAACGATAAAAACATTGCACCACAACAGAATGGGAAAAGAATTTGGTATGTCTCTATCTGACTTGAAGATAGCTTCTCAGAAATACAGGCTTGATGTATTTGGCAATGTCATCGACTTTCTTACTGTCTTCTCTTGGCTCTCTATTTGCTTTGCCTTAAGAATCACACTCTTCAGCATGCCAATTAATACAATAATAAATTAAATTACTGGCTTCTGTCTCCTGCTTCCTCTTGGTCTCATTCACACTGTGATCCAGCCACATCAAACTTTTTCTAAATACACACACTCATTCTTATCTCCTTACCCATGGACACAGCCCCCTCTCCATTAAATTCCCTTCCCATCTCCTTTACCCTAAGACCCACTCAACTGCAGCTATTCTGTAAGACTTCCTGACTCCGCCAAGAAAAAGCAGAGGCTCTCTCCTATTTGTTCTCAAAGTACAGTGGTTGCATTTAATAGTCAATCCACAAACATTTGCTGAAGGTCTCGTATAAACTCTGCACGGTGCTCCCATAATCCCCTACACTTACATCTATTACATTAAGTGTCACTCTGGGTATCATTATTTGTTTACCTGTCTGGAAGGTGCAGCCTGGCGACAGAAAGCCATGTGGAATGTTTGGCTAAGACAGTGGCACCATTTCCTCTTTCTCCAGACCCACCCAGCTAGAGTGACCTGTGCCCTCTGTCTCCAAGCCCAGCCCAGAACAAGGAGAGCCTTGGATCCAGCTTCAGAGAACCCTGGGGAAGGTCATGTGCTTCCATGAGCACTGCCTACCAGTCCTGCGCCTCACCCCTTGTGCATTAGTTCAGTCCATATGACTGGGTTTCTGCCTCAGTTTCCCTGCTAAGCATGCTATTGTCACTGTCGCCCTGGAGTGTACCTGGCTGTGTGGGTCCTTTCAATCTACCTGGCTCATGCCAGACTCTTACTGCAAAGGCTAGACTCTTTCCGGGGAGCCCCAGTGGTGACTGGGCTTCTGGTTACCACATGTTAGGGACCAGAAACCTCCCAACGGATAGTGTCATTGCCTGTTCCAAGTGTTCTTTCAACTGTGCCCTTCATGAAGCATCATATCTGAGCATGCTTAGCCCTCCTGCCCCACATCCTGAATTGGACTTCCCTCCTGGAGTAGCATGCCCCTTTGGACTGTGAGCTCCTCCCTGCAATATTTCCTCCAACTAGGAAGGTAGGCCTCTCCTCTGTCTTGCCCAAGAAGCCTCTTCCTATCCCAAGAAGCTTTACCCAATAAGGACAAATAGAAAGTTCTGAGCTGAAGATATGTCATGCCCCAGGGATAAGCCAAGATAATGGGGGGAAAGGGATGATTAAATTAGCCACAGAGAAAGACTTTGATGGAGTTTCATTATAAGGATAGGGGGAACATAAGAAGAAAGAAACCTGTAATTGGATATGAGAAATCTAACTGAGCCAAAATATCAAGGTTGTTGAATGTTTAAATCTAAAATTAAAAAAAAAAGGGGGTGGGGGGCTGCCCACTCCAGTAAAACATTTCATGGGATATAATAATATTAGCGAATATCTCTTGAGCTCTGGAATCGCCTCGAATTCTGTTTTACGTGCATATTCTTTTTTTTACATGCATATATTTATTTAATTCTTACAACAGCCTTATCTAACAGATTCCATTAGTAAGCACACTTTTTAGAAGATATGGCTTAGAGAATTAAAGTAATTTGCCTTGCAACTTGAAGCTAAGAATACTCATCAACAGGGAAATGGCTGAGTAAATTATGGTTTCTCTTAGCCATGAACGAATAGTCATTACAAAGAATAAATTCAGGCTATACCCATTGACTTAGGAAAGGATTATTCTAGAGGTCATGTTGAGAGAGAAAAGCCAGGTGCAGATCACCGTCTATAATATGACGCCATGTTTGTTGACCAATGAAACAAACCTTTTAGCTGTATATATGGGTATATATTTATGTATATACTTGCAGAGTAATAAGCATAGTATGTTTCTATTTCAAGCACAAAATAGAGCCCTATGTATGTGTCTTTATAATTGATTATGTATGAATGATAAAGGAGAAAATGACGGAAGGATTCAAGTTGGTTTTTTTGGCCTTGGCTGTCTGGGAGAGGATAGAAGGAGGCGTGGGGAAAGAGAGCTTTTGGGTTCTAAACCTGTGCATCAGTGGCCTTATTATGACAAGCATGAACTCATCTCAGAATGTGAAACCACCAAATGAAGGAAGTGATTTGTAATAAATAAATATTTTGCCCAAAGTTACATCTCTTCACCTCAGTGCTAAATAGTAAAAAAGGAAAGAGTGGTCTATGTGCAGAAGATCCCCCGTTTCTCATGCACTGCACTATGGTTGGGATCCATAAAGGTCTTTCAGGACCATCTGCTTCTGGGATATTCTAGCTTCACTGTCATTTAAGGTCAATTCTATTTTAATTACAATTTTTCTGGACACTATATGTCACCATGTCTAAGGCCACACAGCAGGTACTGAGAGAAAATCCTAAATGGCAGCCCAGAGTTTTGGACTCCCAAGTACAGAGTTCTCCTGAAGCTGTTAAATTGTGTGACGTAGAAATGCATCTCAAAAGACCAAAATTTAAAACTGTGTAAGAATCAATCTAGTTAATGCACTGAAAACTTCTGGAAGATAAAATATCATTATGATAATTATCCCTTAGCTTCCTTTTTGCCTAACATTAGGGTCAGATGCCATCAGCTACATGAGTGGTGGGTCCTTGATTATAGCCTCACACATTCATTCAACAAACATTTATTGAGCACCTAATGTGTGCCCAGCACTCAGGTGCTGGGTCAGCCTTGTAATCTGAACAAACAAGCTTCCACAGGCATTTGGCCAAGAATGATTAGTACATGCCTCCAATATTTGTCCTTTTAAAATTAAAGAGACTATTTTATTAAACATGAAAGTTTAGTAAACATTAAAGACTTTTTATTTCAGAAGGACTCTGAATCAGAAAATACTT
The DNA here is from genome assembly GCF_009762305.2 of Zalophus californianus. Lineage (NCBI taxonomy): Eukaryota > Metazoa > Chordata > Mammalia > Carnivora > Otariidae > Zalophus > Zalophus californianus. The sequence continues at coordinate 25,014,900 of NC_045607.1, forward strand.
AAAAGAAATAAGCATCATTTAGAGAAATAATAGGTCCAGCATGAATAAGCATGACAGATGGAGAATGGAACTAGCATTTTTGAGTGCGCACGATTGCCAGACATTTTATATGTCTCATTATAATAAGTGCTCACAATAACCCTACATGGAGGGGACTGTTATTATTCAGTTGGCCGGTGAGGAGACTATATAGCTCAGGGAGATGTGAAAGAATTTTCCCAAGGTCATAGAGAAGGTTTTGGAGCCAGGATTTGAGTATAGACTTACCTCACTTCAGCAATCGTGGCTTTATCTGACCTCCTTGCCCTCTGCTTGCACAGGAGACTGTCCCCGCTAAAGGGCACATCAGGTTTGCATGGCCCAGGCGAAACGGTGCATGAGGATCTCCATCCCCCAGGCTGTGCACACCAAGTAGAGGTCTCTTGTTAACAGCACTGGAATAGAAATACTCACGTGCACTGATAACCCATCACGTGCCTCATCGCTGTTCTCGACATTGTTGTCTGCAACCCCACCTGGCTGAGGGACGCCCCTGGCTCCTTCCCTCGTCGGCCCTACAGCCTCCTTCAGTGCTTCCATCAGAGGAGCCTTCGTAAAACTCAAGTCAGATCAGCTCTGTCTTCTGCTCACCATGCTCTTATATGCTCTGCCCCTGCCTCCTTGACCCCATACCTCTCTTCTCTCCCCTGGCTGCCTTGTCTCTGCCCCTCTTATTGCATAAATTTGGGTACCCTAACTGATCTGCAGTTTTCAAATTGAACTTTCAAAAAACATTTTTCAGTATTTTGGGGGGGGGGGTTAGATAATTGTTCATCAATGGGCAATTGTAAACCTCCTTGAAGCTTCATAAATGAGGCGCAGACCTCCAGACCCATGGCTTTTGCACTTGCTGTTCCTTCTGCCTGGAATGCCTTCCCACAGGTACCCAAATGGCTCACCTCCTTTCAACTCACAGGCTTGACTCCAATGCATCTCAGTGAGCCCTCCTGTCACTGGCCACTCAATTTAATGCCACACACCCCTCTCCCAGCACTAGGCATCCCTGCTGACGTAATTTTTGCCAACATCACCCATCACCTCATTCATTGCCTGTCTCCCATTTCTAGAAATTTGTGTTTGATTTGTTCCCTGATGTATTCCTGTCCCTTGGAGCAGTGCCTGGCATGTAGCAGGCAGTCCATAGAGCCTTGCAGAATTGATGGATAAAGCTTCTCCCCACCCCTGTAAAAATGACAATTATTATCCCCATGTTAAAGCTTCAGAAACTCAAGATCAGACCTCTATGCGCAAAGTTGACAGCTGGAGAGTGGCAGAGCTGGGGTTCCAAACCTCAGTGTTTGCTCAGGGAGGAAGAGAGGAAAAAGGAGGATGTAGAGGCTGTCTCTCCCATCCTCGACGCTCCCAGTTCCACGCTCCCCACCAGCAACTGCAAGCAGCAAAGCCTCTGTCTTCTGTGGCATCAGAAAAGTCTGGAAGTGACCGATGAGGTGTGCTTTGCCATTGCTGTCCATCCCCGCCAACAGTCTTCTAGGGACCCATGCCACTAGCCAAGCTGTCCTTCTGCTTCTAGGGAAGGAAATAAAAGAGATGCTAATCAACACAAGAGTATTAGGGGTGAGCCCAGGAGCCAGAGTGCTTCAAGTCCCTCGTGTGAAAAGTCCTTTATACACACCTGGCACCCAGTATGGAAATTAACATGTGTGATAAGATAGCATCAGCTCTGCTGGAAATTTCCTGTATGCCCAACACAAAATGCCTACAGTTGAGACCGTCCCTCTCTCTCTCTCACACACACACACAGAGCCCCGTCTCCCTCTGACATCAAACGCTGCCTGGATGGTGAGGACTGAGTGTTGGGCATTCCGAAGCCTCCAGGAGGCCATACATGTGCTTATCCATTGATGAATGTATTTTTAAACATGGATAGCATGACTTTTCTCTTCTTGGCTCTGGAGTAGGTCCTGAAGACATAGTACTGAGGCAGAACACTGCTCTCAGGGCATTGGCATTCCAACAGGGAGATAGGCACATGGCAATGACAATGACAGCCATGTGAGCTTGGCTTGAGGGGGACCGGAGCACACAGCTGGTGGACCCCAGCTCTGGAAGGCTTCTGGAGAGGAGAACATCTGAGTCAGTAAGATTCCCTGTGTAGCACCCGGGTTGGCAAGACTTAAGTGTTAAATTAGGCCCTGAAATTGCAACCTCCAAAGAGGAAATGGGGAGATTCCTGCACCTCCTGTATGTGGAGTGAGTCCCCAAGAAGCAAGTGACCTAGAGGTATCTGGTGTAAACTAGAGGCTAATGATGAACTAGAGCCAGAGTGTCTGCTCTGCCCGGTCCTGGGCTCAAGGAAGTCCTAACAGCCACAATCTCCACCATTTATGGAACCATGGGACAAGCCCTGTGCTACATATTTTTCATTTGTTAAATGATTTGTTACAGTAACTATTTCACAAATGAAGAAACCCAGGCCCACAGAAGTGCAAGGCTTTGTGCAAAGCCTCACAGCTGGAAGGACTGGGAGAATCCAGGATTGAGCTGTCAGGATCCCGTGTTCTTTCCATAGCGCAGGGCCCTGTCTCTCTCTGCTTCCTGCTGAAGTTGCTCCTAGACCTGTTGGTAGTCTTAGCTCTGGAATCAGTGTCTTGGAGAAGTTGCAGCAACACCTGCTGCTATGGGGCAAAAAGGAGACAGATAGAATTTTGTGAATGAAGTGACTCAGGTTCAAATTTCAGCTCTCGTTAAATCCACTCAAAACCTCAAGGAAGTTGCTTTACTCTCCTGGAAACTCACATCTGTCTTCTGGAACATGGACATCACTGTGTGGTGAGCCTTCGGGGGGGATGAAGTCCATGAGCTTCTTGAACTTTGTGAATAGTCAACACGAGTGAGCAGTGCCTTTCTTCTGGAGCACGCTGCTAAGGGTCCCTGCCAAGGTTCCACTTCAGGAGACAAGTGAGACCGACTATGACTATATGCCAAGGAATTGTCATCATGTCCTTCTTGAGGTTTTTTTTTTTTTTGCAATAAATAGGGAAATCAAGCACTATCTCAGGTCCATTATTACTGAAAACAAATTACACACTTATCGTTAGAACATTCTTCACGCTTTTCCCAGATATCCTGCTAAGGGTCATGGGAGACTTAAGGAGGTGTGGGCCGCTGCCCAATCCTTCTTCCAAATTAAGCTGAGTTCTTTATTTCTGGACAGTTTGTCAGCTATCAGTTGCAAACCCTCCACTGCCAAAGGTGTTTGGCCCTGAGTAATTACTAAGGGAATGTGGTGATTTCCGGCGCGGGAAATATAGCGTGAGTTCCACTGTAATTACTACGGAGCCTGCAAGGTGTAATTACCAAACAGGCCGCACTGATGACATCTGCCTGGCACTGATCGGTCTGTGTACTTGGGGTCAGGCAGCAGCTGTCAAGCCATTTTATGGCACGAACCGAAGTATCCCAATCAATCTTGAACTTGTTTTTCTTTTTTAAATGATTGTCGATTCATTGGAGTTGTAAGAAGTAATACAGAGAGCTCTCCAGTGTCCCTTTTACACCCTGGTAAATCTGGAAAAACTACAGAGCAGTATCACAACTGGGATGTTGACACAGATTCCGTCAAGAGAGGGAACATTTCTACCACCAGAAGGATGCTTCCTGGCCCCCTTGTATAGACGTATACTCACTTCCTTCTTGTCCCCACCGACTCCTCACACCCTGCCAACCACTAATCTCCCCATTTCTGTAGTTTTGTCATTCCAAAAATGTTAGACAAATGGAATCAAACTACTGTAAGCTTTGGGAATGGGCTCTTCCACACAGTAGGATTCTCTGGAGACTCATGCACATTGTTTCATGTATTGGAGCTCATTCCTTTTTATTGCTGGGTAGGGCTCCACGGTAGAGATAACCCCCAGTGTGTCTCACCACTCACCTGTTGAAGGACAGCTGGGTTGTTTCCAGTTTGGAGCTATTATGAATAAAGCTGCTATAAACATTCATCTACAGGTTTTTGTGTGAATGTAAGTCTTCATTTCTCTGGGAATAATGCCCAGGAGTGCTGGATTATATGGTATTGGCGTATTAGATTTTTAAGAAATTGCCAAATGGTTTTTCAGAGGGTCTGTACCATTTACATTCCTACCAGCAATATATTTGTGATTAGCTCTCCATGTAGTCTCTGTGTATGTGTTTTATTCCCCCACCACTACCTTTTTTCTTTTCTTTCTTCCTTTCTTGGTTTTGGGGATTTTGTTTTGTTTTGCTTTTGCTCTATTGTGCTGGCTAGAACTTCTAGCAGTATGTATATTTTATGAAATGAACTGGAAAGTATTCCTTCCTGTTCTGTTTTCTGGAAGATACTGTGTACAACTGGTGTTAATTCTTTAAATGTTTGGTAAAGTTCTTTAATAAGCCATTTGGGCCCAGAGATTTTTTTTTTTCCTGTTTAGTTTTTCAATGACAAATTCAATTTCCTTAATAGTTGAAAAGGTACTAAAGTTATTTCCTACTGAGTGAATTGTGGTACTTAGTATTTTTCAAGTAATTGGTCCATTTCATCCAAGTTGTCAGATGTGTGTGTATAGCTTGTAGTTTTCCCTTAGTCTTTTTTGGTTATTTTCAAGGTTGGTAATGTTACCCCTGTTTTATTCCTAATGTTGATCATTTGGATCTTCTCCTATCTGTCTCTCTTTTTTATTTTGCCAGTCTTGCTAAAAGTTTGTCAATTTTATTGATCTTTCAAAAGAACTAGCTCTTTGTTTCATTTATTTTCTCTATAATTTTTCTGTTTTCAATTTCACTGATTTATATATACAACTGTCTTTGTTATATAATTCCTTATGCTTGCTTTGGATTTATTTTGCTTCCCCACCCGCCCTTAGGTTCTTCAGATGGGAGTTTAGATTATTGATTTGAGCCACTTCCTCTTTTCTAATTTATACTATAAATTTCCATTTCACATTGTTTTAGCTATGCCCCACAAATTTTGATAAGTTGCATTTCCATTCAGTTCAATGTGTGTTTTGTTCATTTGGTTTGGGTTTTTTGTTTTTTGGTTTTGTTTTGTTTTGTTTTTTTCCAAATTTCCCTTGAGAGTCCTTCCTTCTTTGACCCATGGATTATCTAGAAGTGTGTGGTTTAGTTTGCCAGTATTTGGAGATTTTTCTCTTATCTGTCTTTAATTTCTACTTTGATTCCATTGTGGTACAAGCACATATTCCATATGATTTCTATTCTTTTCATTTTTAGAAGTTTGTTTTATAACCCAGGATATATTTTGTATATGTTTTGTGGGCTCTTGAAAGGAATGTGTATTCTGCTGTTGTTGGGTTGAGTGTCCTCTAAATGTCAACTGCATCACGTTGGTTGGGGGATATTTTCACAGGGTGTAGGATTCTGTGCTGACAGTTCTCCTCTTGGAACCCTGATGACATGAATGTTAGATCTTTTGTTATAATCTCACAAGTCCCTGAGCTTCTCGTCATATTTTTTTCAGTCTATTTTCCCTCTGTTGTTTGGAACAGGGATTATTTTACTTCTTCCCTTCCAGTGTGGATACCTTTTATTTCTTTTTCTTGCCAATTGCTCTGGCTAAAACTTCCAATACATGAGCTGTTAAGAAATAAAAGAATATTCATATGAGGGATTGAATAAAGGCGGAACCTCAGAGATGCTGGTAGAGCCCTGGACATAAGTCTAAGGTTGTAAGGGTTCTAACAGAAATCCACAAAGCTGGGCCCTCAGATGTCTACACCCTCATTCCAGTGTCAAGCTAGAAGTCAACACAGCCCCCACTGCCTCCAAGAAGACTGCAAGGAAAGCTGCATATCTCACATGCTGGTACAAGGTAGAGGGGAAATCTCCCTTAAGACTTCAAAACTACAAGCTACCATCCTATGGCTTGTACCCTTACCTGGACCAATTTCTACACGGAATGGTATTCAGTAACAGCTTTGCACTCTAAAAGCCTTAAGAATTAATACAGATCTGTACTCTAGGTTCTCTCAAATCTATGCAAGGATTAGGAAGAATCCAACAAATAAGAATAAAATCCTCTTTAGGTATTATTTCCTTTTCTTCATCTCTCTCATTGACTTCCCTTCATTTCCTACCTGGGTACCCCTACCTGAGATACCTGGGTACCTCCATGCCATGCTCCTTTCACCTTCTTTCATCATCCCCTTCACCATTTTGGGCCATCCTTCCTGCCTCTTGATTGGCAGTGACCGCCCCCCCCCCCCGCCAAGAATTCCTTGCACCATACATAGGCTATACTGAGCTGATCCAGGATAACTAGAGAGTCCCATGGCTCCATGCTCCTGATTCTCTCTCCTTCCATATAAAGGGACGAACAGAGCCCTCAGTGAAGTGGAATTCTTCTTTATGGTTCTTAAGTTTTTATTATGAATACGATTTTCACTTTGTTCTATGGCAAAAATCTAAGCTGCCGTGTCAATGAAATAACCCCCACAGACTAGATGGAACCACATACAAATGGAAGCACACTAACTAGAGAATTATACTGCTTCCAGTGTTGAAGATCATTCATGCGCACCCCTGAGCAGTCAGTCCAGGCAACACCAGGAACCATGAAGGAAAAGAACCCTGTTACCAGGGTTCTTGTGTGGGAGGAAAAAACAACATATCCTTGTGAAATGCTTTGCTACATTAAAGTATCCCATGAAATGCAAAGGTACAAAAGATGTCCCAACCACTGCCACTTTGGGAGAATTCCAGAGTACCAGGAAATGTCATGTCCAGGAATACCTGCAATTATAAGGGCTAGTAATTATCCCTGCAACAGTCACCCGATGTTTCGTCCTCAGAATTACAAAAGTTCTTATTGCTGTAATTAATTAGCTTCACAATGACATGGATGCACTCCCTCATGGGCTTCCTTTCTCTAGGGTCACTGGCATACTAAGATGACCTAACACCAAAGTGTCATTTTTGTCATAAAAACATCACACCAAATGTGACCTAAATATGAGATTCAAATTTCAGCCACATGCCTGGGGAGGCTACTCATGAACAATCCTCACAAAAGCCATATGAATTGGCTGTATTTGATATATTTTACAGATCCGTGAGTGAATGCTCCAACAAGCTCGGTAATTGCCCCAAATTAGGTATCTGTAGATGCCGGACTCGAGATCTTAAACCCTGTTTCTCTGACTCTAAGTGCTGTGCTCTTTGCACTGGCCAACTTGGAAATTAAGGCTAGAGCAGTCAAGTAGGGCTCCCCACAAGTGGGGGAAATTGGTAGTGTTAGTAGAACTACACCATTGTAGTCAAGGTTGTAGACCTGGTTTGGGGCAATTAGCCTTTCTTTGCCCTACTGTCCTAAACTCCCAATCCTTCCAGAGGTTAGCCAAATTGGTCACAATAGCAAATGAGTAAGAATTTGTGGATGACTAACAAAATTAGTAATTTCTCACAGGCATAGGGTATTTCTGCATTGAAAATTTTCCTTTCCTATGTATTATCCATTTTTCATCTCCTAAAAAGGATAGTATGGGTTTTCCCTTCCTCACTCTACAAATAAAGAAACTGAGGCTCTGACGGTGTGCCACGACTTTCCAGGACCACACCACCAGTAAGTGAAGGAGACTGGAGTTGGAACCCAGGGTCTCTGACTCTATGCTCAGTGCTCTTCTTGCTGTCCCAGAACAAACCCAGTCTCTCCCAAATGCTCAAAATACTGTCATAAAGCCCTTAGTTTCTCAAGGGGCAGTGGCAGCGTATGGGGCGGGGGGGGGGGGAAGCCAGGCATTCGTGTCCCACCAGCTGAGTCCACACTTTCCTCGATCACCCTGGCACTCACCTAGCTTCTCACACACTCCTTTCCCTAAAGCAAATGCCAAAGTGTGATGCCAAATGCCTGAGCTCTGGGTCCAGGTCCTCAGGCATTTACCTATGTAATATCACCTGCGTAAAGGCTGGAGCCTCACCCATGCATCATATGTGGACTTTTGCTGGTTGTCTCCAACGCCTGGCACATACTTGTAACTCAACAATTGGCAACTCTAGCCAAGACAACTCTAGTTATGACTGCGCTTAACCAGCGAAGTAATCCAAGTAAGTTGTTCATCTTCTCTGGGCCTCTGGTTCTTCATCTGTAGTATTTTCAGACCAAGAGGTGGTCTTTCAACCCCCAATCAATACCTAGATTTCATTATTTTGTGCATTGTCTTTGTACAAACTAGAATGAGTTAAACTGGAAACTCACAGGCCCTGCCATGTTTATAAGCCAGTGCTGGAGCGATATTATACCAGTATTTGATACCAGCCTGGGGTCTTGGCTGTGATAGCAAGCAGGGCTCCGAGATGACTAACACTTGGTCACTGCTGAGCAGATTCCAAGTAGCAGGTCAGATTTGGGAAGCCGGCTGGATACACATTAGCCTTTATCTCAACTCAAACAACCCCAACTGCCAAACCAAAGCGTTCTTGAGGAGGAAATGTATTCCCCCTTCCGCTCTGGAGCACGAGAAATCACAATGCAATTTTGTCACACTGCCCAGCAGATAACTGTCTTTTCCAGACAGTAAATAAAAGTGGGCACCACCCCATGTGTTTAAAGATACGGCATACCTGTGCTCACTCTCCCTTCAGGTAAAGAGGTACAGAGTTGGATCAACAGGAACAGCCAAGAAATTGGAGGTGGGTTTTGCCTCTGGTCAACCTGAGAACTCTCATCATGAAAAGGCCAGTCTGGAGAGTCTGAAGGATTACTAAAAGATACTGCAAAAAGTCACATGAGGAAAAAGAAGTTTCCAATATCATGTTCATGGCAGAATTCCTTTCCAAATTTCAAAAGTTGTGTCAACATCAAGCGTGGGAGTTGGAGAGCTGAGATAATCATCTGGGTATTTGAAATCAAAATGTCTTCCCCCAAATTACTCCACTGAGACAAGAGAATTTCCATCCTGAACTACCTTGACAACCACCTTACCTTCATAGCTCATATGTGTACAGTTCTTTACAACAGTCAAAATACAGCCCGGAATGACTCTTGTTCAGAGGGTAGAACCTGATGACAGTCTTCCTAAGTGACAGGATGAATCCTAATGCCACACTGGCATCATGGGCTCCAGGAAGTCTGCAACCTATAGGAGCTAGGTTTTACTGAGAGAGAGAGAAAAAGCTAGAGAGAGAGCAGGGGAGAGAGAGAATCTGTGTCTGTGTGTGTGACACAAACCTACTTCAGGCCCAGAGTGTCTAATAATCCTTTTGGATGGCAGTCAGCTTCGGGCCATAAATCACCACAGCCAGCATCTCTTTAGGGAGATATTTGCAACAAGCCTTGGGCTAGAGAGAATATAAATTTTCTGGAACCCTGAAAAAGATGAATAAGCATTTCTTTTCTGGTTATTCATGCAGAGTGCATAGCTCTTTCTCCTGAAATAAAACAGGACTGTCTCACATGCTTCACTCTAGGTTTCTGGAAAGCATAACATGTCGGGGCCCAGGAGATATGCCTCTCCCTGTAGTGTTGGTGACAAGCAGCCATCCTAGAACGGAGATTGTCAGGCACAGAGGAACAAGTTCGAGCCAAGTAAGAAGCCATGGAGGGCTCCGCATGGCAGGAGAAAGAAGCCCTTCCACGTGTATCTCCAATCAGGACATCCTGAGGCTGAGAGATGAATCGGAAGAAGAGAGGCTTCAGACCAGGAGAGGCCACGCACGCCCTCAAAACAGACACTGGACTAGGGATCCCAGACAGCTCTTCTACTGCTTACTCCGAGACTTGAGGCCACTTCCTTCTCTCTGTGTTCAGAAGTCTTAAGATATATGACAAAGTGGATTCAGCTCAGCAATCCAGGCCATGGGGAAATCTCTATAATCACTCAATCCATCAATCAGTTCAATCCAATGCACAGTCAGCAAACGTTCCCGAGTATTGGGCCCTGGGCTGGACTAGAGTTTCGGGAGGGCATTACACACAAGAGCTCCCGTTTAGTGCCTAACACAGACCAAACAGTGACCTACTGTTGAAAAGGATGCCAACAGACGTACGGAAAAGGGAGGAGATGGGGGGAAAGAGTGATGGACTGTCTGTAGAGGAGGAGGAGGAGGTCCGGGGCAATTCTGGGGGTAGGAAGGGTATGACCTGCACTTTAAAGGACCAAGCACAATGGCCAGCATGAATAGGGCCTGTGGCGGGAAATGTGTTGAATGTGTGAAATACGGGAGAACGCCCCGCTGTGGCCGGAGCATCCCAGGCGGGGCCCCCCACCCCCAGGGCTGCGGGTCCGGTCCCTATCCCGTGTCTACTCACAGTGATCCTTCTTGCCACTCAGCTGTGCTGACAGCAAGGAAGAGGAGGCCGTGGAGCTTCCTGCCCTGAGCTTGGGGAAAGGCCCATGGGGCAAAAAGGAGTGAGCAGAGAGCAAGGCTCCTCATAGCAGCACGGTGGTCAAGAAGGAGCGGGGGCAGGGGACGTGGTTTGATTTTTGGTTTTTTTTTTTAATTTTCTCCTTTTTATTTTATTTCATTTCATTCCATCTATGCTCATGCATAGGCAGAAGTTTACTTGACTCCAGAAGTGTGTTTTTGCTCTTTGCCTTCTTAGCCTGGCTCCCTATCTCCCTCTCCTCTCCCTCCATCACTTCTGCCGTCCCCCTCAGACATGCCTTGTGCACAACCATGTGAGTCGGGGGCCTTGCAGGGAACAGGTGGTGCCCCCATACCAAGTATTCAGGTGGATTTTAATAAAGGGACAATTTTAAAGGTGTGAGCAGGGTTGAGAAAAACTAGCAGGAGATGGTGAAGCGAGAGCAGATAGGCCTCTAGGCTTGGAGGGTCGAAGATAAATATTAGAAGACAAAGAGAATGGTCACATGGAGCCCCCGCTCCACCAGGGGCTGTGGTCTTCGGTAAAGTGATGGCACCCACCTGCAGCCACCACCACTGGCAGGAACAGGGCCAGGGACTCTACCCTGACCTCATATTCCTCCCTCCTTCTCATTCTTTGCTGGTACCTCCCATTTGCCAAAGCAGCCAGAAGCCCAGGGATGCACTGGGCCAGAGACACAGCCCACACAGGTCAGGCCGTGGGATGCACGCTGGTGGGGGTAGGGTGGGGAGCAGATCTGGTAGGTAAGCCGAAAATACCCGGCACAGCCTGATGTGCACTCTTCCAAAGATTTCTCTGCAGACATATAAGTCTCTAGATATCTGTATATTCATACACATGATACATAAGACTTTTTATCATTGTTTTACAAAAAAGGCATATTGCATACACTTTGCTTATCTTGCTTTTCTCATTTAATAAGAGCTCGTGGACAAATCCTCTGTCATCTGGTAGGGCTGCATTCATTCTCTTCTTTCTCTTTAAATAGCTGTAAAATATCCCATAAGAAGGATGTGTGATCAGTTACTCAGTAATTCTCTTATTTTGCAGGTGTTTTTCTTGTCCGTATAAGCCATGCTGAAATAAAAAAAAAAAAATCTGTATATTCGTGCCATTATGTATTAGCGGTTTATTTATGCTGTAAATTCCCAAGATGCAGATTGCTTGATTTAAGAGTATATCCGAGAACCTCTACCTTCTTCTGAGTTTTGTTGTAAATCTAAAAGTGCTCTAAAAAATATTCAGTCTTTTTTTAAAAAGAGTACATTTGAGTCTGTATGTGTATTTGTGATAGAGGTTGTCAGAATGCAATTATGCCATAAATGTTTTCCAAGTGCTTTAGAAGAACAGGCAAAAAGGGGAAATGAGCCCTGTGTCCCCATTTGTGTGTCACCTGCTCCCAGAGGCCATCCCTGACCTCCCCACTCTGTCCTATGTACTGTCACTGTCCTTAGTCCACCCCTCCCCAACCATACCCCCACCCCATCCCAAAAACCTTGACCTCTCAGGGGTTATATGTTGTGTCTGAGCCACCTCTAAACCTCTGTCATCTAGCGTGGAGCCAGCAATATGTTAGACCTTCCATGTTTGTTAAATGGATGAATGAATGAACTAAACAAAGGTGACAAGGGGCGTCTGGGTGGCTCAGATGGTTAAGCGTCTGCCTTCAGCTCAGGTCATGATCCCAGGGTCCTGGGATCGAGTCCCACATCGGGCTCCCTGCTCCTTGGGAACCTGCTTCTCTCTCTGCCTCTCTGCCTCTCTCTCTCTCTCTCTCTCATGAATAAACAAATAAAATCTTTTAAAAAAAAAAAAAGGTGACAAGAACCTTCCACTGGCCTCTCTGTCTTTCCAAGGCTGAGAAAGCAACATGGATTCAGGACTGACGTTCTGTATCAGTAAAGAGTATGCTGTCAAATGGGACATTCTCTAAGATACCTTCCTGGGTCCTGAGTTGGAACAGTGGGACAGATAAGGTGCCTATGGGGAGGAACAGACCTCACACAGGGAAGAACAGGAAGTGATCACAGAGCACAGAGTAGACCTTTCCCAGATACAAGGTAGGTGTCTCACTTACAAGAAGGGAAACTACAAAGAAGCCTCCAGCTCACTAAAAGCCTTTGAGAAGCTTTCTCTGAAACAAAGCCTAGCTCCAGGTAACAATAGGGTCTTCCCCGCCCCTCTGCCCACCCCTCAGGCTCCTTAACTCCCTTTCCGCGCCCCCCCCCCTCCACCCAAGGCTACTCCCTGCAGAGCTGTTGTCTGTGCCGGGCAGAAGGCCAGGCTGTTTGTAGAAGTCCTTCTTCTCAGAGTTGATACTTTCAATAGAAATAAAAGGAAATGACAAAGTAACAATGATGTTTCTATGTTTCTGCTCTTCCCCAACAGGAAAAGTTGTTTTGAATGTTTCCTTTTGTTTTTTTCTTGCATTTTAATATGTGTCTTTCCCATGTTTCCATGAAGCCTGGCTAAACGGTGTTCTGGAAAGTGCATTTGTCCTTGCCCACAACTGTCAGCATGGTTTTCAATGGGTCTGAGCGGAGGGTTATCAGTGGTTCTGAGTTGAGCCCACGTGCAGCCTAAATGAACAGACCTTTGCGAAAGGCTGGCTTTTGGTGGACTGACTCACGGGCTGTGGCTGACTCTGCTGGCACCTCATGCCCCTCATGCCCCTCAGCTCTCTGGAGAGATGATGTTTGGGAGACACAGAGGAGGCTAAGACACTGAATGTGCTGCCATCAGGAACAGGTGGCTTGAGAGACCACTGGTTGGAAAGAATGTTCTCATGGAGTCAGACTGTCTGGTGAGGGTGATCCGTGGGGTTGAGAGTAGGATGTACTGGTTGGGACAGATGGTCCGCTGGAAGTGACTGGAGGTAGGAAAGTCACAGTCTGGTCGTCCAGGGGAACCAAGGGCATGGCGAGGGAAGGAAGACCAAGTTCTAGCCCAGGGTTTCTCAACCTTCACATATTTCACATTTTGGGCTGTAACCTAACCTCAGACGTGGCATCCCTTCAGGTTTGCCATATTCTATTTGTTAGAAGCAACTCACTGTGTCTAGGGGAGGAGTTTCTACAGGCACGGATACCAGCGGGTGGGGATGCTGAGGAGCCATTTCAGAAGCTGGCTACCCCGAGGAGTATCGGAGCACCTTGACCTTGAGAACCACTCCCACTGGGAAAAATGTATTCCTATGTCAAGGTGTGGCCTGTGTGGGCAGTTAGAGCAGATTGGCTGTACAAAGAGGAGTTATGAAGTCGGCCTCCTCCAATGTTAAATGCCCCAGTCTCCGGGTTTAGCTATATGCCTTCACTCCATCTGGCTCATGCCCTCCTAACATGTATGCTAGTGTTCGGTCTCTTATCCTCGACAGTATCTCAGGGCCTGGGACGGAGCCAGTGCTGAGTCTGTTGTAAATGAAACTAAATTTACACTTGCCATCTATTGTTGTAGCAAGGGGACAGGGACTCCACTTTTCCCATTAGACTCAGCTTTCTTTGATGAGAAAGCTTCCCACTGGGTTGGAGTGGTCTGAAACACCAGCTGGGTGGGGCGTCAGCAGGGAAAGGCCCTGGGCCCAGGGTTGGGCACAGTTGGCGTGGCCCTTCCTGAGTGGGACAAAGAGAACATAAATACCGAGCAGGAGTGCCTCCATTATTGAGATGGCTCCTATTCTCAAAGGAATAAACATTGACTGTCTAAATGGTTTGGTTTTGTTTGGCTTTGCTTTGCTTTTTTGGAAGGAAGTTCTTCGATCCTTGGAGTGTCAAGTATGCTGGAAAAGAACCTCTTTGAAGAATTCCTCACCCCTTTGTGGTAGATACTTGGATTGACCTTTCAACCTCCATTTTACCCTTCTTATACTTGAAGAGGTTGGAAAGCCAGTTGGATGCATTCATATGATTTGAAAGAAAACAAGTGAAGTAGAAGTCATTTCTCTGGCTTCTGGTGGTCACTGCTGCTTAGGAAAGTTGGGATTTTCTTGCAGCGGGTCTCAGTGTTTATTCTCCGAGGTCCTGGGTGCTGGCAAACAGTGGTGGTAGTGCTAGTTTCTTGACAGGACTTGCTGATTCCTGGACTGCAGCTTTGGGCAGCCGTCCTCCCGTCCCCCTCCTACAGGGGTGGCTCCCCCTTAAGGTGCACTTAGCACCAGGGGTGCCCTCTGAAGCAGTAGCTTCCCTGTTGGGTCAGTTCTGTATCGCTTGGAAGTCATCCAAGAAGCCTAGCCTAGAACCTGCTCCTTCAGCCTTTACAACTGTTTTGTAAGCACTCGGTTGTTTATACTAAATCCTATCCTGCTTAAAATAACTAGAGTGATTTCCGACTGCTGTATTTAAACTGACTGATACATATTTTGTCATCTGAAGTCCACCATTTTAAAGCCCTCCCTTTGGAACTCTAAGCCATTAATTTGCCATTGTCTCCGACATAAACAAAAATAGAAAGAATCCAGGAAGTATGGAGCCTCAGGTACCAACCCAGCCCAGGGCTAACTTTCTTCCCTGGGGACTGGCCCTCCTGACTCGTGAAATGATTCTCTTTCTTGTATTCTTGAGCTGTGAACTCTCTACTTCTAGTAGGCTATCTAGATCTCAAAGGCAGAGTAGGAAATGTGATGGACTCCAAACTTAGGGAGCCTTCCATGGAGGGTCTATGCCCATGTCCCAGGGGGCCCACCAGCTACTCCCTCTGCCCATGCACAGGACTGCTTGCAGCTCCTCTTTCAGGCATGGGAGGGAATCAGTCTGCCCCGGTCAGACAAAACCAGCAAAGTCAATGACAGAGAGCAACCGAGTCTCCACATTTTTACTTGAAAACAAAGTTGTGTCCTAAGTTTCTTGGAACACTTGAAAATACTAAGAATAGACATAAAGGTTGAGTTGTCTTAGGGAGTCAGGGAGTCAGGGAGTCTTAGAGAAACGGCCAGCCAGCCCTGAGTCCCAGCCCACACTCTACCACTGACAAGAAACACAACTTGCGTACGTACACTGCTCAGCCTCTTTGGGCCTCAGTTCCTCAGCTATAAAATGGAGCTACCACTTTGCAGAGTTAGTGCAAAGATCAAATAAAATTATCTGACTCCTAATAAATGTTGAATGGTAGCTCCTTTCTCTCAAGTCCATCCCCTGAGAATGGAGCCAATCACAGAATCGGGTTCTGATTGCTAGCACGCAGGAGATGGAAGGGGCCAGCATGGTGACGGGCAGAGAGATGGCAGGCAATAAACGTTTGCTGAACTAATGGATTAATTGCTGAAGAATGTAATTTAATAATTTTACAACCCCCATGAAACTCAAAAGCTTGGGGCAACTGGCCAGAGTCACAGAACTAATTGGTGGCAGGACCAGGAATCAACATATAAAGCTCACTTCCCAATCAGTCTTCTCTGCCCGGACTCATTTTTTATAAAGCCATATACAGTTCTCAAAATGATTTGTAGGCAAAATAGCACTGATTTATGGAAAGCAAATCATAAATTATTCTCAAATACTCATTTCTCAGCATCTGAGACTCATTTTACATGAAGCAGGAATTCAGATTTCCTATTGAAAATCACTTCAGGGACCAAGGATTACAGAGCCTATTTCCCCAAAGCAAATGTTCCCCACCTCTCCACATCACAGTGGAAATAAGATGCTGAGTGTGAGCAGAGCAAAGCCCTGGATGCTGGAATGTGGAGGGGAGGGAGGGAGGCCTTTGTGCCATGTGCTCTAACAATTGTTCAGAAACTTTCTCCTTTTGGGAAGTGAGAGGAGTGAACTTGAGATCTGGACAAGGACATCCTTAGTGATACAAAAATATTATGAGTCGGCAACCTGAACTACCATGATTCACAGCAGCAAGTCCCATTAAGCAAACAGAGTCATGGAGAGAGACAGAAGAGAGGGTTGAAGATGAGAAGCAACAAACACTCCAAAAGGAGGATCACGAGGTTCAGAGAACAGGCAACTCTAGAGAAAATTGTCATTGACTGTAAGTGAAAACAGCCCGGAAGTTTAGGAATAATAGGATCATCGGACTGGCTTATTTTTCTCCTCCATAGCCCCACATATCTCTTCTCCCTACAACTCCCAAGGCAGATTCTTCTTGTGGACAAATTAGGCCGGGTGAAGAGAACAGGATTCTTGCCCATAATTTTTTCAGCATATCTAGTTGATTTATCTCTTGATACCACTGTGTTATGGCAGTTAAAACACTGCAACATTAGAACAAGCTGGAACAGACTTTGGGCATTCATAAAAGCCATATGAAAACCACATGTAGGAGACGTGGGAGAACCGGTCCAGATAAGAAAGTGGATGCAAACATTTGCAATCCTTTGCTCAAAGCTGAAGTCAAGCAGAGTACTTGGCTGCAGAACTGTAAATACTGCGGGTGGAATTTGGGAATCATCACCTTGTAGGATCCTGAAGGTGGATGGAGGTGGTTGTGCTTTGGGACAGGTGGATGGGCAAAGCTAGGAGGATCAACACCTTTTCATTCTCCTACCGGGAGGACCACTACTGCCCAACAGGAAGTTTGTAACACTCTTCATGTCCAATCCCACCCACTTTGAATCTGTGCCCCCGCTCAGTCTTTTAGGGAGAAATTGGAGCCTTTTAGTCATTCTCTGGCTAGGAAACCAAATTCTTTTCATTTTCTTAGGAGGTAGCCTGGATGGATTTAGTGTCATATTGGAGGTTAACCCTGCTGGTTCCTAGGTCTGCGACCTTGGGTACAAATCTAAACTTTTCTTCAGGGTCCCAATCTGCAAAACGATTATGATAATCGCTCACTCACATACTTCAAGGAGAGAAAGAGGGAATGTTTCCACAACTGGACAAGGAGGCTGGAACTCACAGTGCAGAGTTCCTGAAATTTGTGTAATATATAAACTTCTGTACATGGAGGAGGGGGAGCCCTCCTCATAGAACCCTAAAAAAAATGCCCTCGGACATGGGACACAGTCTCCACTTTGAGATCTGCAGACTAAGCAACTGAGTGTCTTACTTTATATATTAAAAAGAAATGCTTCCATTTCAAATGATCACTATGATTGGTAAAAGCAGTTTTTAATGTAAATAGGTAAAATGAGATGATTTTAAAGATCATCATCAAAGCAAGGGAATGCAAAATGTTTGAAACGGTGTAACCCTGGACTCCCCAAGGATGAAGCATGAATCAGTCCTTGCTTGAGACACACTGGCAGGACAGTCAGGGAGGCAGAAGTCAGATTTTAATCCTGGCTCTGCCATATACTAGCTGTGTGATTTGGGGCAGGGAACATAATCTCTCTAAAGCCCCCATTTCCTCATTTCAGATTACTGGGCCCAAAAGTACTGACTAAAGGTGAGAAAACCTCCTGGAATCCTACTCTACAAACGAAATCATAAGGGAAAGAAATTTTCATCGAAGGGTCCTAAAGCAGAGGGTCAGGGCCAGCTATGCAAGCTCGGGCACACCGCTGACTCTTTCTGAGCCCCAGGGCCCTCCTGGAGGCCAGAGGGCCATCATCTCTACAAGCCTCTCTACCTTGCACGGCTGCCTGGAGGGTCAGTGTGCCTCTGTGATGGAGCCTGTCCTGCAAACAGGGAAGCACCACACAGAACAGAACTTCTCCTGGAAACAGGATGCTTCGACGTTGCTCAAGGCTTAGAAACCACCATCCATATCTGGAAAATCGAATCCATCTTGAGGTTAGAGCTCTAGTTTACGATCCTCTGCTTCTCGTGCCAGCAATGAGCTCAGCCGAAAGTGCCATTAACTACCTGCTGCTGGGGTGGGTTCCCTGTCAAGATCCTTTTTATCAGTCAGTTGGCTGTGAAAAGCCAGATAGTGCTTAAATACAGCCAATACCCAGAGAGCGCGGCTGCCCTGCTTCCCAAGGCTCTGTCACAGCCTGGCCCTCTCAAGACTGGGGTAAAACTCTCCCAAGGTCCGGAGCCATTCTAGTCACCCTCCCAGGCTGCCCTGCAAACCATGGTACCCAGAAGGAATAAGTGAGAGGTGAGGGGCATCCCTGAGTGGTTTACCTGCTCATTCTCCGTCCTTGCTCACCTTCCTTTTGCCTCTGCTGCCCCTACCAGTGAGGCACATCTGATGATGCATTAGGCTCCACAGAGGAGAGCCCAGAGCCATCTCTTTCAAACCTCCTTGAAATGATCTGAGGAGAGTCAGCTCATATTTCAGCCCATGTTAATTCAGGTTATCTCCGTGGGCCAGGAGCTGGGACGTGGGCTTTTATACAACATTGTTCCATCTTCACTATCATCTTGAAATGTTAGAATTATTATGCCCATTTCACAGCAGGGTGGGGGGCAGAAGAGAAACCAGTATTCTCCGCAGAGGCCCTTCCAATGTCATGCTGCTGGATCTACAGCATCGGTTGTGACTTTTGTCACTCTGACTGTGGCTCCTCAAGAGGGCCCCCGATAGGAGGATGGCACTAGTCCGTACCACCCCAAACTGTGCTGTGCCCTGGGGCCTCCCCGTCACCTGGTCTGGGCCACAGGTTCCCCTAGCTGAACTTCTGCCCATGTGTAATGTGCTTGTGGGTTTCACTGAGAGAATACATGTGTATTCTCCATACTTTGTGAGGCGCTGGATGCCCAGGAAGATAGTTCTTAAAGTCATAGAGAATACTGTGAGCTCTTCACTCAGACCTTTAGTCATTTTCTGGATGAAGCAGGGTTATACTAACAACCAGTGAAGGGCTGTTGACAGTGCCCAGAGTGTGGTCTTGATATTGGAGTTCAGGCTGATCATGTCCGCCTGCCCTCGCACAGAACAGGTTGAGGTCAGGAATTTGGTGGTCCACCATGATCCACAAACTATGATATTAGAGTTCATGTATCTCTCTGCCTGCTCTATGCTTTCTGGCTGTGTGATTCAGGGCACTAGCTCTTTGAACCTCAGTCTGTCTCTAAAATATAGCTGGTAGTCGCTACCTTACCTTATAGGACTGTTGTAAAGATAAAGTAAAAAAAAAAAGCATGTGAACACATTGGCACAGTGCCCGGGATGTTGGGGAATTTCAGTGGGTGTTTACTCCTTCATGTGTTTATCTTGAAAACCTGGTCAGGTCTGTACACACTGTGCCACTGCTGTTCACAAAGGAGAATCCCACAGGCGCACAGAACAAGAAGGGCTTTAATGCCCATGTGTAGATCTGTGGGAAAACCTTCATCAGAAATGCTGCTGAAAAAAAATGTCTATCCTAAGGAACGTATTTGGAGAACAATCACCAGGAGGTATTCTGCATCTGACCCCCAAAATAGAAGAAACCCAAGAACACTGCCATTTGTTGCCAACTCCTTGCTTGGATAGCAAGTGTTGCCATAATCATTAGCCAAGTTTCATTGGGATGGTTAAGAAATGGCACTTTCCAAAGGAAATTTCCTGATTGCCAGGAATTGCTACCTTGATGGAAAACTAAGTCTCACTATTAAATCCACCTGGCCGGTAGTAGCTGACTGCCAACAGCTGTTTTTTCCAGATATGGAATAGACATCCAGCCAGGTGAACTTACTAACTGAAGTAAGTGATATGATCATTAAGTCCAGGGAAGAGCTTTTTCTGAGAAGCCATACTTGCTTCTCTGCTCATCCTCTTGTCAATTTCCAAACAAACTGTGACCTTAAAAGGCAGGCAGAGTTTTATCCAGGAAGGGAACGCAATTTTACTTCCAGATCCTTGGACTTAATTAAGGTTTTGATTGTGATTCCAAGTTCCACATGTTCCTTTTAGTACTTTGTATTTGGTTCATTCAAATGTTTGAACAAAAGAATAAAGAGTGAAAACAAATGGGCAGAAGGGTCTTAAGAGAAGGATGAAGTGCTACAGGAAAACAAATGAAAGAACAAAATACAGAAGATGAGGAAAGGGGAGGCAGCATTTAAGAGACAACCTTGAAAAATGGGTAGAATTCGGAAGTATAGAAATGGATGGGAAGTGCATTCTAGGGCCAGTGGGACAATATAAACAAAGACATAGAAGCAGAGCACTCACAGGATCTTACAGAGTAAGGAGCAGACTCTGCAGCACACCGTATATACAAACAAACTTCTTGCTGCACCCTTGTTCATGGAAGACAGCCCATTTATGGTGGAGATTGGGTGGAGAACCAGAGTATGGCAGAGACTTCTGGTGCTCAACCCCAACTAGCTTTCTTTCTCTTCTGGACACAGAGAGGATTTGACTTCCCCACCACCCCGGTAGTTAGGTGGGGCCATCTGACAAATTCTGGCCGGTGCGTTGTGTGTAGTAGATGTGGTAAGTGTCACTTCCTGGCCAAAGCAATTGTCAGTGCAATAACGTCTAGCCCTCCTTCCGCTGCCATATCAACTGAAAAGTTTGTATCTTCCAAATAGTGTGTCTACAGAACAATGGAGGCTGCTTATATATGGATCACTGAACTGTTACATAGAGAGTCAGTGGCTTAGAAAGTCTCCTAGTTCTTAAGTGAACTTTTAATAAGCAAGAAATAAACCCCTGGTGTTAAACCACTGAGATTTTAGGAATATTTGTTATGGTAGTATACCCTCGTTTATCCTGACTAGTCCAAAGAGCCTCTAAAAAGATACTATGAGTTTTTATGAACATCACCCTGGACCTAGTATGTTCACTTGCTTCTCTGAGGATACCAGACCTAAGCATCCTTATGGCCAGAGAAGGAGGTCACTATTCCATTCGTTCCAGGCTTTTGGCACACACAGATGCCTTCCTAGTTCTAGACAGGAAAGACGCAGCACTACCAAGGGCTTTGTGGCTTTATTTTGAAGCAATGATGAAGGCAGATACTGTTGACAATCCCTAAAGCTACCCTGAGATTTGGATAACTTGAACAATGACCTCATAGTAGCTTTACATAGTAATAATTACGACCATTTAGTAAATTACTGAGATTCCAGTGTGTTAGTGGACACCTTACAGTCTTGGCCAATTTCATCCTTACACTAATCCTGCAACATTTAGATTATTATCCCCAATTTGCAGATAAGAAAATAGGCTCAGAAAAGGGACATGACTTGCCCAAGTTCATCTAAGTTGATTAGAGGAGAGCTAAGATCCAAACCCAGGTATGTCTGACTGAACCCAAGCTCTTTTCATGGGGCTATCTTGTCTACTAAAGTTCATAGAAAGGGTAGATAAAAATAGAACCTTACCCAGAATCATTCATCTTTACTCTACCAGGGGAAAAAGTGAAGTGTGGTAGAGACAGTATTCACTAAATATTCATTTCCTCCTCTAAATTTCCCAGGATCCCCTGCAATTAGTCTGGGGCCATGTGACTAGTTTTGGCCAATGAACTCTGAGCAAAAGTGACATGTGTTATTTGTAGGCTGAGATAATTAAACGCCAGTGGGTTCTACCCTTCTCTGCCTCTCTTTACCTGGGAGGCCACATAATCCAGTTGGTGTGAGTACAAGATGGAGGAGAGCTTCTAGTCCTTCATGACATTTTATGTACATGAGATATAAGCCCTAGTATATAAAGCCAGGGGCATCTGCCTTTTCGAGATGTGTTTTGGGCCATAAGTAAACAGGACAGGAGCAATCCTAATGGTTCATGACACATTTTGATCATTGGTCCTTGCATGGCCCACTTTTATTTCATTTGCTAGTTATTTTAAAGAATGCATGCATTCATGAAACCAACTCTCTGAACTTTAAGACCTTGACAATAACCTTCCTCTGACTACATGGTCCTTCTAACTCCTTCCCCTGCTTTCTGTCATACATAGTAACCATCACCCTAAGTCCTGTATTCTTCATTCTTTTGCTTTCCTTAATATATGGTTTGATTGTATTTATGTGTATTCCTAAAATGTGTGTGTGTGTGTGTGTGTGTGTGTGTGTGTACACATAACCTCTGTTCTCCCATCTGTAATACATAGTTGTTATGGAAATTAAATCAGGCCATGTAAGTTGAGTGCTTAGAATAGGCTCTGAAGTAAAATAGGCACTCACTAAAATGCTAGTTTTCCTTTTATTTCCCTTTCCTCAGTAGTCGGTTTTCTCAGAGACATTTTGTTAAAGGAGCAGTGTCAGTATGATTTGAAATATCTGAGAAAAATCATATAACTTACCAAAGCACTATCACTAAGAAAATGGCAGAATCCATATCAGAAGCAAAAAACACTTCAGGTCTAAGAAAGCTTTTCGCTGTCTACATGTTTGTTTTAGCAAAAGCAAAAATCTGACTTCTTGCCTGGTTGGAGAGCAGAGGCTCACAGGATAACTAATACTGTATCTCCTTCTGGATGGCTGGGAGAGCTGGCTGGGAGAGTGACAACAAGGAGACAAGACCTTGGGGGAAAGTGGACCTTCCCAGGTTGACCCTCATGATACTCCGGGAAGAGAAGTCAGCTGCAGATTGAAAGAAGACGCATTTTTAAATGTGGGAGAGGAAACGCTGCAAGAGAAAGTAGCTCAGAAGGGTGGGGAGGTTTCCCCAAGACTTATTTCAGATAATAGTAAGTTATTCCTAGGAGGAGCGTAAATGTTGAGAGAAGCTGAGGAGGATGACTACCTTCCCAGTGGCTTATCCAAGTATCTTATTCTTTAAAAGCAAGGTAGAAGAGAACTGTTAAATATGAAAGAGTAGATTAGATCAGTGGACCCACACAAAGAATACTTAAGACTCGGAATTCTAGCCCAGAATCCACACCACCAGTCAGTGGTGTGACCCAAGTGAGTTTCAAACAGTGATTTTGATGAGGGGAAAGAGAAAATTAGGTCAGTGGATGAAGGGCTTTCAGCCAGGGAGCAGATCAGGCTAGGGCTGCTCACTGTCCAATATGGAAGCCATCTCCACATTCACCGGGGCATTTTCTTAGTCATTGCTTATAATGAGACAAATAATTTTGATATTTTTTTATTATTGTCACTGATAAGATCCACATGATAGGGTACCTATGTATCAGAATTATTCCAGCTTTTTTAATTCCTTCTTCACATGAAAAGAAATGACAACCCAGCCTTGTAAAGAATTTTTCATAACAATGCTACCACAGGAACATTTCCTCATAGCTGCCATTGCTACAGAATGCCCACTCCCCCATCGGAGCCATCCACAATCATCCAGTGGTATAATAGTAGAGCTCAAAGGGGCTTGAAGGCTAATCTAGTCAGAACCCTTCAATTCCCAGGAGATAAATCTGGAGGTCAGATTTATCAGCCAGAGAGGCAAGGATCAGATGCCATGTTGTCTTAGTGTATTCAGGCTGCTGTAACAAAATACCACAGACTGGGTAGCTTAGAAATAGCAAAAATTTATTGCTCATAGTTCTGGAGGCCAGAAGTTCGAGATCAGAGGGCCAGCATGGTTGGGTGAGGGCCCTCTTCCGGGTTTCAGACTTCTCATTGTATCCTCACATGGCAGAAGGGGTGAGGGAGCTCTCTGGGGTCTCTTTCATAAGGGTACTAATCCCATTAAGGGGGGGGGTCCACTCTCATGACTTAAGCACCTCCCAGAGGCCCATCTCCTAATGCCATCAGATTGGGGGTTAAGATCTCAACATACAGATTTGCAGGTGGGGACACAAATGTTTAAACCATAGCACATGTCTAAACCTCCTATCAATTTTCCATATCATGGTCCTGATGTTAGAAGAACACAAGTATTTGCGTGAAGGTTCCTCCTTCTCACCCTCAAAATCAAATTAGAATGAAAGCCAAGTTAGGAGAGGACAGAAGACCTGGAACCTACTGGCCACCAAAGTCAGCACCCTCAGTGGGACTGTTCAAAGGTGGCTTTTTCAGTCCAACTGAACAAGTTTCTGTTGGGAGCCCTCTGTGTGCAAGCCATTGCACTAGACATGGCTGGTGCCTGTGAAGATCTTAAAATCTGGTAAAAAATAGAAATCTACAAATGTGTCAGGAGAAGTCTCTCATCCCCTCACTTTACATTCATACCAGATTCTGTTTTGATTCTAAGTTTTTGAGTGTTCTGATGCTAAGGGCTGGCAGGAATCTTGGAAAACATTTTTCCATTCTGCATTAGTTTTTGACATCAGAGTACAGGCTAGCGTGGAGCTATCCAGACAAGGCAGAAAGGGCATTCTGGTTCCTGGCGATTATGAGCTATGTAGCCTTGGGTCAGTCGCTTCACTTCAAGGGTTGCCAGATTTAACAAATAAGAATACATGGTGTCCAGTTAAATTTGAATTTCAGGTAAGCAATGAATGATTTTTAGTATAGGTATGTCCCAAATATTTCATGGAGCGTACTTACACTAAAACTTATTCATTGTTTATCTGAAATATGAGTTCAACTGGGCATCTTACAGTTTATCTGGCAACCCTGTTCGTTGTTTTGAGCCTGTTTCTTCATCTGTAAAATGGGGATTAAAAAACCCCACCTTGGGGCACCTGGGTGGCTCAGTCAGTTAAGCAGCTGCCTTTGGCTCAGGTCATGATCCCAGGGTCCTGGGATGGAGCCCCGCATCAGGCTCCCTGCTCATCGGAGAGCCTGTTTCTCCCTCTCCCTCTGCCTGCCACTCTGCCTACTTGTGCTCGCTCTCTCTCGCTCTCTCTCTCTCTCTGTTAAATAAATTAATAAAATCTTTAAAAAAAAACACTTTGTATAATGAGGATTCAGTTAGGTAGCATATGGGAAGCCTCGGCATATAGTAGGTCCTCGGTAAATAATAGCCTCCCCGACACTCCTACATCCTTGTGACAGACACCAAATAGTAAATGGGACTTGGACAAATGTATCCTGCCCTGGCTTTCTGTGACCTAGATTAGCCAGATTTGGGAAAGAAAACAGAGATCCTTTGGTTCAGCAACTCCATCCATGCAGGATTCCTTAACAGAATGTGTGGTTTAGAAATGAATGTCACCTGTTATATGAACAGGTGCTATGTGCCTGCCCATATGTGAGCATAGAGAAGTGACTTCTGTGCTAAAAGAAAGCAAACTTAACCCACAGGTGATCAACCTGCTGTTGGCTTTTAAAGTGGATTCTTGGGCAACTTCATGACACAAATCAGAAATGCAGGTGGGCATGGTAAGGAGGTCAAAATGGGAAATGAAAAACTGTAGGTTCTGGAGGTTTCTCTCTCTACAGAGATGAGCAATGGACCCAGGGATGGAGGTCTGTTCCCAGAAGAAAAGATCTGCGTTGTGCCCTGCTCAGACCCTGCCCCAAACACTCTGCCCAGCAAAGCCCACCAAACAGTGTGGTTTTTGCCCATGTTGGGAGGTGCAGGAGAGGTGGTAGAAGAACCAGAGCTTCAGAGGAGAGGAGAGCCTCTGCCCTCCTGCCCCGGAGAGACTTTGAGGCTGTGTGCTCATTCCATGAAGTCAGAGCGTGCATGAGTTGGCACCAGAGCTTATCCTGAGTCACCAGGGCAAATAAGGCTGCCCACCTGTGTTCCAGAAGCACCCCACCATTTAAGGTTACAGAGGAGGGGAATTCCATTTTGTCAGGTCTGTGGTGTCCCCCGAAGGGTCATGCTGTTGTCAACCATAGGCATTAATTTGTCATTCTAAGGTATCCATGGTTACATGTGACTAGAAGGCAGAAGGCTGGCTGGAATAATGTTCTGAGGTACGAGTCACGCAAGCTCTACCTGAAAGACATCATCAGGCTAGGGATCACGTTTTCTAAAAATTCTACCCTGTAACGATAAACCGAGTTAGAGAAACGAAGTGTGTGGTGGAGGGAGGGAGATAGTGCTTTGCCTCCATTCTGGAACAAGCTTAAAGTTGTAAGAATCGTGGTTTCAGGCAGCGGTTCCCCAAGTGTGACCCGGAGACCCCTACGGTGCCTGAGACACTTTCAGAGAGTCCATAAGGTCAAAATTATTTTCAGAATAATTCTTGGACGTTACCTACCTTTTAAAGCTCTCTCACAGGTGTGCAGTGATTTCTAGAGCTTCCATGACATAGCTACAATTATCTAAAAAGACTATTAAAATGCTTCCCACTTTTCCCACTAAATATCTACATGAAGCCAGATTTTCTTTATACACTTTAACCAAAACAATAGATGGCAACACACTACATAAAGAAGCAGATGTAAGAACACCATTGTCTTCGACTAAGCTAGGTATTACAGAGATTTGCAAAAACGAAGTAAAACAAAGCCATTCTTCCCACTAAACATTTTTGGGACTGCACAGTTATTTTTCATAAAAAAATGTTTGCTTGTGTTCATATACATTGGGCTTATTTTTGTTCTTAAATGAATTAATAATGTAAATTTCTTGTTTTTAATTTCTAACAGGTAAATTATTGGTAGTTATCTACATAAAACAAAGTGATTTGGGGCCTTCCCTATTTTTTTAAGAGTGTAAAGGTGTTTGGAGACTAAAACATTGACTTAGGGGAAACAAAATAGGTCAAGAATTATGAAAACACATGCAATTTATAAGGAAAATTGGATGAGTCCTTTTGGAGTTGGAGACTGCATTTATTGGATTTGCTCTGAATGCATTCAAGGGATACAAATAGGACCCAGAAGTAAAAGCCCAACAAGTGAATTTCAGCCCAAGAAGAACTCTGCAGCACCTGGAGCACTGCCAAGACAAAAGGGATAGCCTCCACAAGGAAGGAGCTCCCCATCCCCGGAAGGGTTTGTAAACAGAGCCTGGCAAACCATCTAGCAACAATATCGCAGAGAGGAAGTCAAGTAGCAGAGGGAGCTTCTGTAGGGGTGGTATGCAATATCTAAAGGCCTTTTAAGAACCCTTACAATCTGAACATCTAACTTTAGGAAAGACCTAAAATGATTTCCATAAAAGTCAAAAGACTTTTGGCCCAACCCTACCCACAGAGTTGTTCCCTAGTCAAGACAGGGCACTAAAAGGAAGGATTCTCCCAAATTGCTTTGTAATAACCCCTCACATTTACAATGGGCTTTGTAGTTGACACGGCTCTTCACTTGCTTTATTTATTGTGACGCTCTCAACTGCCCCATGAACTAGATACTTCATAGACAAAGCTCCCAGAGGCACTGTGAGTTGCCCCAAACGAGGCAGCTGGTGAGTGGCATATCCTTCTGGCGTCAGGCACTGTATTCCTTCCACTGTATCTCGGCCGCCTCCCTGCTGGTCCAAGCATTGGGCGAGCACCCAGAACCAAAAGCCCGGCTCTGACATCTGCTCGCTCCTCCTCGTGGGGCTTCTGCGTAATGAAACTATTTACCTAGCTTGGCTCCTGCCAGGGAACCCCGTGCCATGTTCCTGCTCACGCACACGAGTCTCTTACCCAACCCCCCCTTCCCCTCCCCTGCACATTCCTTCCTAGGGAAACACTGGACTCTTGAGAAGCCTGAACTGTTCAACTCTCCTGGGCACGCTAATGAGTTGTTTTAAGCTGTGTGCGAGTTTAATGTGCTGGAAACTGCGGAGCTGGGCGATCGCAGCCCAGGCGTGCAGGCGCGAGGTGCCGCCTGTCTGGGTGCAGCGGGCCCTCTGCTCGGATGTTACCACCTCTTTGGAGTGGCACTTCCACCCTGCAGCCATCCCTCCTTGGGCAGGGATCCCATCAGATTTTACAAGCCAGGCAGGGTCAGGCCTGGTAAAAACGTGAATGCGAATGCCCAGAACAACAAAGGATGTGGGCGGTTCCCCTCTCCGGAGACCGCGAGCCAAGCCACGTGCTGGCAGTCACGGGCCACGGATGGGAGAGCCGCGAGCGCACCACCAGCGGGACCCCTGTGAGGCAGGCTCGCTGGGGGGCCGACCCACAGCAGGAGCCCCAGAGCCTTAAAGACAATTTTGGAAGAGAGACTAGTTCTGATGATTTGCAAAGAGCTGTATGACCAAGACGCAGGCTTGGGACTCGGGACTATTTCTAGAGCGGGGATGGTCCAACCTTTTCTGTAAAATAGGAAATATTTGAGGCTTTGTGGACCCAGCGGTCTCTGTTGCAGCTGGGTGACTGCTGTGCAGGGTAAAAGCAGCCATAAACCACCCGTAGATGCATGAGGTGTGTCCCAACGGCATCTTAGGTCTGGACCCTGCAATGTGAGTTTCGTATAATTTTCGCCTAGCATGGAATGTTCTTCTTTTGATTTTTAAAAACCATTTAAAACTGTAAAAACCATCCTTAGCTCATGGACTGTTGGAAACTGCCCGGCTGGATTTGGCCTGTGGGCTGTCCTTTCCCCACCTCTGCTCTGTGGCGGTGCTTCTCAAACTGAATATGGTAAATGACCAACTTTTTTTTTTTTAATTTCCACGTTTTCTCAGTTAGATACTTCTGTAAATTTATATCAAAACGGGCTGCTATAAAAAGGAAAAAGAAAAAATAAGCTACAAAATACGAGTCCACTGAAAATTGATACCAGCATTTCTAATGCCTACTCTCCCACTGAACTTAATGGAACCAGGGACTGGCCCACATGGATGTGACCCACACTGTGGGGGACCCTGTAAATCTAAAGTAACTGCTTTGTTGGTCTACAATCAATTAGTGCATCAATTATTTAAATTATCATCTAGTGTTTTTGAAACGCTGTAAACTTGTGGTTTTCATGCACAAACAATCCACTTTCCAGTCCTGTTTGCCTCTTCTTAACAAATTTTTTTTTTTTTTTTGCCCCATGCTGGGGTTGGCAAAGACATGCTTATCTAGGAGCTAGAATTCTGTCACAATAAACAGTGCTATCCATATTTCTCTGGCTCTGCTCCTAGCCTCTCAGACCCCTTCAAATTCCCACCAACCATCTGGGAGGCCCTGTGCTGAGTCTCTCCAGTGCCCCGTGGTCTGCTGTTGACCTTTTTTCCTGCTCCCGGGCCTGGGTTCAGACATCCGTCACAGCTTCTACCATTACCACACCACAAAGCATGATGGCTGTTCTTCCTTCCTCTCAGGAGACAGTCATTCTGTTCTGCCTTTAAGTGGCCATGTCTGCCTTCCTTTGGACCATTCCTAACTTGCTCCTCCAGCCATTTCTTCTTCCTTCCCCATGTGAATGGTAGGCAGAACGGTGGCCTCCCACAGATGTTAACATCAAAATTCTAGTACCCATGAGCATGTTATGTTACATAGCAAATGGCAATAGAGTTGCAGATGAAATTAGGGTTGCTAACAAACTGACCTTGAGAGAGCAAAGTAACCTTAAGTTAATTACCGGGGGGGGGGGGGGGGGCAAAAAAAACACAAGAGTTCTTGTAAGTGGAAGAGGGAGGCAGAGAAGAGAGAACCAGAGAGATAGCAGCATGAAAAAGACTTGGTCTAATGTTGCTGGCTTTGAAGAAGGAAGAATTGGGCTGGGATCCAAGGAATGTAGGTGGTCTCTGGAAGCTGGAAAAGACAAATATACGGATTCTCCTCTAGAGCCTCCAGAAGGCATGCAACCCTGCTGATACCTTGATGTTAGCCCAGTGAGACACATTTCACACATCTTACCTCTAGAACTTCAAGATAACAAATTTGTGTGTTGTTTTAAGCCACTAAGTTTGTATTAATTTGTCACCGCAGCAATTAAAAACTAATATAGCATATTCTTAATCTCTCCATTTTATCTAGATGTCAAATTTATTTCCATAAAATTATACGTGATATAAACTTATTAGCACTTTAATGTTCATAGGATCTGTACAGAAAGACCCTCTTTTATTGCCAATGTTGATAATTTCCATCTTCTCTCCTTTTATCTTGATCACTTAAATTTGAAGTTTGTTAGTTTTACTGACCTTTTCAAAGAATAAGCTTTTGATTTACCTTTTGCTTTTTAAAATCTGTTTCTGTATCATTTACTTCTATTCTAACCTTTATTATTTCCTTTCTCCCACTTATTGTGGCTTAAATATGCTCTTCTTTTTCATTTAGATAATTTAGATAATTGGTTTAGACCCTGTTGAAGACAATTCTCCATGGGTATCTCTGCACATCTTACAAGGAGAAGCGCTAACTGCCTTGGTTCTGGACAATCTTTTCTAGGATGTTTGTCTGGCAAATGATTACAGAGCATATAGTGTCGCCTGCCAAAGCACAAGGCAGGTGTGTTTGCTGTTCAGTATAATAAAATACAATGTCTCCCTCTGGGGCAAAGGTTACATGGGCTTCTATCCATTATAAAGGATCTAGATTTCCTAAGCTTGGGATTCTTTTCCTGTAATGCTACTCGCTCATGTTTGGGTGTCATCTGGCCCTTTCTTCATCACCATGTGGGAATTGGGACTCAGGGAATCTTCACAAATGCTGATACTCTGGCTTCCACGATTGCTGTATAAATTGAAGCGCTTTGTTTCTGACCCAACAGTGTCGTGTCTCCCGGCAGTACTCAGGAAACCGTGGTAACTAATTTGCTAGCTTGCAAGTAGGCAAAATTCCTGGACCAGTCACAGAACTTATGGACCTTTCTTCTTTTTTAATATAAACATATAAAGCTATTAATTTTCTTCTAAGTATTGTTTTAGCTACATCCCACAAAGTACACATGGGACATTCACAGTTATAGGCTGTATTAGGTACCACATGTTATGTATGTATGTATATACTTATGTACTTCTGGATAACTCACAGGTCACTAACAGAATCACAAACAAGGGCCAATCCACATTAGGCCCCAGTCCCAACAAGGGTCCGGAGCAAGCTGGCATCCAGAGATACCTTTTCTACTTATAGGAACTAGTGTATTGACCGCTCTGTTTTTCTGTGCCTTTGGAATACAGATGCAATAAATATGCCTAATTCTCACATTTTCTCTTTTTGTAAAAAATTAATAAAAATAAAGAAGTACGACAGTTCTACTTTGCTAAGTTAAGATGGAAAGAGCAGATTTTTCAGACGTGTAGACCTGTTCTCAGTCCCCATCCCACCTCTCACCCCAGTGAGTCTCCTGGGAAACATTGGGAAGAGCAGCCTCTATCTCAGGAGTATGGTACAGATGAAAGGAGACAGTTGACGGGTGTCAGACTTACGGCGGGGCCCAAGCCAGGTCTGCTCATGCTGCCTGCCCCCAGCGAAAGCTAACATCATGCCCATGGTCACGAAGTACCCCAGCTGCCACCCTCTGTCCCACTGTCCCCTAATACTGCCTCAGTCTCCCCCTCCTACAGCAAGGGCCAGGCATCAGCATGGCTTATATTGTGCCTACTCCAGTACAAGCCGCTGTGCCTACAGCACCCAGGACTAACCTGACCTGACCCAGGGAGCCTCTGGCCTCCCCCAGCGACAGACCAGAGAGGTGAAGTAACACAGCACGGAAATGTGGAAGAGTTAACGCCCTCAGGATGGATTTTGTCCATCATTACAGTCAGGACACAGGAAAGAATGGACCAAGTCACCATGGTTCCATAAGCCTTTCTGAGATTTCCCACATGGCCAAGCAACCTACTATGCTTTCTTGAGAAGCAGTGGCCAGCTCAATAAAGTGTCCTCTTATATACATTTTTTTTCTTCTTTCTTTGTCTCATTTCCCTTTTTTCCCTCACTTCTGCTTCCCTGGATTACACTTGCTAATGAAACATCACTGTATGAGCTTTGGCTCGGACTCAACATTCTAGGAAACCCAGGTTATATTGATAGGACCTGTGCTGGGTCCATAGTTGGTACTCAGTCAATGTCCTCTTTCTTCTCTCTTAGCTTTTTTTCCCTCTTAGTGAATTTCCTTCTTCTTATACCTCGTAGTTTTTGGTGAGGATCAGCTGAGATAATACGTGAAGAAGTATTTTGTGAATTCATTTTGTGAACGGCAATTATGCTATACAGCGTAAAGCGTCATTACAAAGTAATTGGCACAATTGGGCTCACCAGTCAAGTGGCTTTGCTTTCATGTGGTCAACAGGCATCCTTGTTCTTACTCACTGGAGAAGAATGACTGATGTCACATCTTTTGAAGAGCTGGTCTACCTTGGCAAAGTGGCTTCTCTTCTCCGAGCCCAGTTTCCTCATCTCTAAAATGGGGATCACAATATCTAACTTGTCTCGTTGTTCTGAGGGTTTTTTTTATAAGATTTTATTTATTTATTCATGAGAAACAGAGAGAGAGGCAGAGGGAGAAGCAGGCTCCCAAGGAGCAGGGAGCCCGATGCGGGACTCGATCCCAGGACCCTGGGATCATGACCTGAGCCGAAGGCAGACGCTTAACCTTCTGAGCCACCCAGGCGCCCCTGTTCTGAGGTTTTAAGACACTCTATAGACTTGCTTGGTAAGCTTGCAAGTGCTATGGAAATTAAAGGGGTTCTCGTTACCACCAGAAAGGCAGCAGCACAACAAATACTTGTCAAATACATGGCTGTGAGTGAAATGTAGAAAACCAATTCAAATACAAGGTTTGATGTCAGTTAGGCATGCATCCTGGTCCTCAATTTATAAATCTCCCTGAGAATCTGGAGCAAGAGAATGGGAATCAGAGGCCTTATTTTTGGGAAATGCAAGATTGTTTTGTAGTGTTTGCCAATTTCCATGGCGTAAATATTCCCACCATGGCTGATTTAAGCGACCAACTTGACATAACTGAATGCTAAGTGAGAAAGCGATGTCACCAGCTGTCACACACTGGACCCAGCACACCGCCCCCTTCAGCTGGGAATCTCAGCATTCCAACACAGCGCTATGGGATAAGGGACAATGACAGTCCCTGACTTCTAATTTGCTCATTGTTTGTTTACAGTTTATTTGGAAGGTAAAAACACCTAATTAACAGAACACTCTGTAATCTCTTTTTACAGCTTATGCTAGCACCCAGCTAGGGAAAAGTTAGAGGTGAACAGATTAAATCTCAAGTCAGTAGCGGGACACACCGGTGCAACCTGCCACTGTTTGGGAAAGCAGCAGTGTAATAAATATCAAGTTGTAAACATGGCGATAGTTTTGACCAGTAATCCCACCGTCATTTATCTGGGCAGCTAGTCCTCGTGAAGCAAAATCTAAGTGGGTAGCACTGCAGTGCTATCTACAAAAGTAAACAAAGAAATAATAAAACACCTACAAACCTTCTCGCTATCCAGCACCAGGTAATGCTTAGCTTAAGTGCTTGTGGTAAACAGAAGCACGGCCTCCCCAAAATGCCCACGCCCTAATCCCTAGAGACCATGAATATAGTACAGGACGTGAAAAAAAGGACTGACTTTGCAGACTGAGGTTGAAGCTGCAGACCTTAAAAGAGATTGAGGTTGAGGTTGCAGACCTTAAAATAGATTAACCTGGATTATCTAGGTGGGCTCAGGGCCATTATAGGAGCTCTTAAAAGCAGAGAACTTCCTCTAACTGGAGCAGATGAATGTGGCAGAAGGAAAATCAGAGAGATTCCAAGTACAAAACTTACTTGATGCACTGTTGCTGGCTCTGAATGGAGGGGTACGAAGGCAAGAACCAGAAGGAAGCTTCTCGGGGTTAAGGGTTGACCCCAGCAAACAACCAGCAAGGACGTGGGACCTTGGCCCTATGAGGGCAAGCAACTGAATTCTGCCAATAACCTGGATAAACTTGGGAGCAAATTCTGCCCCAGGGCCTCCAGATAAGAGTCCAAGCCACTGACACTTGATTTTAGCCTGTGAGACCCAGAATTCTGAACTACAGAACTGTGAAATAATTCATTTATATTATTTTAAGCTGTTAAATTTGCAGTAATGTTTGTGGCAGCAACAGAAACCTAATACAGTACTGTTCATCTCTATGAAGTAATATTACATTCATATTTTAAAAGTGATCATTGTAAAGATCTTGTAGGAACACAGAGAGCTCTTTGTGGGATGACGTAAGTGTAGAAACAAAGATTGCTACATGAATTCCTTATGACCTCTCGCACTAAAAATATATGCAAATGAAGGCCAGAACAAAAAGAGAATAGGCAAGGACAGAAATAATTCAGACTTGGAGGGGAACACTTCTTTCTTCAAGGGTCTGGGAATCACTTCTCGAAAGAACTTGCACGGATCTCCCTTGACCAGCAGATCCTCACTCTTTGCAGAGAACTGGCATCACTCAGGGGACCGAGGTACTCAGGAGCTGCCACCGAATCACTGACACCTCTTCTCCACCAACAGAAACCATGAAGTCAATGTGGAGAATCTTCTCTATGCTAAGTCCTGCTGTCATCTTTTCCGTCTTGAACCCATGGCACCTGCTCCCTCCTGGCAGACACTCAGCAGTGCCAGATCCACTTAGAAAAAGAAAGAACGAGGAACAGAAATCTTGCACGAGGATGATCATGTTGCCTTCAGCAGTTTCTTTCTTTTTTTTTTTTTTTATTCACTTGTGGTTGATTTCTCTGCTGCCTGTTGTTAGTATTGTCACATCTGGAACTCGTCCTCTGCCTGAATGGATAGAATGGAGCACTCTTCACTTCCCAGGAGGAGAGCATGACCCAGCACCTTGTCTGCAATCCTGGACTCAAACTGTGCTGGGAATATTCTGTTCCGAGGTGAATGGAATTGAGTCTAACAAAAGGGAAATTTCTATTTAGAAATGGTTCTATGAAGGGAGTGGTTGAAAGCTCACACATGCCCCCCACCCAGCTGGAGGCTGGGATAGGGAATGTGTGATGCTGCAGACTGAAGCTACCTCCAGCTGCTTATGGTTGGAGTAATACATCCAAAATGGCGGAAGCAATGGTGTCCACTCCTGGGCTCCAACGTAGGCTTCCTGGAAGCGGCCACTTCCACTTCTAAGTCACACTTCAAGAGTGATGTGGGCAAACCAGCCATGTACATAAGAGCATTGTCAGGAAAGCAATGATCACTAACTTCCTATGGGCCCAGCCCTGTGCTCAGCACTATGCATAGCTCATTGATGTCCCTACTGTGCAGATGAAAAGACTGAGCCACAGAAGCAGACAAGTGGCTTGGCCGGAGTCACACAGCTTTCCCCACACAGCTCTGTCTCTGCCGGCATTTCCATCCCATCATGTTACCTTTCAGACACCAAGAAGGTGAGGGGTCAGGAAATTGAGTCATTTAAGACATGATCCAGCACGCTGAGGATATCTCCTCTGGGGAAAGGCCACCAAAAAGTCACAGAAAGTGGCCTCAGATTTCAGAAGGGCTGCTGCAAGGGAGAAACAAGCAGAGTCTTCTTTGTGGCTCTGGAAAACTAATGGGGTTTGGTGGTAGAACTGTGGGAGCAGAAGTAACAGGACAGAAAAGTACCTGCAGCCATGACAGCTCATCACACTGCGTCAGGTGAGTGGAAGGAGTTGAGTCCCTGCTACTGCAGCTCTTGGGGCCCTCCAGAGGGGGTGGATTTCTACATGAGGTGGGAGAAGACCTTCCCACCTTGAAATGCCATGAGCTCATGAGTCATGATTCCTCATTGCGTCTACAGTTAAAGGGAAAGGGAAAGCATTTCTTTTTTTGTTGTTTTGTTAAGATTTTATTTATTTGGGGGGGGTAGGGCAGAGGGAGAGGGAGAGAGAATCCCACCCAGACTCCGCACTGAGCACAGAGCCCCATGGAAGGCTCAATCCCAGGACCCTGAGATCATGCCCTCAGCCGAAACCAAGAGTTGGACGCTTAATTGACTGAGCCATCCAGGATGCCCCAGGAAGCTAGCATTTCTGAAGCCCTCATCTGTGCCAGCAAATTCACCAGGGCTTCCTCACATCTCCTCACACTTAATCCTCACACCCCCTCTCCCTCACCTTGCCAGGTGGCCAGGGAGCAGACCTTACCTGTCTCTATTTCAACACATACAGATTCAGGCGCATTGCCATCAAAACTTGCCATGCCTGTTTCCATGGCAAGTGCCGGACCAGGAGGACTGGGGACGGAGACAGCAGTCCTGACCCCCAGCTCTCCGAAATGACCAGTCTCCTGGCTTGTGCTCTACACAGGGCCAGTCTCACCTCTCAGAGAACATTAGTGGAACTCATCGGGCAGAAAAAGAGAGGAAGGGGGAAAAGCCAAACTGTGAGGACAGATTGTCCCAGCCTCGGGATGTTGAAGCTCTGTTTTTGTTTTCATTTTGAAGATTAGTATTTTATGTGTGTGTGTGTGTGTGCCAGTTAATTGAGTGCCTGAGCCAGCAGGGTCTTCCCCAATAGATGGGTCCTGCTCCAGCTACAACGGACACAGAGGGATACAGAGGCACAGAATTCCCAAGACAGTTCCTCTCTCCCAGGAGGGCTGGCAGCCCCTTCGCCTGGCTCCCCTTCCTGTCTTCATTCCTGCCTCTCCCCCTGGCCTGGTGGCAGCCTGGAAATGCAGCCAGATGGCTGAGGAGAATGGAAGGAAGGCGTCTGTGTGCACACGTGCAGAACAGGGAGCCGGGGAAGGAGGAGAGAAGTGGAAAGGGAGAGAAAGCACCGAGGGGAGCGAAGCCTGAGAGGTGGTGGGAGGAGGGGAGGGCAGCAGGAGAGAAAATCATGGAGCCCAACAAGAGGGGCATCAGAGGCATGGAGAATGGAGATCAAGGTAAGGGGAGCCCGATCTAGGGGAGAGTGGGGGGAGTCTTCGAGCGGGGCCAGGCCTCCAGAAGATAAAGGGGAAGCACTGCAGAAAATTGAGAAGGAAGACAAAGAAAATGGAGAAAAAGGAGAGCTATCTCATTTCATCCTCACAACAGCTCCACATGGGAGAGAAAGCCAGGCACAGAGACGCTAAGTCCCTTGCTCAAAATCACACAGCCCCACTGGACATGAACCAGCTGGAATTCCAAGCCCACAGGCTTTGCCACTGCACGACGCTGCCCCCCGAGCAGTCTGCCGAGAAGTGGAAGCCACCGGAACCTTAGCTCATGGGAGGGGTCCGCATCTCAGCCTGCCACCCTGCCCCAGCACGCCAGGCCTCCCTGCTTGGACCAGGGAGGTGGGGGGAACCTGCCACAAAGGCGAGTGTAGACGGGTCCTCCACAATTAGGAGCCGTGCTCTCATTTCTGGCTGTTTTCCTCAAAAGCTCCCCAAGACCACCCAGCAGAGGAGCATGGGTGACTTCTCCATTTAAACCCAGACCCTGATGAGGAAAACATTACAAGGGAGCTCTGAGTTTGTTGGAATGTATCTTGTAATTGGCACCTGAGCCATCTATTGATGTTTAGTCCACATGACAAGCACTCTGGGTCATCGAGCTTTGTCCTGAACTTAGTAAGTCCTTTTGTCTAAGCTGCGGAGCTCCCTTGCCTGTGCAAGGAGGTGAGGTTCTATTCAGGTTCCTTGTTTTATTGAGTACCTACTAAGTGCCTGGCATGGCCCCCTCTAAAACACACAGAAGTTCCTTATGAGGTATTCTACTACCATCATCCATGCCGTCATTGAGAAATTAAAGCTCAGAGAGTTCAAATTACCTGCCCCGATGGTTTACAGTGATCCAAAATGAGCGTTCCCCACGCCCGTCACGCAATAAGCTGCACAAAGCACTACAGGGATGCTATTTTACTTTGTGAACAGATTCTGATGGGTACAGCAGCAAACAATGATTCTTTCCCACCACTCCCCACTAACAAGGCCTCAGTGAGAAGTCCTTTACCTGCCTTCCGAAGTGGCAAGGGCTGCGGGAGATAATCAGACGGGTCTCATGACCTTCCAGGCATTCCTGGATAATAAATCTTCCAGTTACTTTAATTCAAAAGAATGCTCTCATTTTAATAATTAAGAAAAACCCTGTCCAGATAATAACACTGCAACTGAGTCTAGCTAAAACCTCTCCCCTCCCTCTGCAGTCAGGCCCCTGCTTCTGGGCGGATGCCAATGGTGGGAAAGGGGTCACTCTGGCACGAGGCAAGGGCTTTCCATCGGATCATTTCTACACTCGGTAGAAGTCAAAGACCAGCCTCCCAGGCCAGGGGACACACATGGAGCCCTCTCAGCATGTCCCTCACAGAGCACCCGGCTTTATGATCTGGAGGCACTTGGTGCTCATCCAAGTACCCAGCATGCGGACGAAAGAGACCTGCTTTCACTTCTGTTGAAGCCCTGACCAGTCCTGGCCACGCTCCAGGTTTGTGGACAGGACACTTCTAACTGTAACACTGTAACCCTATCCACTGGGCACGGCTTTGTTTGTGCTGCTTAATTTAAATTAGAGCTCCTGACCAAAACAGAGCTGGTATATACCTTCAAAGAAAGACGGGTCATTTGATAAAAGCATTGATTCAACACTCAGAAGCTCAAAATAAATTTCTCATTCACTCTGAGTCACAGAAGCAGCGACTGGCAGTGTCCATTACAGCACTCTGCAGGAAAAAAAGAAGGGCATCCTAGCCAATGGATTTCCAAGGTTGTGGTCCCCCTCTCAGTGCCGGCCCCATTGGGGTCTCGGTCAGGGAGAGCATCGAGCTGTCTTAGCCGAAGAAGTGACCTGCAAATCACCCATCCAACCAGTAGACCTCGAATTATAGACTGATTGATCACCTCCTTCCCAAACAGCAGTCACCCATGTGGCTGACAGAAGGACCTCGCAAGCGCACAGCAGGTGTTTCATTCACTGTGCCAACTCAGGCTGGAACGAGGTGGCCCCGAATCTCCTTCGCTGTGTGATTCCCGGAGAAACTGGCCAAAAGAGGAACTCACACGGGATGTGGAAGACCAAGGCAAAGCACCAGCTCTCATCTTCAGAAGCCAGTTGTGAGCACAGGGTGACAGACAGGCACGGAGGAGCCCCCTGGGTCCCCAATTGTCCCCAAATCTCTCAGCTCTGCATGCACCTGTTCCTCCTCACGCTGTGGCTCCAGGGTCACCACAGGTTCTTGGCTCCAAGGAGTCGGCAGATGCACAGAGGTAACAGCTACACGTGGATGACAGACACAGTCAGCAGAGGCATGAGATGTCACGACGGGAGAAAAACGTCAAGGTCCAAGGTTGTGGAAACACAAAGCAAACCCATTTTTTAGTAGCACGGAGTAGATATTTCTTAGAGTAACTGGAGAAAACCGATCTTGGGAATGCTGGTGATAAAGGACCTGGTACTTAGAGTAATCTGTGGGCAGATTAGCAGACTTCCCATTTTCAAAATCTAGTAAGAAAGAGCCTAACATAAAAGGAGTGTGGACTCCAGGCAGTAAGAACGATGAGGCCCTGAGAAGAGTCACCCAGCTGACTTCATGCGACAAAGGCAGCAAAGTGGCCCAGGACCTACAGAAATGCTGAACACCCGGGCTTACCTCGCCAAGGATTGTTATCAGTCCCTTACTGCGGAGGAATTTGGAAGATAGCATCTAAACTCTGTTTTAAAAACTCTATTGTGGATATGTGACTAGGTGGATAGGAGGAAGCATGGTGTGGTCACTAACTGCATACATCCTGGGGCAGGTTTCCTGGGTTCAAATCCTGTCTCTGCCACTTACAAGCGGGGTGAGCTCAAACTCCCTGTCCCCTCAGTTTCCTCATCTGTAAAATGGGGGGGGGTAATAATAGTACATATCTCACAGAGCTATTTTGAAAATTAAAGGAGTCAATCTTTGTAAAGCACTTCAAAGAGTCCTTGGCCCCTAGCAGATGCTCTACAGGTATTTGTTATAAAGGAACACATTTAGTTTTTATTCCATAATGTGAATTCAGCCTCCCTAGTAAAACCTTTCTGCTGGTTTCCTAATTCTAGATAGAGACCCTCTCTCCACACCCACATCTAAGAATTGCTATCATTGGTATTGCTGTCCTGGCAATAGCATGGAGGGGCATGGTGCTGAGGGTGAGCCAACCCAGGAGAGCCCACTTCCTCCAAAACTCAGCTTTGCAAAGACTGATCCTCCTTGGCCTTCCTGGTTAGAGTTAAATTCTTTTTTTTTTTTTTTTTTTTTTTTTGAGAGAGAGAGACAGAGAGCATGAGCAGGGAGCAAGCTCCCCAGTGAGCAGGGAGCCCAATGCGGGGCTCAATCCCAAGATTCTGGGATCATGACCTGAGCCAAAGGCAGACGCTTAACCAACTGAGCCACCCAGGCGCCCCAGAGTTAAATTCTTAAGTGGAACCACTGAGTCTCTCCAAATAATTTCTCCGATGTTCTGCCAGAGCCTGGTTTGAAAGACTTCTTCTCTCGCCCGTACCCAGTGGGTTCTGACTCTGGGTCTGGCACAACTGGCAGGAACTGCAGGCTCATTACGCTCATTTACTATCATATCCCAACTGGTTCTCCTGGGAATCTCAGCAATATCAATCAACTTTTCCTGCCCTGCTATGGGGCAAAGACAGGCTGTTCCTCTCAGCTCAGGGCAATGTGTTTTCGCTTTAGGATTCCTTCCTTGTTGGCTTTAACATTTTTTCTCAGTTGCCATCTCAAGGCCAGGGATCAGCCTTCCCCAACAGGCCTGGTGCCCACTAACCCCCTTCATCTGATGGTTCTGCATTAGGTCCTGGGAGAAAGTGCAGAGGTGGTTAAGCAGTAATGAGCACAAATTCAGAGAAGCCGTCTTGCTCTGGGCCCACCACCTCCTTGGCAAGCCATCGGCCCTGGTGGCATCTCAAAAGAAGTGGGGTAGAGGAATGCAGGCCACGTTTTGAGAGGCTCCTTGTCACAAAAAAGCAGCTGAAAGTGCCACTGTTCACAGGTGACAACTTTAATTTCACAGATGTCCTTAAGTTCATACACTGGCATGTACTCATTTGCAAGTATAAGATCCCTACTGTCTCCATTTCAGGGCCGCCATCAGTGGAGATGCTCTGCCTCGGAAGAACGCACTGAGCACATACTGGGCCAAAGCCTTGAGGCGGCGGCAATCAGTCAGACTTGGCAGCCACCTCCCAGGGGCTCACAGTCACGTGGAGAGACGGGCGAGCAGAGGAAGCACAGGACAGACGGGTGCGTGCTGAAGGGGGATACCCAGTATGATAAGTGGAGGAGACTCCATCTCTGCTGGGCAGGCAGGAGAGGCTTCCCCACGGAGGCGAAGGTGCCAAGGGGCTTCCAAGCAGACATTTCCAGGAGGCTCATGGATATACTAGCCCGCTGCGTCACCACGAGGTCTTGGCTGGGGACAAAGATGGAGCCCTCTGCATTGTGATGGTGATTGGGATGGCCTGACCCAGGGGCCAGTCGGAACGAGAAGAGGCTTTCTGTCCAAACACAGAACAGTGCTCAAGATGTCCAGGGGCTGACTACCAGTGCCTGAGAACCGATGGGATGTGAACTCACTGAGGAAGCCAAGGCCCAGCAGGGTGTTTGGTCCCGTTCCGGGAGACCAGCGCTGGGGCAGGAACCGGCCTGTTCTCCCCTCTGCCAGCCCCCTTCCCTGGGCAGTGACAACTTTTCCTTCAGGTTCTCCACCATTTTACAAACGTGTTATCGAGCACAAAGGGAGACTGGTCTCAGGTTGCCCTGTGACAGGAACCTGTGTGCCGTAGTCCCTGGGCGCTCAGTAGAGCTCAGAACTCAGCTGTCCCCAGAGCTTCAGGAATGAGAACTACTTCTCCATTCCAAGCAGCCTCCTGAGACCTAATTCCTCATCACAGGAAAGAGGAAGAACAGGCTCCAGCTCCCTCAGGGTCTGTTCTCCCTCTGGGTCTGCCCTGTCACCAACCCTGCCAGGCTGCGAGCCCATCAGGGGAGGAAGCTTAGCCACTCGTCCTTGGAGGCCCAGAGTCCAATGGGAGACGTTCAGGGCATGTGGGCTCTTTGCTACTGGCACCAAGGGGAACAGCAGTGATGAGAATTCTGTACTTGACCGACACGAGGATGTGGGAAGTTGAGAATTATGCCCCCCTCCCCAACAGAAAGATTTTTTTTTCCTCGGGTGATGTTGGAGATACAGCATTTGCAGTGTGTGAAACTTAAAACAGAACACTCAAAAGAGGAGGAATATAAACACCCACCTGCTTTTCCAAGGACATAAAATAGCTTTTAGAATGACACAAAGCCTCCTTTTTGTGCATATTTCATTCCATAGGGCACTTCCTAAGTGAGTTGATGAATCTGGGTCCAGAAATTCTATCATGTGACTTAACCAGCTTTTTTTTTGTTTTTTTTTCCCCATCCACCCTGATTGAAGCTGAAACATTCCAGGGAAAATCACTTTCCAAAACTTACACTTCTCTGAAGAGGCAGAAAATAGCTTTCTTTCGAATCCACTGTAAAGATTTCACTTAAAAAATAAAATAAAGTAAAATAAAATGGAACCAAACACTCCTGGCATCTAACCTGACTACAAATTGAAAACTATACTAGTGTTTACATGGTTTGGGGTTTTATTAGGAAAGAGCTGCCCAGCATTAATAATATGATGTTTAGCTAGAATAGAATTCCAGTTCTCCCTCTTTCCAGAATCTGGGGAAATGAGAACACCCTGTCCATGCTCTGGGCCACAAGTGGCTCCTTCAAGGAGGAGATGCTTGATTTAGGATGCAAATAAGAATCATGGCATCATGGATTTCCACATACAAGACCTAGGTGGTTTCCCACATCCCGGTGC
Organism: Zalophus californianus; assembly: GCF_009762305.2. Classification (NCBI taxonomy): domain Eukaryota; kingdom Metazoa; phylum Chordata; class Mammalia; order Carnivora; family Otariidae; genus Zalophus; species Zalophus californianus. The sequence continues at coordinate 25,057,474 of NC_045607.1, forward strand.
ATGGATGTCATCAATCCCACTGTACAAATGCGGAAACTGAGGCTCAGGTGGATTAAGTTCTTTTCCTAAGACCACACAGGCAGTAAGTAGGAGAATACAATTTTGCATCTGAGTTTATTCATTTGTCAGATGCCTTGATTCATCCAACTGACTCAGCCATTCTCAAAGTGGGTATGTGTGTGTATGTGTGTGTGAGAGAGAGACAGAGACAGAGGGACAGAGAGAAAGAGACAGACAGACAGACTGTCTTTGCCTCCTGTGGGATATTTGCCCATGTCTGGAGACATTTTTGGATGTCACAACCAGGGAGTGCAAATAGCATCTAATGGGATGCGGGTAAATATCTTACAATGCACAGAACAGCTCCCCCCCCCACCCCAGACAATGAAGACTTAATCGGATCCCAAATGTCAAAAGAACGGAGATTGGAAGCCCTGAACTGACTGTAAGGGCCAGATGAATACTTGAGCACATGATGGTTCTGAAGGACACACACAGATGCTTGTTCTCACAGTCACACCAAGACAATGAGAATCCCTTGATAATCGACAAGTTCTGTCATCAGTAGAAAAGACTGCCTACATTTTTCGTGAAAGTTATTTCAGGGAGAGGTGGCTAATTTTGACTGAAATATTTGGGAGAGAAATAATGGAATGATTTCCTTTTCCTTTCTTTGAATCATGACAGAAACTTATCATTCTGGGGACATGATAAGTGGAAGTCATAGAGCCCAGCCTCAAAGGCATGACTCCCCTTTGGAAATTTCCTAGGGAGATCCCTGAGAGGCAGTGGCCAAGTCCAGACCACTGGCTCACAGTGTAGCATTGAGACCTTCTGCAATCGGGTGAGGGTTGGAGTTTTGAACAGCCTCTTTGGGGGGATCACCCTTCAGAAGTCCCCGAAGCCAGAGCTTGATGAGTTGGGGTACTTAGTAGGAGTGGGCTTGACAGAATAAAAAAAAGGGGGGACTAACTATGGAATTACTGGAACCACACGCAGGAAAATTCCTGAAATGGGAAACAGGAGCAAGGAGCAGAGGAGAGCTCAGGAGCCAATAAATCATGGAAGTGGATAGAAAGGGGGAAACAGGCAAGAAGGAACAGGGGCTTATTATGAACATTGCTATGGTTTGTCTTGGAGGGCTCTAGCTGCTGTTTTGGGGGTACCAGGTGAGAGAAGGATCTGGTGAACACAGTATAATCCTGCTTTGACTCGGCGGAAGTATCTAGTTCTCCTGCCCGAAGCCCCAGCTTTTCTGGTCATCTGAAATTCAGAAAGGCTAGCTCTACAGTTTGAGAAGAAATCAGGGCTCTGCCGTGCTGGCCAGGCCAGGCCTTTATGGGGAGAAAGGCGCCCGTGTGCTCATACTCGGCCGACGCCAGCCCTCGTGGGCACTTGAGCTCTGAAAAGGCCAGTCTTGAGCTTTATGCCGATGCATGTGAGGGAAGACGTGATATGTCTGGGGGCCACGTATGCACAAAGACTCCGTTCCAAGCCATGCAGGGCCCGTGGAGCCGGGGCAGAAGCCGGCCTGTGCCATACTGTACTTAGCCTGTGCTCTCCAATTTCATCATTTCTGGCTCAAAATGGGCCTGCAATTTTCATTTCTTTATGGGCTTAAGTAATCTATTGCAAATGTCACCAGCAGGCTGTAATGCATTCTTGCCGAGGAAACTGTTCTTTCTCCTCAGTAACTTTCTGGTTCAAGATTTGCCGGGCCGGGTGACTGTTTCACATTAGCTATAATGGTGTTTACATTGGATGCACCGATGTTTAAATCGCTGGACATTATTTGTTATGAGTAGGGAGGTAGTGGCATTGTTTAGCCCGAGTATCTGGGTTCGGGGTGGGGAAGGGGGTGCTTCTATTAGTATTGATAATATTTTACAAGAGACCTTGCAGAGATGTTTATAATAATAGCAATGCTGTTTATCTTACCAGGATTATGTTGAAGCAACTTTAATTGTATTCATATTAAACATATCAATGTTAGAACTGATGTAATATGTTTAGCATTAATATGAAGGTTGCTAAGTTGGGGGCTTTTGAGATAGAATTAAAGAGCTAGGAAGACAATGGGACATATGGAAAGCATTTGGGGGCTTTCTGTTCTTGTCTAACAAGAAGGATTAGTGCGTTCGCTGAAATACAGTGTAGGACGTACGGTGGGCTGTGCTGCCGCCATCTGTTTCCCGTACGACGGGCTCTCTTGGCTCGTGTGTGTGCACACGATCGCTCGGCAGTGCTCGTGCTCTCCCAGGCTCCACCAAAGCCCAAATGGCAGGGATACCTCAGATGCTTTGCAGCTGGCTGTCGCACCCAGAGATGTTTCAAAATGGATTTTGTAATGGCTTATAAAAGTCCCACATTGCGCACGGGCGGTTATTGAGTGTGATATAGTGCGCACAAGAATGTTCCAAATTCCCTCCGCGCTGGATCCATCAATCTGGCTCTATTAGGGTTGGCAGGATAATGGCTGGAGTGCGGCTCTGGACTTTATCTCCAGCTGAAAGAAGCATCCTAATTCTCCACTCATCAGAGCTACCCCACTCCTGGCTCAGGGAGGCCACTGCCAGCTCAGGCCCAGAAATTCCAAATCCTCACGGTCACCAACCAGGCCCTCAAAGGCTGAGATGCAAGGCCGCGTCCAGCCCAGCTGGGGATCCATGGTCCCCATAAATCCTGGCAATCCGTCTGACTCCCCAGCCAAACTCACCGTCTGGTGGACCCATCGAGGCTCCGTTTCCCGCTCACCCTCCTTCCCATCCTGCCCAGTTCCCTGGGCCCGGGCGACTTCCTGAGGTGGATGGACGCTCAGACACAGCTCAGGCTAGATCTCTGGTTTTCTGTAGCTGGAGGACAATATCCGCATTTCCCTCCCCAGGCTGTGGGGAGGATTAAGTGGGGGGAACGGTGTCAGGCGGCACCTAGCAGAGTAACTGAGCAAATCACCCACTTGTTACTGGTGCACCTAGAAAACATAGCAGAGCTTTAGGGCTTTATAGGAAATGAAAGGTTTGCTTGATGGAGACATGTCCGTTTTCTAGCAAAATACTCCAAGACTATAAAGAAATTTCTTCTTTACACAATACCGCTCACAGATATTGTATCATTATCATCATCATTATTTTCATCCCCATTTTACCAATGCGGAAACCAAGGCTCAGAGAGATGAGATGAGTTGCCCATTTGCTTACTGATTATTTCCTGAACTCCTCTGTGCCGGCCACTCAGACTGTAGAGATGAGCGTCCCTTTCCCACTGCGGTTAACAAGTGACTGAGAACGGAGTGAACACATGGGTTCGCCAGCTCCACGTATTTTTCCCTTCCTAAGCCACCATGCTGCCTCCCTCGCAGACAATTCTGAGGAGGTGTGCAAATATGGGAGGGGGCTGGGGTGGAGCACATGCATGCACAGCTATACTGTAAGGTGCAGAGAACTTCAGAGCTACGAGAGACGGTGCGGTGGGATTTGAGAAAAGGAATGGACCGGGATTTGTAAGACAGGGGCCTCATGGAGGAGGTAAGATATGAGCTGTGCTTGGGAAATCAATAGGAGGGAAAGTAGGACACTCGAGGTGGAGGGAACAGGGTGAGCAAAGGTATGGGCAACAGCAGGTAGTTTCCTCTGGATTCCAGTGATGGGTATAGAAAGGGATGGAGTGGTCCCACTGAGTGCTGATATGTAGGAGATCAGGGCGAGCAGAGGAGCTAGGCTTTTCCTTTAAGAAATGGGGAGCCATGGGAGGTTTTAGAGCAGCAGCATGACATACATGACCAGAGCTATGTTTTCAGAAGATTAGACTGGAAGCTTTGCATGAAGTGGGTGTGGGAGGAGGAGGGGCAAGCTGATCAATGGCACAGTAATCCAGGCAAAGGCAAGGGGGAGGGGGCGGTGATAGTGGTAGAAAGGGGCAGAGAATGTGCATGCCCGAAGTGGAAATGTGACCACATAGGACTGTTTCCTCCCTTTGCCCCCTAGAGGGGCCATGACAGCAGCTCAAATGTGCCAGCAAGATTCGGCCAGGTTGGGCATCCCAAGCACTGGTGGTGGTGTCTCCACATCTCCTTGAAAACACACTTCAGAGATGAGATTGCTGCGGCTGCCATAAGAAAGCGCCACAGTCTGGGTGGCACAAACAACAGAAACGTATTTTCGCACAGTTCTGGAGGCTGGAAGTCCCAGATCACGGCGTCAACAGGGTTAGTTGCTCCTGAGGTCTCTGTCCTCGGCTTGTGGATGGCTGTCTCCTCTGTGTCTTCACATGGTCTTCCCTCTGCACCTGCCCGTGTCCAAATTTCCTCTTCTTATAAGCACACCAGTCATATTGGATTAGGACCCACGCTAATGGCCTCTTTAAAGACTGTCTCCAAATACAGTCACATTCTGAGATACTAGGGGTTACGACCTCAACATATCAACCAGGGGAGGGGGGTCACAATTTAGCTCATATTCCGAGAGAGAAATTTACAGTTTTCCCCACATGCCTGGTGTCATGCAAACCCACCCCAAGTCATACGGCAATCTGTCAGGTTCTGCTCAATGGCTCCAAGAGGGGCTCCCCTCCCACAGGGGCAGACGGAAGCAGGAGAGGCTAGGGGGTGGGCTCTAGCCAGCCTGTCCAAATCAGATCACACCTCGGCCAATCCCTAGCTGCATGACCTTGTGAAGATTGCTTCTTCTCTCTGTGCCTGCATTTTCTCACTTATAAAGTGGAGATAATAGTAATCTCCACCTGAAAGGCTTGTTATGGAGGTTAACCGGGTGAATGTACGTAAAGATCTCACATGGTGCCTGGTGTCTAATAAGTGCCCAACACATGTTAATTATGACATGCATTTTGGGTGCTGACTGGGATGAAGGAGTTAGGCAGTTGAAGGCAATAGGTCAAGAAGGGCTTTACCAAGGAGAAATCAGGTCTAGAGGCTTTTTATTAGCATTTTACAAGCCCACAGGCATGTGTGTGTTTTTTTTTCTCCACAAGGCTGCACGGGCTAAGGAAGTCCACATCCTTGCCTTGAGGTCATTCTTCAACCTGAGTGCCTAGTAGCACAGGCCAGGAAGTGGGCAGGAGGAGGGGGCTGGGCACAGACCAGGGCCATGGGGGCTGGGGGGGAGCCTGTGTAAACCCCTAGAGCCCAGCAGGCCCGGGGCCTGGCCCTGTGGTTTACTAATACAGATTCACACAGGTCTGGGAACGGGGGGACAGGGAGGGGGAGGGGGACGCACGCCGTGAGCAGCTACCGCATAGCAAGTCAACTCCTCATAGGGGTGTCCTCTCAGGGCCAAGTCACGGGTAAGATGAGTGGGCTACTGGCCTCAGGCACCAAATTTGGGGGGTCCAACACCCAGAAATACAAAAATAACATCTTAATAAAGGCCCTTTAAAAATCAAAGTTAAGGGGCGCCTGGGTGGCTCAGTCAGTTAAGCGTGGGTCTCTTGATTTCAGCTTAGGTCATGATCTCAGGGTCGTGAGATCAAGCCCCCCATTGGGCTCCGTGCGAAGCGTGGAGCCTGCTTAAGATTCTCTCTCTCCCTCTGCCCCTCCCTCTCTCTCTCATAATAAACAAACAAACAAACAGTTAATGGCAAAAAAAAAAAAAAAATCCACGAACAAAATATAAAAGTTTTAAAGGAAGACAGGATCTAACCCCACACTTTGCCTGCGGGCCTTGCTCGCCTCACCCTAATCCTGCCCCTGGGCCCCCGGGTTCCTTCCTAAGGTCAGCATTACACTCTGTGACCTGATCTGGGGGGAGAAATCATCTCACCATCTCTGAGCCGTGGGACTTGGGGCCTACGCAGAATGGGTCTAGCATCACCTACACCACGAGTGATTGATTGTGAGGCTGAAGATCGAAGAGCCTCCTAGTTCAGTGCCCAGAGCAGAGTTGGCACTAATGTTTACGGGAGCTAGAGAAATCATGGTAGGTCACTTCTAATGATGCTCTCACATCACTGGGTGTGGACACTAAGTGGAGGGACTGATGTCCACATTCAGTAGGCCGTCTTCACGAACGGTACAGTGTAACTGAAATGTAGGCATTAAACTATGACCTTAAGAGGAGAACAGATGTGCGTCTGAAACAGGTCTAAACGGCTCCTCCAGAGCCAACAAACCTCTGTAAAATTGGAATACCATGTGATGGAGGAGACAGATGAAGATCTGAGATGCTTTGTACCCTGACCGATGTTGCATAGTGAAAATATCAAGCAGAGCTGGGGACAGTGGCCGAAGCAGAAGCCTGGCCATTATACCTGAGCATCAGAGTCACGCCTGGGTCTGCACAGGAGTCCCATGGTGCTCTGTGCAGGGCTGATGCTGATCCTAAGTGCTGAATAGGGTGGAGCACGGTACATACAGGGGAGCCACAGAGGGACAGCACGCCAGGTGGGGTCTGCCCCCGGTTGTAGAGAGCCGACGCTACCTCCCGAGCTACAAGCTCTTCTTGGTATGGCTAGCACGGCCATGCTTCCTGGGTGCCCAGGAGAGTCTTGGTGTATGCCCGGTGCTCTGGCTCATGCTTTTACTATCAAACATGTCCTGGTCTGGATATAAACCTAAAGAATCCCCCAAAATATAGCACCTCTCAAGGGGAAGACATTGAATTGTGGATTTTTCTCCTCCACCAGTAAATCCTTTCCACCTGACTGAAAGCTTCCCAAGGGTCAGGTCTGGGTCCCCGGAGGCTGACCCAGGACCCGGCTGAGAGCAAGCACACTGGAAATCTTTGCTAAGTGGAACAAAATCAAGCAAGCCAGACAACGCATCTCCCCTGCCGCGGGGTCTGCCTTCCCTGAGCTCCCCACAGAGGCCTTCCTTCCCAGGCTCTGAGTCCTCGGAGGCAGAGACGACTGTCTCAGAGCCACTGTGCTGGGTATGAGTCAGAGAGGAAAGCAGAAGTGAAAGCAACCCAGAAAGCAAAGAGGCCCTCCCTGGCTCACACTTGGCATGGAACAAGTGCAGAAGGCACATACTATGGGATAGGGACAGGGACTCTGCTCTTTCCACGGCAAGGAGAAATCCCAGCCCTGCTTCCCAAGCCCCTGCCGCAAGCCCCAGAGCCCCCACAGCACAGAGACAAGATACCTTACTGTGCTGCATACCTCATGGCCATTTAGCTGAGGACACTGCTCTGAGTGTGAGGAACGTGCAGCCAAGAGGCACTGGCAGGCTCCTGGATTAGGAAGAGGACATGTGTGGCATCACTCTTTGCCTCAGTCTGAGCTTTCTGGATCCCGCCTTTGTCTCCCTCAAATGCTTTCCTTGGGCATGAAGCCTCTCCTGAGCAAATGTCCATCCCAATTGCTGCCTTTGGTCCTTCCCCCAGGCTCTGAACGGAACAGGCCTTATTCCCTTGGCCACCATTACATGGCTTGCGTCCTCAGGGCCCTGTGGAAGCTACCTTTCCTTGGATCTGTGCTTCTCAGACTTCAGCACATCAGAATCTCTGGAGGGGCTGCCAATACAGATCGCTGGGCCTCCCCACCCCCAGAGCTTCCGATTCGGTAGGTCTGGAGTAGAGCCCAAGAATCTGCATTTTCTAATGAGTCCCTAGGTGACGCCAATGTGGCTGGTCTGGGAAACACACTGTGAGAAGCACTGGTCAGGATCCCCTTTGGGAAAAGGCCTGCTCCCAGCAGCTGGACGGTTCTCCAAAGCAGCAATCTTCCATCTGGTTGCACAATATAATCAGCTGGGGAGCTTGTAAAAGGGCCCACACTTCAGCCCACACCCTGGACCAGTTACATTCAGATCTGGCAGTGGCACCCAGACCACGAGCATTTTTTAAGTCTGCTCCGGTGATCCCAGAGTGCAATCAAGGTAGAGAAACACTACTCTCAAGCCGATTTTCCACAAGCCTGATAGTCCTTGGCGCTTCTGCCAGTCACAGCTGCCCGTCCAGTGTGAACTGAGCTGGACCCCTTTCTCCTCCATGCACTCTTGGCATGATTTTTTCCCACCTCATTGCAAAGTCTCCTCAGATTTAATCCATCTTCACGGGGTGGTGGGTGGGGGCTGGCAGGATCATAATCTGTGACAGTTTAAAACAAGTTTCTTTAAATACTGGTGCAACATGTATTTAATTGGGATGGCAAGAAATGTATTTCCTCTCAATACAAATTATATTCAGAACCGGGCTCTCCTGACAATTTACCCCCATGGCCAAAAGACATGCAAAAAAAAAAAAAAAAAAAAAAAGACATTTCCCATTTTTCTGTGCTTCTGAAACTCCCTTCAGTTGTCTTTTGCGATTTTTCTGGATCAGACCAAGTCCTTGGGAGGATTGATAAAGGTTTAAGTTGCGCCAGCAAATGAACCGCTAACAAAGAACAGCACACCAACATAGGCTCGGCTTCCAGTCTCGGCTGACAGTTTCTGCCTGAGTAGGCCGCAGAAGTGTGCAGCCGAACTCGGCCATTGCTGGCAAAGCTTTTTTTTTTTTTCTAAGTTCCACTCAAAGGTGTTTTGTACTTGGGCGAGAGAGGGACCAATTTACATTTTGCCAATTATGTAAAGTGTTACACAGAGTTTCTAAATAAACTGGCACCATATTCCAATTCATTCCCAGGAAATTTGGCCTGCAAAGCATTGGTGCCCCTTGGAGGTGGTCCAGCTGGCCTTCCCTTCCATCCACTTTGGCTTCCAAGTTATTCTTTCCATTACAAGCGTTCATGGAGGTGGGTACAATAACCATTCTGCTCACCAAGAGAGTTGGCTCTTACCAAAATCAAGGCAGAGACATTTTCAGGCTCGAGGACATTATTGCCAACGCCCGAAGGCAACTGAGAAGCCACGTAAGGTGAGGCTCACAGGCAAGGAGAGGAGAGCATCCACTGATGTGAAGAGTGAATGTCACATGAGAGAGTGAAAACCGTGGGCTTGGAAAACCTTTTTGAAAGTCTGACTTAGGAGAGGAAGAGGGAAGTGAGAGAGAACGCTGGAAAGAAAGCAGAGCCAAAGAAGGATTATGTTTGTTTGTTTGTTTGTTCTTGAAGATGCGAAGTCATACCTACAGGCTGCAAGAGGACTGGTGCAGACTAAGCGATGATTCTAAAGAGGGTACTCCTAACACATGGGGTTTTGTCCCACGAGGGGCAAGGAGGAGCAGGTGCTGGGGGAAATTTACCGAAGTTTGCTTCGCTTTTCTGCCTTGATGTGCTGTTCCTGCCTGTTTTGTTCTCACCAGCCGAGGAGTACTCTGTCCCTAACAAACTCCCACAGAAGGTACACATGACCGAGTGACAGGAGGGTCTGTCGCAGGGACAGGGATTTCTTGGAAGCAGATGGGGTCATAATGGCAAATATGACAACCAGATTTCTAAAATTCTGTTTGGAGTGGTTTTTAGAAATTTCGTTAGTTTTGTTTTGTTTTACTTTTTTATTAAGGTTGAGCATTCGAGAAGTATACTGATCTTACTGTAGGACCTGTTGAATCTTTACATATGTATACACCCACATAACTACCATGGGATCAAGATATAGAACACTCCCAGGACCCCTAGAATGTTCTCTTATGTTCTCTCCTGGTCAGTAGCCCACTACCGTAACCACTGTTCAGACTTCAGTCATGCAAATTAAGTCTCTTGTTCTTGGGCTTCATATAAATGAAATTATATTTAAAAAATGGTTTCTTTTGCTCAATGCAATGTCTATGAGATTTATCCATGTGCTGGTGGGTATCACTATTTTATTCACTTTTTTTTACTGCTGTGAAGTATTCTATTATATGAAAATATTGCAATTTATGTAGCCTTTCTTTTATTGATAGACATTTCATTGCTTCTAGTTTGGGGCTCTTATGAATACAAGTGCTGTGAACATTCTAGAACTTGTCTTTGGTGGACACGTGCACTTTTTTCTCTTTGTGGTATTTCTGGGAAGTCCTAGGTTGGCATATGTTCAGCTGTAGGAAGTAAGAGCAGGGGTGTCTTAAGGTTTGGGGGCTCTCCATGACCCACAGGATAAGGCCAGAGCTTTATAACACATGCTACCTTCCATGCCTTGCCTTTGTCTACTTCTCTGAGCTTCCCGCTCACCACGGCCCTCTGACAGCATGGCCAGGAGCCATCTGAACACCACACGTTTCCCCTGATGTTGTCTGGTGCCTTCCCCCCGGGGCTCCTGCTGTCTCTGACGCCTGTGACACCTTCTTCCCCTGTCTCTGCTGGAGAGCTCCTACCACCCCTGAAGACTCCGGGCAGAAATGACTCCACCCCTGAATCTTTCTCCCACCTCTTCCCTTCTTGCCTGCCTGGAACATTCTTGTCTGCGCACTCCAAGCCGTCTGCATGCACCTTTATTAGTTCCAACCAATCCCTGTGCTGAGATTATGTGGTTATGGGACTGTGGCCTCCTGCAAGGCCTGCATGTCCTTTTCTCTTCCTGACTTGCTTGTCAGGTCTGCCACAAACAGCGAAGATGAAAGTGGACAAGAGGTAGCAGTGGGACTTCTGGGTGACAATTCCGTCTCTTCTTAAAGGAAAGGAAGTATCTGTCAAACTCTGAAAGACATCCTGAGGACTCAGACTTTGTCTCTGTACTGTAATACCAAGCACTCAGATACAAAGTTTTTTGCATTTTGTGGAGGTTTGGTTTTTTTTTTTTTGGCAAACTGTCCAGATGTATCCAAATATCCAGATGTTCTCCCTGATATAACCCAAACAGCTCTGTGTCTTTGTCACATTTTATTAAGATATTTGGTATCATGGAAACAGAGCATGGATAGAGTTGAAAATTCAGTAAAGACAGAGCCAAAAGCAGGAATTTTGGCCTAATCACTGGACTCTAGAGGGTGCCTGCGAGATGTGGCCCAGAGATGAATCCAGAAGGTATATCTGAGATGAGCAAGGTCGTCAAAACCCAACCATCCCATAGGGTTCCCTGGTCAGTGTGCTTCCGTTGGTCACACACAACCGTGTGAAGGAGCATCCCACCTCCCTGTTCCAATCCTTCCTGGCCATTCTGGACAACCACAGCATTTTCTCAAACCAAGCGCTGTGAACCTCTAACCTGCGCTCATGCTCACTCCTTTGTCTGGAATGCCTCTCCTCCCAGCTCCTACCCAGCCCAAACTTTCCAACCCAGGCCCCAGTGCCCCCAGCCAGAAGTGGGCTTTTGCTGTCTTCTCTCAATCCCCTCAGTACAAATCCTTCAAGAGTCAGCTCACGTGCCTGCTCCCTACAGAAAGTGATCTCACATTACCCAGATACAAGTCTTCCCAACACTCTTCACTCCCTTTTGGGGGGGGCTGCTTGGCATTTTCTACATTGTAGCATGACTTTCTCTGCATATGTCACTGCCTCCCCCAGATAGTTAAGTGCTTTAAGGGCATGGACTGTATCTCCTATATATTTGTGTCCCCCAAAGAAAATGACAATTAGAAATATTGATTGTGACAATTTCCATTTATGACTTGGGACCATAATCTGGATGTCTTAAAATCAAGGGAACAGTGGAAAGAGCTCCAGATTAGGAGTCGGGCTGCCCTGAGTCCCACACCGGATCTGCCACCTCCAGTTCCATGTCTTTAGACAAGTTGCCTCACCCCTCTGGGCCTTAGTTTTCCCCCTCGGTAGAGTAACAGTGTCTCCCAAACTGGTGGAACAGGATAGCCGATAAAGTAGAATTAAATGGGGGTGCCCAATTACGTCAACATTTCTCTTTCCTATTTGGGGTGAAAAATGAGTGATTATCTGGGGACATACCTTCTTTGTGCAGAGAAAGATACCTCGGGTGTACAGATTCGACACAGAGGAGGTTGTAGGCCACCGGATGGTGCCTTTGTGCGGAAGACTGGTATTCAGTCCAACTTCTTTCTGTATCCCAGCGCCCTTCCTGGCCTGGTGGGTGAAGGCCCTGGGTCATTGTTCAGCTAATGAATGAGGTTTTAGCCAGCTGAGAGTCAGAAGAAAGGCAAGGACGTTGTTCCCCGACTTGGGGACAGGGAAGGGGGCTGGCCTTTTAGAACTGAAGCATTCAATCAGAGAATATCTATCAGCCAGATTAAAAGGCAGAGTCTTCTGCAGGAGTGAGTAGCCTTGGGCCTCTTCAATCACGCTCAGGCTCCAATTAGGATTCCTCCTTGGGCCTGGGGTCAGGCTGAGCCTCTCCCTGGGAGTCAAGTGACTCCACTGTGAGGAAGGGAAGACGGAGCCGGTCCAGAGCCTGACAGCACCTGCCTGGGTCCCTCTGGAGGGCAAGGCACCTCCACCTTTCCTGCGGACCCTTCTGCTCCCAAGCCATTCTAGCTCTCTGCCTGTCCGCTGAGGGCTGAGTGCGGCGACCTGACCCCTCCCCGCTCATCCTTTCTCTCTCCCCTCTTTCTCCTCTACCTCCTTGATCAGACAATGGCGGGGTACACAAAAGCCGCAAATTCCAAGCTATATGTAGCAGAGAGCGGCTGTTTGTCCCAAAATACCACGTCGCTGACTACAGCAAACACAAATTACAAGCTTTATCTAATCACAGTTATGTGACCAGTCATTTTTGGTTTCCAAAAACGGCGGTGAGTGGCGTGCTCCTGCAGCTGGTGGTGGCACCGGCTCTGGTTTCAGATCTCAAGTGCAGGCAGATGCACAAGGAGACGGGCATCCCAAGTGACCCATTGAGAAAGGGAAACAGGAAAGGGAGAGAGAGGAAGCACAACTCACCAGATAAATCCCACTGGTGTGGTCCCCAAAAATAAATGATTCCAAATCACGCAGCATGGCCACGGCACCCCGGGCTATCAGCATTTCTCTCCCTGGTACACAGTTTGACACCAAAGTAATCGTCCAATGGCCATACCAGGGACTGGAGAAAATGAAGCTCGTTTGAAAATCACTGTTCGTTTGGGGCTTGGGTTTCTGTCCTCCTATCTTTAAGGAAGAGTAGATGGCTGGGGGATCGAGGCAAGAGCACTGGGCTTGGAGTCTGGAACCTGAACTGGCTACGACTGTGACCTTGAGCATGCCAGCCCCCTTCTCTGTGCGACCTTGTGTCTAAGGTGAGGCTGGTAACACCACCACCTCAGCCCTGGCTGATGGGAGAGAAAGATGGGGGTGCGTGTGGAAGGGGCGCCAGTCCGCCAGGGACATCACTGCTTGCTGGGGGCTGGATGCTCTTTCTGCATCCTTTCGTAAGCCTTCTGACTGCTCCTTACTCCCCTGCACGTGGGCTTTGGCCCGCTAGGAACAGGCAGGAGAGGGGCCCAGCCTCTCTCGTCACATCTTGTGGCTTCCATCTCCTCCATGATGAACTCAGCCTGTGATTCAGTGACAAATACTGCCCCTCAAAATACGCCGGTGCTCCTCCGAGATTCCCGGCCACCTGTGCGCATTCAGGAGGCACCCCTCCGGCACTTGAAATAGCCCCAGGACGGGCCTGAGTGATCACTCTCTGTAAAGCAGGAAAGCATGTAGGAAAGAAAGCACAGCCCTATAAATATCGACATTCTCCACACCAGCGAGAAATTGCACAAGGCCACCGCTGACAGAGGATGTGAGCTCTAACAATGAGCCCCTTGGGCAGCACGGGCCTGACTTTCCAGGGCCAGCAGAGCAGAGAAGGATGGGCAATCGTACCAGCTGCTGGAAATAATGACAATGAACTGAACGGTCCGAACTCAGGCCGACTCTCACTTCCCCAAACTATAAATAAAGTGGCATTATTTTTTTCTTTACTTGTCTTCCATGTCGGCCCTTCTCATGAATGGGTCCTTTAAGAGAAAGAACTAGAAAAGAGAGCATCAAAGTCTAGCAGGGTAATGCTGGGAAATTCAACCCCTCCCACCACTCTGAGAAGACAGGGTGTCCAGTGAGCCATGGCGGCTCCTGGGAGCTCTAGCAGCCTATGCTGGTGAGGCCGCTGCACCTTGGGGAATGGGTTGGAGTAAAGACCTTGCACAAAGGAACATCATGACTTGTAGCTGCTGTCTGTCACACCTGCTGCACACAGAGAGCTCCCCCCACTCCCCTACCAGATCAGTAATGGGATAAAAGGACAGTAATCTATAGCATCCTTGCATGTCAGCAAGAAACAGTTGTGAAAGTGTGGGGCACCTGGGTGGCTCAGTCAGTTAAGCGCCTGCCTTCAGCTCAGCTCATGATCCCAGGGTCCTGGGATCGAGCCCCGTATCAGGCTCCCTGCTCTGTGGGGAGCCTGCTTCTCCCTCTCCCACTGCCCCTGCTTGTGTTCCCTCTCTAGCTGTATTTCTCTCTGTCAAATAAATAAATGAAACCTTAAAAAAAAAAAAAAAAAAAGAAACAGTTGTGAAAGTGTAAAGGGACAAAGGAATCCATTTATGATACATAAAAATTGGGGGCGAGTTTGAGAAGGTCAAATGAAGCTACAAATTGTGATTGGGGGAGAATAAAAAGGAAACGAAAGTGAAGTGCCCACATGGTGGCAGGTATTGTGCTGAGTGTTTCACATCCCTTCTCTCACTGAATTAGAATGACACTCTTCTGAGTTGGGCCCTATTATCTCTGTGTGGGCAAGAGGGGAATGAGGCTCAGGGTGGTCAGTAATGGGGACAAGCTAGCAGGTGGCAGGACGGGACTCATATTCAGGCATGGTCCAATTAGAAAACCATCTCTTTTCACCCAGCTACCCCACTTAATCAGAAATGACTCAAGTTCAGCCTATCCTGACCTACCCAATAATGGATATATATCTTAAGTGCACACTAACCCAAATATCAAATGGTCTTCTTTTAGAACTCAACAATAAATCTAAAGCTCATAGAAAATAAAACTGCATGAGAACACATAAAAAAAGAAAATGCTGGAAAAATAAGCAATAATAGAAGAAGCAGGCTTACTAGGAGTTAAAACAAATCACAAAGCAGCAATAACAAAAAATTAAAATACTCAAAAAGTAAAGAACATGAATTTTTATAACAGGAAAAAGTACATAAGATTATTTGGTATATAATCAAGGAATCATCAAAACTAATCATCAAAACTTATTTAATCATTTTATATAACTGGATCACAATTTATAGATAATTTGAATTATACCTTACATGATATGAAAAAATAAACACCAAGTGTATAAAAAAGCAAATTATTTAAAATGAGCCATAGAAATAACAGAAGGAAAACAGACTATTTAACCACAATTTTGGAAGAATGCTTATTTGACAAATAGCAGATAATAGTATAACTTCCCAAAAAAAGAAAAAATTCAACTCTACAACAACTTCTCATCAATGAAATGTAACTCTCTGCAATAAAAACAAATCCTATTAGTATGTCTTCTTTGGAAAAATGTCTATTTGCATCCTCTGCCCATTGTTTAATTGAATAATCCAGATGGCCAAGAGACACATGAAAAGATGCTCAACATCACTCGTCATCAGAGAAATGCAAATCCAAACCACAATGAGATGCCACCTCACATCTGTCAGAATGGCTAGTGTCAAAAAGACAAGAAAGAACAAGTGCTGGTAAGGATGTGGGGAAAAGGGAACCCTGTGCACTGTTGGTGGGAATATAAATCGGTGCAGCCACTCTGGAAAACAGCATGGAAGCTCCTCAAAAAAACTAAAAATAGAAGTACCATAAAACCCAGTAATTCTACATCTGGGTATTTACCCAAACAAAGTGAAAACACAATTTGAAAAGATATGCACCCCTATGTTTACTGCAGCATTATTTACAATATGAAAGGGAGCAACATTGGTGTCCATCAATAGATGAATGGATAAAGAAGATGTGATGTGTATACATACACAGTGGACTATTACTCAGCCATAAAAAAGAATGAAATCTTGCCATTTGCAGCAACATGGCTGGACCTTAAGGGTATTGTACTAAGCGAAATAAGTCAGAGAAAGACAAATATCATATGATTTCATTTACATGTGGAATCTAAAAAAACAAAACAAACAGCAACAACAGAAAAGACAGAAACAGACTAATAAATATGGAGAACAAACTAGCAGTTGCCATAAAGGAGGGGAGGTGGGGGCAGCAAAATAGGCGAAAGAGATAAAGAGGTACAAACTTCCCGGTTATAAACGAGGTAAGTCACAAGGATGAAAAGTACAGTAGAGGGAATATAGTCAATAAAATTGTACTAACTCTGTTTTCTGACAGATGGTAACTGCATGGATCATGGTGAGCATTTCATAATGTACAGAAGTGTTGAATCACTATGTTTTACACCTGAAACTAAAATAATATTATGTGTCAACTACATTTCAAATAAAGAATAATAATTAATGAATTAATTTTAAAAACACAAATGCCATTATAGTAAAAGAAAAGCTATTTCTAAAACCATGGCCGAGACGGTTTAGTGTAGTATCTATTATGCATGGATAGCCAGTACAAGTAGGACCCAGGACAGTATCGCGTAAATATCAGTTAGCACGAGGACAGTCCCACAGAGGAAATAAATGCATTTTCAACCTCAGAAAGTAAAAACGTAGCAAAGCACCCTTTGGCACGTATTTTCGGACGGCATTGCGTTTTGATTTTGTTCCTTTAGATAACAGTATAATAATATATAACAAAATCCTTAACACTATTTGTACTCTTTGAACCAGCAAATCTATCCTAGAAATTTTTCGGAGATAATTCAAAAGAATCATATTTTAGAAACACAGTTCTTTTCACTGTATCTGTAGACGATGGAGGTCAGCTGAACCTACTGTGGTGATCACCATAAGACATATGTAAACCAAACCATCGTGCTGTACACCTTCAACTGATACAGTGACATCAGTGAATTATTTCTCCATGAAACTGGGAAAACATCATAAACACAAAGATGTTCTTCGCGATGTTATCTAAATGAGTAAGAAAGAAGAAAAAAAAAATCACTCAAAGTAATGACCAACAAGAGCGAAGTGGTGAAATGATTGTGGTGTAACGACCGGATGAACTATGGGGCCCGCATCATCACATGATGTAACAGCAGCGCTAGGGGCGGGACCAAGGGCCGCTCGCAAGGATGCATGTGGCCTGAGGTTGCAAGCACATACCCATGATTGCAAATCGAAGAGTGCTGGTAGGGGCCATGGAAAATAGAAAGTTTTATAAAGGAGGAATGTGACGAATAGTTTCCGAATTTTGAATTCCCCTCTGTCCTGTTCTAATGAAGTTTTTACCATAACTTAATCTGGTTCAAACAAGGCATTCTTGAGCACCCACAGAACACCTAGAGACATGCTAGCCGATACTTCAGACTGCCCCTTTTGAGAAGGCCACTGGCCTTCCCTGCCCAGGAGATGCAGTCCACCTCTCCCACAGGCAAGAGCACTGCTCCTGGGGCGGGCAGATAGGTTGGGAAGAGTCTGAGTCTCCATCAGCAATATGTGTCTGTGTTAGTTACCTAGGGCTACTTGGACAGAGTGCATAAACTGGGTGGCTTTACCAATGGAAAGTTATTCTCTGACAGTTCTGAAGACTAGAAAGCTAAAATCTGGGTGTCAGTAGGACCAGGACCCTCTGGACTCTGGGGTAGAATCCTTCCTGGCCTCTTCCCAGCTTCTGGTGGCAGCCCGCAATCCTTGGTGTGCCTTGACTCGCCTCTTCCTCACCCCAACCCCTGCCTCTGTCATCACATGGCATTCTCTTTTTGTGTCTTCACATCATCTTCTTGTAAGGACACTATCCATATTGGATTAAGGGTCCACTCTAATCCGGTATGACCTTATCTTAACTTGACTAATTGCATCCACAATGACCATATTTCCAAATAAGGTCACATTCTGTAAGGTACTGGGAGTAAGGACTTCAACACACATTTTGGGGGGACACAGTTTACCAGTGACTAAACCCATCAACTTTTAAATCTTACTTGCCAATCTTCAAAAAACCCAGATGCTTGTGAACCTTATTCCTGCAATTCTCTTGATTCCCCATCAATATGAGATAGGTAGGAAGTAGGGCAATAAAAATTAAATTTCTTGGTAGCCATTTGGGGGTCCCCAGTTTGCACCCAATCATAAACACTTCTTGCTGAAATTGCCTTGGAGGGCAGATCTGAGAATTGACTTAAGTAATGATCTCAAGGAAGGTTGTCAAAGGAGCTCTCTGACTCCACTGGGGGTCAAGAGCTATTGAGTTCTGTAGTGCTCTATTCGTCCCTCCCATCGCTCTGGCCTCAGCAATGTTTACACAAAATGAGCATGGGATTCACCTAAGATTTATGGCTACTGCAGCTGGTTTCTGTAACCCTTAGGTTTGGGGACTTTGGAGGCCCTGGTGCAGGGCAATCACAACGTGGCCTAGCGTCAGCAGAGACCGAAGCAAATGGGGGGCACACCCAGTTCTGGAAAGCCTAAAGATGTTCAGCAGAAATACAGAATTGTTTCTGCATGACTTGAATAAACATGAAAAGCAATTCAAAATGTTCTAGATAAGATTTACAAGACTTCTAGGAGATTCTTGAGCTTGATGGAAAGAAGGTTCTTGCACCATGATCTGTGTAGTTACACTTCACTGATAAGATCAGGCACAAACGTAACTGCGTGCCCTCCTGATTTGTCCTCAACCAACCTCTCCAGCCTCACATTTTACTCAAACCGAGGTGCTAGCTTATCTCCTACACAGCCCTTATGACTTAGCACATCCACTGCTCTGTACATGTACTCCTTCCTACTGGGCTGCCTTTCTGTCTTCTATGCCAGGGGAAGGGAGCTGCTGGAGCCCAGAGCTTTGACCACCCTGGCTCAAATGCCAATCTAGGAGCCCCCGACTGCACTTGACTATGATCATTTTCTGTTTTATGTTTTTTACTATTTATTTTAGTATTTTATTTTAGTATTTTATTTATTATATTTTATTATTATTATATTATATATTATTATTTTATTATTTATTAAGTTCTTTCAGCATCCAGTCTGCATGGAGTATTTATGTATTTGTTCGTTTGTTGTTTTATTTGGCCAGGTCCCTTCTGAAAGCTCTAGGGAAGAACTCTTCCTGCCTCTTCCTAGCTTGGTGGCTGCAGGCAATGCTTGGTCTTCTTTGGCCTGAAGCTGTGGCACTCCAGACTGTGCCTCTGACATCAATGGCTTTGTCTTCTCCCCTTTCTGTAGGTCTTCATTTCTCTGTGTCTCTGTGTTCAGTCTCCCTTTCCTTTCTCTTATAAACAGACCAGTCACTGTGTTAGGAGTCACACTCATTCAGTAGGACTTCATCTTGGCTTTTTTTTTTTTTTTTTAACTGAGGCATAACTGACACACTATTGAATATTTACCGATAATGTGCCAGGGACTATGTGTAATATGCAAAGGACAGATGGATGGGTGGATGGGTGGGATGGATGGGTGGGTGGATGGATGGATGGATGGATGGATGGATGGATGGATGGATGAATGGATGGATGGATGGATGAGTGGGTGGAGGGATTATGTGGTGAGCTCTCAGGTAGGAGAAGAGTTTGGGCTTGTGGATAAAGAGTTGGAGGTTGTGGAACTGGAGAGCTCTATGGAATTGTAATGAGGGGTGATTCCAGACACCACGCCCACTCGACGACAGGGGGCACCTGGGAGCCCTGTGTCACAGTGGCAGTATGGCTCTTTGTTCCCAGCTCAGCCTTTCCTCTCTGTGTGGAGTGCTGCAGCCTGGATGTGAGAGGTACCCTGCAGTGGGCATTCTCACACCTCAGTGGGGAGTCTGGGAACAGAAGGCATTCATGGGCCCAGTCTGTCCCCATCTGTGGCAGGAGCCAAACCAGGTGGCCTGAAGAGGAACACAAAACCTCTGAGAGCAGCCTCCCCCTCCACCCATGGGAAGCCCCGAATATCCCTTCCTGAGGGATACAGAAGCACCCAGGGCTTTGCCTTTGACATCTAGCAAGTGGCCCTTCTGGACTGAGGAGGCAGGGTCCATTTCCTGAGCCCAGTTCTACATCGGAGAAATAGCCAGCTTCAGAAGCACCAGGGAAAGTGACTCATCCCTGGTCCTTGTCAGGCCCCTCTTGTGCTTCTGTTAGATTAGAACTTTTATTTCCTCCTCACTCCTCTATTTTTGATAGCGTACACTTCCTCTATTTGCTGTCCCAATGGTCCGAGCCACCCCTTACATATCACTTCCATAAGAGAAATAAGCAGAGCCACTTCTTCCTTGGTTCTCCCTCAGAGCTCTGCCTTCCCTCCACCACTGCAAAAGTTACAGTTTCTGGGGACTGTTGGTCTCCCAGGCAATCTGGCCCTTGGACTGTGGGCTTCCCAGTGCTGGGACCCTGCCGGCTTCATCTCTATCCTCTAAACAGAGCCTGGTGCTTAGTACATATAAGTATTTACTACATGGATAGAATAAAAGGAAAGTCGGTTATGCCTATGTTTTTGATACTTGCCTTGATTTCTCATGTACAGTTTCTCTGGGAAAAGTCTGCCTCTGTTCTCCCCAAGCTGCAGAATTTGCTATTTCCAGGCCTGTGTTTAGATGCACAGTTAATTAATTAATGAAAGGATACATGAATGAATCACCCAAAGGCAGGCCTGGAACATCTCTCAGAGATCAGCTCAACCAACCCTCAGTGACCAGATGGACCCTGACACCCAGACCTGAGTCTGCCAGTGAGTCAAGAAGAAAATGCACGTCCCAAGGAGATCCAAGAAGAAAATGCAAGTATCCAGATTCTCAGGCACAGTGCCTCCTTCCACACACCACCTCTTCATTCAAAGCTCTGTGCACAGATGTCCAGCACATAGAGGGTTGGGATGGAGGGGTGATCCTCCAGCCAGACACTCAGCTAGTTCCTCCCTGACTTCCCACCTATGAGCTTGGCAGGGCCTAGGTGTGCCGTCAGTTCTATCCAGAATGCATACAATTTCCCAGTGGGATCAAATAATGTTTGCAAAGGACACCTGGAAAAACGGCAGGAGCACATGCACGGAGCAGGGAGCTCTGTCTTGCCAGCTTCTGTTTCCCCAGCCCAGGGCCACCCCAAATTGGCACTTCCTCCTGCCTAAGGAGGCAGAGAGAAACCTGAAGTTCCTGTGGGGAGTTGGACCACAGTGCAGGGGGAGCACTGTCCTCACTGATATTTCAGGGCTATTTCACAATCGCCAAACCACCAGCCACATGCAATCACTGGTTGAAAAGCAAAAGTGCACGTTTGGAGTGTGTGTGTGTGTGTGTGTGTGTGTGTGTGAGAGAGAGAGAGAGAGAGAGAGAGAGACGGAATTAAGACACAAATAAGAAGGTCTGAAGGAAATCCAGACAGCCAGCAGAAATCCTTGTAATGGCCATGTGGGTTTTGGCCAAAAGAACATGTTTGAGAGAAGGAGAAGATACGCTTGTTCAAGTCAAGAGTCATTTGTTAGATCACTAGATATGGGGAAAAATAAAATTCTCAAGGCAATTACAAAATGTGATACACAGACACAGAATTGTTTCTTAAGCCCACATAATAAATAAATGTTAAATTAAAAGAAAAATTGTAAATATTATTTTTAACTTCTGCCATTACTATTTTGGGTGCTATGCTGTAACAAGTTGAAAAATCAAAAAGGAAGATTTTACCAAGATAACAAGACCAAAAATTAACAAGTGTTTTGTTTGTTCATTTGCTTATTTTTTTTTTCAATTCTTTACTAAAGGAATAGAGAGGACAACAGACCTTCAAGGTAGGGTTGCCAAAAATGTAGGAAATGCAGATAAATTTGAATTTCAGATATACAATAATTTTTTAAATATAATCATGTCTGGAATATGGAATATACTTATTATATATAATATATATAATATATATGTATATATATTATATATATATATCTCTCTCTCTCTCAAGTATATATACGTGAGAAAGTATTTGTTGTATACCTGAAATTCAAATTTAACTGGGTAGCCTACATTTTTACTTGCTAAATCTGGCAACCCTACCACCAGGCCTCTAGCCAGGAAGCATGGGTACTCTATTTTGGAAGATTGCAATAGTCTCCATGCCTCTCTCA